>NC_092714.1:159816390-160170739 GCF_047496885.1 Scyliorhinus torazame
GCGCGCTGTCCCAGTACCGTCTCGTCCTGACGTCAGCGCGCTGTCGCAGTACCGTCTCGTCCTGAGGTCAGCGTGCTGTCCCAGTACCGTCTCATCCTGACGTCAGCGCGCTGTCCCAGTACCGTCTCGTCCTGACGTCAGCGCGCTGTCCCAGTACCGTCTCATCCTGACGTCAGCGCACCGTCCCAGTACCGTCTCGTCCTGACGTCAGCGCGCTGCCCAGTACCGTCTCGTCCTGACGTCAGCGCGCTGTTCCAGTACCGTCTCGTCCTGACGTCAGCGCACCGTCCCAGTACCGTCTCGTCCTGACGTCAGCGCACCGTCCCAGTACCGTCTCGTCCTGACGTCAGCGCGCTGTTCCAGTACCGTCTCGTCCTGACGTCAGCGCACCGTCCCAGTACCGTCTCGTCCTGACGTCAGCGCGCTGCCCAGTACCGTCTCGTCCTGACGTCAGCGCACCGTCCCAGTACCGTCTCGTCCTGACGTCAGCGCGCTGCCCAGTACCGTCTCGTCCTGACATCAACGCGCTGTCCCAGTACCGTCTCGTCCTGACGTCAGCGCGCTGTTCCAGTACCGTCTCGTCCTGACGTCAGCGCGCTGCCCAGTACCGTCTCGGCCTGACATCAGCGCGCTGTCCCAGTACCGTCTCGTCCTGACGTCAGCGCGCTGCCCAGTACCGTCTCGGCCTGACGTCAGCACGCTGTCCCAGTACCGTCTCGTCCTGACGTCAGCGCACCGTCCCAGTACCGTCTCGTCCTGACGTCAGCGCGCTGTCCCAGTACCGTCTCGTCCTGAGGTCAGCGTGCTGCCCAGTACCGTCTCGTCCTGACGTCAGCGCGCTGGCCCAGTACCGTCTCGGCCTGACGTCAGCGCGCTGTCCCAGTACCGTCTCGGCCTGACTTCAACGCAATATTCCAGTACCGTCTCGTCCTGACATCAGCGCGCTGTCCCAGTACCGTCTCGTCCTGACGTCATCGCGCTGTCCCAGTTCCGTCTCGTCCTGACGTCAGCGCGCTGTCCCAGTACCGTCTCGTCCTGACGTCAGCGCGCTGTCCCAGTACCGTCTCGGCCTGACTTCAATTCAATATTCCAGTGCCGTCTCGTCCTGACGTCAGCGCGCTGTCCCAGCACTGTCTTGTCCTGACATCAGCGCGCTGTCCCAGTACCGTCTCGGCCTGACTTCAATGCAATATTCCAGTACCGTCTCGTCCTGACGTCAGCGCTCTGTCCCAGTACCGTCTCGTCCTGACATCAGCGCGCTGTCCCAGTACCATCTCGTCCTGACGTCAGCGCGCTGTCCCAGTACCATCTCGTCCTGACATCAGCGCGCTGTCCCAGTACCGTCTCGTCCTGACGTCAGCGCGATGTCCCAGTACCGTCTCGTCCCGACGTCAGCGCGCTGTCCCAGTACCGTCTCGTCCTGATGTCTGTGCGCTGTCCCAGTACCGTCTCGTCCTGACGTCAGCGCGATGTCCCAGTACCGTCTCGTCCCGACGTCAGCGCGCTGTCCCAGTACCGTCTCGTCCTGATGTCTGTGCGCTGTCCCAGTGACGTCTCGTCCTGATGTCAGTACACTGTCCCAGTACCGTCTCGTCCTGATGTCTGTGCGCTGTCCCAGTAACGTCTCGTCCTGATGTCAGCACACTGTCCCAGTACCGTCTCATCCTGAGGTCAGCGTGCTGCCCAGTACCGTCTCGTCCTGAGGTCAGCGTGCTGCCCAGAACCGTCTCGTCCTGAGGTCAGCGTCCTGCCCAGTACCGTCTCGTCCTGACGTCAGCGCGCTGTCCCAGTACCGTCTCGGCCTGACTTCAACGCAATATTCCAGTACCGTCTCGTCCTGATATCAGCGCGCTGTCCCAGTACCGTCTCGTCCTGACGTCAGCGCGCTGTCCCAGTACCTTCTCGTCCGAACGTCAGCGCGCTGTCCCAGTTCCGTCTCGTCCTGACGTCAGCGCGCTGTCCCAGTACCGTCTCGTCCTGACGTCAGCGCGCTGTCCCAGTACCGTCTCGTCCTGACGTCAGCGCGCTGTCCCAGTACCGTCTTGTCCAGACGTCAGCGCGCTGTCCCAGTACCGTCTCGTCCTGACGTCAGCGCGCTGTCCCAGTACCGTCTCGTCCTGACGTCAGCGCGCTGTCCCAGTACCGTCTCGGCCTGACTTCAATGCAATATTCCAGTACCGTCTCGTCCTGACGTCAGCGCGCTGTCCCAGTACCGTCTCGTCCTGACGTCAGCGCGCTGTCCCAGTACCGTCTCGTCCTGACGTCAGCGCTCTGTCCCAGTACCGTCTCGTCCTGACATCAGCGCGCTGTCCCAGTACCATCTCGTCCTGACGTCAGCGCGCTGTCCCAGTACCATCTCGTCCTGACATCAGCGCGCTGTCCCAGTACCGTCTCGTCCTGACGTCAGCGCGATGTCCCAGTACCGTCTCGTCCCGACGTCAGCGCGCTGTCCCAGTACCGTCTCGTCCTGATGTCTGTGCGCTGTCCCAGTACCGTCTCGTCCTGACGTCAGCGCGATGTCCCAGTACCGTCTCGTCCCGACGTCAGCGCGCTGTCCCAGTACCGTCTCGTCCTGATGTCTGTGCGCTGTCCCAGTGACGTCTCGTCCTGATGTCAGTACACTGTCCCAGTACCGTCTCGTCCTGATGTCTGTGCGCTGTCCCAGTAACGTCTCGTCCTGATGTCAGCACACTGTCCCAGTACCGTCTCATCCTGAGGTCAGCGTGCTGCCCAGTACCGTCTCGTCCTGAGGTCAGCGTGCTGCCCAGAACCGTCTCGTCCTGAGGTCAGCGTCCTGCCCAGTACCGTCTCGTCCTGACGTCAGCGCGCTGTCCCAGTACCGTCTCGGCCTGACTTCAACGCAATATTCCAGTACCGTCTCGTCCTGATATCAGCGCGCTGTCCCAGTACCGTCTCGTCCTGACGTCAGCGCGCTGTCCCAGTACCTTCTCGTCCGAACGTCAGCGCGCTGTCCCAGTTCCGTCTCGTCCTGACGTCAGCGCGCTGTCCCAGTACCGTCTCGTCCTGACGTCAGCGCGCTGTCCCAGTACCGTCTCGTCCTGACGTCAGCGCGCTGTCCCAGTACCGTCTTGTCCAGACGTCAGCGCGCTGTCCCAGTACCGTCTCGTCCTGACGTCAGCGCGCTGTCCCAGTACCGTCTCGTCCTGACGTCAGCGCGCTGTCCCAGTACCGTCTCGGCCTGACTTCAATGCAATATTCCAGTACCGTCTCGTCCTGACGTCAGCGCGCTGTCCCAGCACCGTCTTGTCCTGATGTCAGCGCGCTGTCCCAGTACCGTCTCGTCCTGACATCAGCGCGCTGTCCCAGTACCGTCTTGTCCAGACGTCAGCGCGCTGTCCCAGTACCGTCTTGTCCTGATGTCAGCGCGCTGTCCCAGTACCGTCTCGTCCTGACATCAGCGCGCTGTCCCAGTACCGTCTCGTCCTGACATCAGCGCGCTGTCCCAGTACCATCTCGTCCTGACGTCAGCGCGCTGTCCCAGTACCGTCTCGTCCTGACGTCAGCGCGATGTCCCAGTACCGTCTCGTCCCGACGTCAGCGCGCTGTCCCAGTACCGTCTCGTCCTGATGTCTGTGCGATGTCCCAGTACCGTCTCGTCCCGACGTCAGCGCGCTGTCCCAGTAACGTCTCGTCCTGATGTCAGCACACTGTCCCAGTACCGTCTCGTCCTGACGTCAGCGCGATGTCCCAGTACCGTCTCGTCCCGACGTCAGCGCGCTGTCCCAGTACCGTCTCGTCCTGATGTCTGTGCGCTGTCCCAGTAACGTCTCGTCCTGATGTCAGCACACTGTCCCAGTACCGTCTCATCCTGAGGTCAGCGTGCTGCCCAGTACCGTCTCGTCCTGAGGTCAGCGTGCTGCCCAGAACCGTCTCGTCCTGAGGTCAGCGTCCTGCCCAGTACCGTCTCGTCCTGACGTCAGCGCGCTGTCCCAGTACCGTCTCGGCCTGACTTCAACGCAATATTCCAGTACCGTCTCGTCCTGATATCAGCGCGCTGTCCCAGTACCGTCTCGTCCTGACGTCAGCGCGCTGTCCCAGTACCTTCTCGTCCGAACGTCAGCGCGCTGTCCCAGTTCCGTCTCGTCCTGACGTCAGCGCGCTGTCCCAGTACCGTCTCGTCCTGACGTCAGCGCGCTGTCCCAGTACCGTCTCGTCCTGACGTCAGCGCGCTGTCCCAGTACCGTCTCGGCCTGACTTCAATGCAATATTCCATTGCCGTCTCGTCCTGACGTCAGCGCGCTGTCCCAGCACCGTCTTGTCCTGATGTCAGCGCGCTGTCCCAGTACCGTCTCGTCCTGACATCAGCGCGCTGTCCCAGTACCGTCTTGTCCAGACGTCAGCGCGCTGTCCCAGTACCGTCTTGTCCTGATGTCAGCGCGCTGTCCCAGTACCGTCTCGTCCTGACATCAGCGCGCTGTCCCAGTACCGTCTCGTCCTGACATCAGCGCGCTGTCCCAGTACCATCTCGTCCTGACGTCAGCGCGCTGTCCCAGTACCGTCTCGTCCTGACGTCAGCGCGATGTCCCAGTACCGTCTCGTCCCGACGTCAGCGCGCTGTCCCAGTACCGTCTCGTCCTGATGTCTGTGCGATGTCCCAGTACCGTCTCGTCCCGACGTCAGCGCGCTGTCCCAGTAACGTCTCGTCCTGATGTCAGCACACTGTCCCAGTACCGTCTCGTCCTGACGTCAGCGCGATGTCCCAGTACCGTCTCGTCCCGACGTCAGCGCGCTGTCCCAGTAACGTCTCGTCCTGATGTCAGCACACTGTCCCAGTACCGTCTCGTCCTGATGTCTGTGCGCTGTCCCAGTAACGTCTCGTCCTGATGTCAGCACACTATCCCAGTACCGTCTCATCCTGAGGTCAGCGTGCTGCCCAGTACCGTCTCGTCCTGAGGTCAGCGCGCTGTCCCAGTACCGTCTCGTCCTGACGTCAGCGCGCTGTCCCAGTACCGTCTCGTCCTGACGTCAGCGCGCTGTCCCAGTACCGTCTCGGCCTGACTTCAATGCAATATTCCAGTACCGTCTCGTCCTGACGTCAGCGCGCTGTCCCAGCACCGTCTTGTCCTGATGTCAGCGCGCTGTCCCAGTACCGTCTCGTCCTGACATCAGCGCGCTGTCCCAGTACCGTCTGGTCCAGACGTCAGCGCGCTGTCCCAGTACCGTCTTGTCCTGATGTCAGCGCGCTGTCCCAGTACCGTCTCGTCCTGACATCAGCGCGCTGTCCCAGTACCGTCTCGTCCTGAAATCAGCGCGCTGTCCCAGTACCATCTCGTCCTGACGTCAGCGCGCTGTCCCAGTACCGTCTCGTCCTGACGTCAGCGCGATGTCCCAGTACCGTCTCGTCCCGACGTCAGCGCGCTGTCCCAGTACCGTCTCGTCCTGATGTCTGTGCGATGTCCCAGTACCGTCTCGTCCCGACGTCAGCGCGCTGTCCCAGTAACGTCTCGTCCTGATGTCAGCACACTGTCCCAGTACCGTCTCGTCCTGACGTCAGCGCGATGTCCCAGTACCGTCTCGTCCCGACGTCAGCGCGCTGTCCCAGTAACGTCTCGTCCTGATGTCAGCACACTGTCCCAGTACCGTCTCGTCCTGATGTCTGTGCGCTGTCCCAGTAACGTCTCGTCCTGATGTCAGCACACTGTCCCAGTACCGTCTCATCCTGACGTCAGCGTGCTGCCCAGTACCGTCTCGTCCTGAGGTCAGCGTGCTGCCCAGTACCGTCTCGTCCTGACGTCAGCGCGCTGTCCCAGTACCATCTCGGCCTGACTTCAACGCAATATTCCAGTACCGTCTCGTCCTGATATCAGCGCGCTGTCCCAGTACCGTCTCGTCCTGACGTCAGCGCGCTGTCCCAGTTCCGTCTCGTCCTGACGTCAGCGCGCTGTCCCAGTACCGTCTCGTCCTGACGTCAGCGCGCTGTCCCAGTACCGTCTCGGCCTGACTTAAACGCAATATTCCAGTACCGTCTCGTCCTGACGTCAGCGCGCTGTCCCTGCACCGTCTTGTCCTGACGTCAGCGCGCTGTCCCAGTACAGTCTCGTCCTGACGTCAGCGCGCTGTCCCAGTACCATCTCGTCCTGACGTCAGCGCACTGTCCCAGTACCGTCTCGTCCTGATGTCAGCGCGATGTCCCAGTACCGTCTTGTCCCGACGTCAGCGTGCTGTCCCAGTACCGTCTCGTACTGAGGTCTGTGCGCTGTCCCAGTACCGTCTCGTACTGAGGTCTGTGCGCTGTCCCAGTACCATCTCGTCCTGACGTCAGCGCGCTGTCCCAGTACCGTCTCGTCCTGATGTCTGTGCGCTGTCCCAGTACCGTCTCATCCTGAGGTCAGCGTGCTGCCCATTACCGTCTCGTCCTGAGGTCAGCGTGCTGCCCATTACCGTCTCATCCTGAGGTCAGCGTGCTGCCCAATACCGTCTCGTCCTGATGCCGACGTGCTGTCCCAGTACCGTCTCGTCCTGACGTCAGCGCGCTGTCCCAGGACCGTGTTGTCCTTACGCTAGCCGCTATCCCAGTACCGTCCTGCCTAGACATCAGCGTGCTGTCCCAGTACCTTCACCTCCTGATGTCAGCGCGCTGTCCCAGTACCGTCTCGTCCTGACGTCAGCGCGCTGTCCCAGTACCGTCTCGTCCTGACGTCAGCGTGCTGTCCCAGTACCTTCACCTCCTGATGTCAGCGCGCTGTCCCAGTCCCGTCTTGTCCTGACGTCAGCACGCTGTCCCAGTACCGTCTCGTCCTGATGTCAGCACGCTGTCCCAGTACCGTCTCGTCCTGACGTCAGCGCGCTGTCCCAGTACCGTCTTGTCCTGACGTCAGCGCGCTGTCCCAGTACCATCTTGTCCTGACATCAGTGTGCTGTTTCAGTACCGTCTCATCCTGATGTCAGCGCGCTGTCCCGCTACCGTCTTGTCCTGACATCAGTGTGCTGTTTCAGTACCGTCTCATCCTGAGGTCAGCGTGCTGCCCTGTACCGTCTCATCCTGAGGTCAGCGTGCTGCCCAGTACCGTCTCATCCTGATGTCAGCGTGCTGCCCTGTACCGTCTCGTCCTGACGTCAGTGTGCTGCCCAGTACCGTCTCGTCCTGACGTCAGCGTGCTGTCCCAGTCCCGTCTCGTCCTGATGCCGACGTGCTGTCCCAGTACCGTCTCGTCCTGAGGTCAGCGTGCTGCCCAGTACCGTCTCGTCCTGACGTCAGCGTGCTGCCCTGTACCGTCTCGTCCTGACGTCAGCGTGCTGCCCAGTCCCGTCTCGTCCTGATGCCGACGTGCTGTCCCAGTACCGTCTCGTCCTGAGGTCAGCGCGCTGTCCCAGTACCGTCTCGTCCTGACGTCAGCGCGCTGCCCAGTACCGTCTCGTCCTGACGTCAGCGCGCTGTCCCAGTACCGTCTCGTCCTGACGTCAGCGTGCTGCCCAGTCCCGTCTCGTCCTGATGCCGACGTGCTGTCCCAGTACCGTCTCGTCCTGAGGTCAGCGCGCTGTCCCAGTACCGTCTCGTCCTGACGTCAGCGTGCTGTCCCAGTACCGTCTCGTCCTGACGTCAGCGTGCTGCCCAGTACCGTCTCGTCCTGACGTCAGCGTGCTGCCCAGTACCGTCTCGTCCTGACGTCAGCGTGCTGCCCAGTACCGTCTCGTCCTGACGTCAGCGTGCTGTCCCAGTACCGTCTCGTCCTGATGTCTGTGCGCTGTCCCAGTACCGTCTCGTCCTGACGTCAGCGTGCTGTCCCAGTACCGTTTCGTCCTGACGTCAGCGCGCTGTCCCAGTACCGTCTCGTCCTGACGTCAGCGCACTGTCCCAGTACCGTCTCGTCCTGACGTCAGCGCGCTGTCCCAGTACCGTCTCGTCCTGAGGTCAGCGTGCTGCCCAGTACCGTCTCGTCCTGACGTCAGCGCGCTGGCCCAGTACCGTCTCGTCCTGACGTCAGCGCGCTGTCCCAGTACCGTCTCGGCCTGACTTCAATGCAATATTCCAGTACCGCCTCGTCCTGACGTCAGCGCTCTGTCCCAGTACCGTCTCGTCCTGACATCAGCGCGCTGTCCCAGTACCATCTCGTCCTGACGTCAGCGCGCTGTCCCAGTACCATCTCGTCCTGACATCAGCGCGCTGTCCCAGTACCGTCTCGTCCTGACGTCAGCGCGATGTCCCAGTACCGTCTTGTCCCGACGTCAGCGCGCTGTCCCAGTACCGTCTCGTCCTGATGTCTGTGCGCTGTCCCAGTACCATCTCGTCCTGACGTCAGCGCGATGTCCCAGTACCGTCTCGTCCCGACGTCAGCGCGCTGTCCCAGTACCGTCTTGTCCTGATGTCTGTGCGCTGTCCCAGTGACGTCTCGTCCTGATGTCAGCACACTGTCCCAGTACCGTCTCGTCCTGATGTCTGTGCGCTGTCCCAGTAACGTCTCGTCCTGATGTCAGCACACTGTCCCAGTACCGTCTCATCCTGAGGTCAGCGTGCTGCCCAGAACCGTCTCGTCCTGAGGCCAGCGTGCTGCCCAGAACCGTCTCGTCCTGAGGTCAGCGTGCTGCCCAGTACCGTCTCGTACTGACGTCAGCGCGCTGTCCCAGTACCGTCTCGGCCTGACTTCAACGCAATATTCCAGTACCGTCTCGTCCTGATATCAGCGCGCTGTCCCAGTACCGTCTCGTCCTGACGTCAGCGCGATGTCCCAGTACCGTCTCGTCCCGACGTCAGCGCGCTGTCCCAGTACCGTCTCGTCCTGATGTCTGTGCGATGTCCCAGTACCGTCTCGTCCCGACGTCAGCGCGCTGTCCCAGTAACGTCTCGTCCTGATGTCAGCACACTGTCCCAGTACCGTCTCGTCCTGACGTCAGCGCGATGTCCCAGTACCGTCTCGTCCCGACGTCAGCGCGCTGTCCCAGTAACGTCTCGTCCTGATGTCAGCACACTGTCCCAGTACCGTCTCGTCCTGATGTCTGTGCGCTGTCCCAGTACCGTCTCGTCCTGACGTCAGCGCGCTGCCCAGTACCGTCTCGGCCTGACGTCAGCGCGCTGCCCCAGTACCGTCTCGTCCTGACGTCAGCGCACCGTCCCAGTACCGTCTCGTCCTGACGTCAGCGCGCTGTCCCAGTACCGTGTTGTCCTTACGCTAGCCGCTCTCCCAGTACCGTCCTGCCTAGACATCAGCGTGCTGTCCCAGTACCTTCTCCTCCTGATGTCAGCGTGCTGTTCCAGTCCCGTCTCGTCCTGATGCCGACGTGCTGTCCCTGTACCGTCTCGTCCTGATGTCAGCGCGCTGTCCCAGTACCGTCTCGGCCTGACGTCAGCGCACCGTCCCAGTACTGTCTCGGCCTGACATCAGCGCGCTGTCCCAGTACCGTCTCGTCCTGAGGTCAGCGTGCTGCCCAGTGCCGTCTCGTCCTGACGTCAGCGCGCTGTCCCAGTACCGTCTCGTCCTGACGTCAGCGTGCTGCCCAGTACCGTGTCGTCCTGACGTCAGCGCACCGTCACAGTACCGTCTCGTCCTGACGTCAGCGCGCTGCCCAGTACCGTCTCGTCCTGACATCGACGCGCTGTCCCAGTACCGTCTCGTCCTGACGTCAGCGCGCTGTTCCAGTACCGTCTCGTCCTGACGTCAGCGCGCTGCCCAGTACCGTCTCGGCCTGACGTCAGCGCGCTGTCCCAGTACCGTCTCGTCCTGACGTCAGCGCACTGTCCCAGTACCGTCTCGTCCTGACGTCAGCGCGCTGTCCCAGTACCGTCTCGTCCTGAGGTCAGCGTGCTGCCCAGTACCGTCTCGTCCTGACGTCAGCGCGCTGGCCCAGTACCGTCTCGTCCTGACGTCAGCGCGCTGTCCCAGTACCGTCTCGGCCTGACTTCAATGCAATATTCCAGTACCGCCTCGTCCTGACGTCAGCGCTCTGTCCCAGTACCGTCTCGTCCTGACATCAGCGCGCTGTCCCAGTACCATCTCGTCCTGACGTCAGCGCGCTGTCCCAGTACCATCTCGTCCTGACATCAGCGCGCTGTCCCAGTACCGTCTCGTCCTGACGTCAGCGCGATGTCCCAGTACCGTCTTGTCCCGACGTCAGCGCGCTGTCCCAGTACCGTCTCGTCCTGATGTCTGTGCGCTGTCCCAGTACCATCTCGTCCTGACGTCAGCGCGATGTCCCAGTACCGTCTCGTCCCGACGTCAGCGCGCTGTCCCAGTACCGTCTTGTCCTGATGTCTGTGCGCTGTCCCAGTGACGTCTCGTCCTGATGTCAGCACACTGTCCCAGTACCGTCTCGTCCTGATGTCTGTGCGCTGTCCCAGTAACGTCTCGTCCTGATGTCAGCACACTGTCCCAGTACCGTCTCATCCTGAGGTCAGCGTGCTGCCCAGAACCGTCTCGTCCTGAGGCCAGCGTGCTGCCCAGAACCGTCTCGTCCTGAGGTCAGCGTGCTGCCCAGTACCGTCTCGTCCTGACGTCAGCGCGCTGTCCCAGTACCGTCTCGGCCTGACTTCAACGCAATATTCCAGTACCGTCTCGTCCTGATATCAGCGCGCTGTCCCAGTACCGTCTCGTCCTGACGTCAGCGCGATGTCCCAGTACCGTCTCGTCCCGACGTCAGCGCGCTGTCCCAGTACCGTCTCGTCCTGATGTCTGTGCGATGTCCCAGTACCGTCTCGTCCCGACGTCAGCGCGCTGTCCCAGTAACGTCTCGTCCTGATGTCAGCACACTGTCCCAGTACCGTCTCGTCCTGACGTCAGCGCGATGTCCCAGTACCGTCTCGTCCCGACGTCAGCGCGCTGTCCCAGTAACGTCTCGTCCTGATGTCAGCACACTGTCCCAGTACCGTCTCGTCCTGATGTCTGTGCGCTGTCCCAGTAACGTCTCGTCCTGATGTCAGCACACTGTCCCAGTACCGTCTCATCCTGAGGTCAGCGTGCTGCCCTGTACCGTCTCGTCCTGAGGTCAGCGTGCTGCCCAGAACCGTCTCGTCCTGAGGTCAGCGTGCTGCCCAGTACCGTCTCGTCCTGACGTCAGCGCGCTGTCCCAGTACCATCTCGGCCTGACTTCAACGCAATATTCCAGTACCGTCTCGTCCTGATATCAGCGCGCTGTCCCAGTACCGTCTCGTCCTGACGTGAGCGCGCTGTCCCAGTTCCGTCTCGTCCTGACGTCAGCGCGCTGTCCCAGTACCGTCTCGTCCTGACGTCAGCGCGCTGTCCCAGTACCGTCTCGGCCTGACTTAAACGCAATATTCCAGTACCGTCTCGTCCTGACGTCAGCGCGCTGTCCCTGCACCGTCTTGTCCTGACGTCAGCGCACCGTCCCAGTACCGTCTCGTCCTGACGTCAGCGCGCTGTCCCAGTACCGTCTCGTCCTGACGTCAGCGCGCTGCCCAGTACCGTCTCGGCCTGACGTCAGCGCGCTGCCCCAGTACCGTCTCGTCCTGACGTCAGCGCACCGTCCCAGTACCGTCTCGTCCTGACGTCAGCGCGCTGTCCCAGTACCGTCTCGTCCTGAGGTCAGCGTGCTGCCCAGTACCGTCTCGTCCTGACGTCAGCGCGCTGGCCCAGTACCGTCTCGTCCTGACGTCAGCGCGCTGTCCCAGTACCGTCTCGGCCTGACTTCAATGCAATATTCCAGTACCGTCTCGTCCTGACGTCAGCGCTCTGTCCCAGTACCGCCTCGTCCTGACATCAGCGCGCTGTCCCAGTACCATCTCGTCCTGACGTCAGCGCGCTGTCCCAGTACCATCTCGTCCTGACATCAGCGCGCTGTCCCAGTACCGTCTCGTCCTGACGTCAGCGCGATGTCCCAGTACCGTCTCGTCCCGACGTCAGCGCGCTGTCCCAGTACCGTCTCGTCCTGATGTCTGTGCGCTGTCCCAGTACCATCTCGTCCTGACGTCAGCGCGATGTCCCAGTACCGTCTCGTCCCGACGTCAGCGCGCTGTCCCAGTACCGTCTTGTCCTGATGTCTGTGCGCTGTCCCAGTGACGTCTCGTCCTGATGTCAGCACACTGTCCCAGTACCGTCTCGTCCTGATGTCTGTGCGCTGTCCCAGTAACGTCTCGTCCTGATGTCAGCACACTGTCCCAGTACCGTCTCATCCTGAGGTCAGCGTGCTGCCCAGTACCGTCTCGTCCTGAGGTCAGCGTGCTGCCCAGAACCGTCTCGTCCTGAGGTCAGCGTGCTGCCCAGTACCGTCTCGTCCTGACGTCAGCGCGCTGTCCCAGTACCGTCTCGGCCTGACTTCAACGCAATATTCCAGTACCGTCTCGTCCTGATATCAGCGCGCTGTCCCAGTACCGTCTCGTCCTGACGTCAGCGCGCTGTCCCAGTACCTTCTCGTCCCAACGTCAGCGCGCTGTCCCAGTTCCGTCTCGTCCTGACGTCAGCGCGCTGTCCCAGTACCGTCTCGTCCTGACGTCAGCGCGCTGTCCCAGTACCGTCTCGTCCTGACGTCAGCGCGCTGTCCCAGTACCGTCTTGTGCAGACGTCAGCGCGCTGTCCCAGTACCGTCTCGTCCTGACGTCAGCGCGCTGTCCCAGTACCGTCTCGTCCTGACGTCAGCGCGCTGTCCCAGTACCGTCTCGGCCTGACTTCAATGCAATATTCCAGTACCGTCTCGTCCTGACGTCAGCGCGCTGTCCCAGCACCGTCTTGTCCTGATGTCAGCGCGCTGTCCCAGTACCGTCTCGTCCTGACATCAGCGCGCTGTCCCAGTACCGTCTTGTCCAGACGTCAGCGCGCTGTCCCAGTACCGTCTTGTCCTGATGTCAGCGCGCTGTCCCAGTACCGTCTCGTCCTGACATCAGCGCGCTGTCCCAGTACCATCTCGTCCTGACGTCAGCGCGCTGTCCCAGTACCGTCTCGTCCTGACGTCAGCGCGATGTCCCAGTACCGTCTCGTCCCGACGTCAGCGCGCTGTCCCAGTACCGTCTCGTCCTGATGTCTGTGCGATGTCCCAGTACCGTCTCGTCCCGACGTCAGCGCGCTGTCCCAGTAACGTCTCGTCCTGATGTCAGCACACTGTCCCAGTACCGTCTCGTCCTGACGTCAGCGCGATGTCCCAGTACCGTCTCGTCCCGACGTCAGCGCGCTGTCCCAGTAACGTCTCGTCCTGATGTCAGCACACTGTCCCAGTACCGTCTCGTCCTGACGTCAGCGCGATGTCCCAGTACCGTCTCGTCCCGACGTCAGCGCGCTGTCCCAGTAACGTCTCGTCCTGACGTCAGCGCGCTGTCCCAGTAACGTCTCGTCCTGATGTCAGCACACTGTCCCAGTACCGTCTCATCCTGAGGTCAGCGTGCTGCCCAGCACCGTCTCGTCCTGAGGTCAGCGTGCTGCCCAGAACCGTCTCGTCCTGAGGTCAGCGTGCTGCCCAGTACCGTCTCGTCCTGACGTCAGCGCGCTGTCCCAGTACCATCTCGGCCTGACTTCAACGCAATATTCCAGTACCGTCTCGTCCTGATATCAGCGCGCTGTCCCAGTACCGTCTCGTCCTGACGTCAGCGCGCTGTCCCAGTTCCGTCTCTTCCTGACGTCAGCGCGCTGTCCCAGTACCGTCTCGTCCTGACGTCAGCGCGCTGTCCCAGTACCGTCTCGGCCTGACTTCAACGCAATATTCCAGTACCGTCTCGTCCTGACGTCAGCGCGCTGTCCCAGCACCGTCTTGTCCTGACGTCAGCGCGCTGTCCCAGTACCGTCTCGTCCTGACGTCAGCGCGCTGTCCCAGTACCATCTCGTCCTGACGTCAGCGCGCTGTCCCAGTACCGTCTCGTCCTGATGTCAGCGCGATGTCCCAGTACCGTCTCGTCCCGACGTCAGCGCGCTGTCCCAGTACCATCTCGTCCTGACGTCAGCGCGCTGTCCCAGTACCGTCTCGTCCTGATGTCAGCGCGATGTCCCAGTACCGTCTCGTCCCGACGTCAGCGCGCTGTCCCAGTACCATCTCGTCCTGACGTCAGTGCGCTGTCCCAGTACCATCTCGTCCTGACGTCAGCGCGCTGTCCCAGTACCGTCTCGTCCTGAGGTCAGCGTGCTGTCCCAGTACCGTCTCGTCCTGATGTCTGTGCGCTGTCCCAGTACCGTCTCATCCTGAGGTCAGCGTGCTGCCCATTACCGTCTCGTCCTGAGGTCAGCGCGCTGTCCCAGTACCGTCTCGTCCTGACGTCAGCGCGCTGCCCAGTACCGTCTCGGCCTGACGTCAGCGCGCTGTCCCAGTACCGTCTCGTCCTGACGTCAGCGCACTGTCCCAGTACCGTCTCGTCCTGACGTCAGCGCGCTGTCCCAGTACCGTCTCGTCCTGAGGTCAGCGTGCTGCCCAGTACCGTCTCGTCCTGACGTCAGCGCGCTGGCCCAGTACCGTCTAGTCCTGACGTCAGCGCGCTGTCCCAGTACCGTCTCGGCCTGACTTCAATGCAATATTCCAGTACCGCCTCGTCCTGACGTCAGCGCTCTGTCCCAGTACCGTCTCGTCCTGACATCAGCGCGCTGTCCCAGTACCATCTCGTCCTGACGTCAGCGCGCTGTCCCAGTACCATCTCGTCCTGACATCAGCGCGCTGTCCCAGTACCGTCTCGTCCTGACGTCAGCGCGATGTCCCAGTACCGTCTCGTCCCGACGTCAGCGCGCTGTCCCAGTACCGTCTCGTCCTGATGTCTGTGCGCTGTCCCAGTACCATCTCGTCCTGACGTCAGCGCGATGTCCCAGTACCGTCTCGTCCCGACGTCAGCGCGCTGTCCCAGTACCGTCTTGTCCTGATGTCTGTGCGCTGTCCCAGTGACGTCTCGTCCTGATGTCAGCACACTGTCCCAGTACCGTCTCGTCCTGATGTCTGTGCGCTGTCCCAGTAACGTCTCGTCCTGATGTCAGCACACTGTCCCAGTACCGTCTCATCCTGAGGTCAGCGTGCTGCCCAGAACCGTCTCGTCCTGAGGCCAGCGTGCTGCCCAGAACCGTCTCGTCCTGAGGTCAGCGTGCTGCCCAGTACCGTCTCGTCCTGACGTCAGCGCGCTGTCCCAGTACCGTCTCGGCCTGACTTCAACGCAATATTCCAGTACCGTCTCGTCCTGATATCAGCGCGCTGTCCCAGTACCGTCTCGTCCTGACGTCAGCGCGATGTCCCAGTACCGTCTCGTCCCGACGTCAGCGCGCTGTCCCAGTACCGTCTCGTCCTGATGTCTCTGCGATGTCCCAGTACCGTCTCGTCCCGACGTCAGCGCGCTGTCCCAGTAACGTCTCGTCCTGATGTCAGCACACTGTCCCAGTACCGTCTCGTCCTGACGTCAGCGCGATGTCCCAGTACCGTCTCGTCCCGACGTCAGCGCGCTGTCCCAGTAACGTCTCGTCCTGATGTCAGCACACTGTCCCAGTACCGTCTCGTCCTGATGTCTGTGCGCTGTCCCAGTAACGTCTCGTCCTGATGTCAGCACACTGTCCCAGTACCGTCTCATCCTGAGGTCAGCGTGCTGCCCTGTACCGTCTCGTCCTGAGGTCAGCGTGCTGCCCAGAACCGTCTCGTCCTGAGGTCAGCGTGCTGCCCAGTACCGTCTCGTCCTGACGTCAGCGCGCTGTCCCAGTACCATCTCGGCCTGACTTCAACGCAATATTCCAGTACCGTCTCGTCCTGATATCAGCGCGCTGTCCCAGTACCGTCTCGTCCTGACGTCAGCGCGCTGTCCCAGTTCCGTCTCGTCCTGACGTCAGCGCGCTGTCCCAGTACCGTCTCGTCCTGACGTCAGCGCGCTGTCCCAGTACCGTCTCGGCCTGACTTAAACGCAATATTCCAGTACCGTCTCGTCCTGACGTCAGCGCGCTGTCCCTGCACCGTCTTGTCCTGACGTCAGCGCACCGTCCCAGTACCGTCTCGTCCTGACGTCAGCGCGCTGTCCCAGTACCGTCTCGTCCTGACGTCAGCGCGCTGCCCAGTACCGTCCCGGCCTGACGTCAGCGCGCTGTCCCAGTACCGTCTCGTCCTGACGTCAGCGCACCGTCCCAGTACCGTCTCGTCCTGACGTCAGCGCGCTGTCCCAGTACCGTCTCGTCCTGAGGTCAGCGTGCTGCCCAGTACCGTCTCGTCCTGACGTCAGCGCGCTGGCCCAGTACCGTCTCGTCCTGACGTCAGCGCGCTGTCCCAGTACCGTCTCGGCCTGACTTCAATGCAATATTCCAGTACCGTCTCGTCCTGACGTCAGCGCTCTGTCCCAGTACCGTCTCGTCCTGACATCAGCGCGCTGTCCCAGTACCATCTCGTCCTGACGTCAGCGCGCTGTCCCAGTACCATCTCGTCCTGACATCAGCGCGCTGTCCCAGTACCGTCTCGTCCTGACGTCAGCGCGATGTCCCAGTACCGTCTCGTCCCGACGTCAGCGCGCTGTCCCAGTACCGTCTCGTCCTGATGTCTGTGCGCTGTCCCAGTACCATCTCGTCCTGACGTCAGCGCGATGTCCCAGTACCGTCTCGTCCCGACGTCAGCGCGCTGTCCCAGTACCGTCTTGTCCTGATGTCTGTGCGCTGTCCCAGTGACGTCTCGTCCTGATGTCAGCACACTGTCCCAGTACCGTCTCGTCCTGATGTCTGTGCGCTGTCCCAGTAACGTCTCGTCCTGATGTCAGCACACTGTCCCAGTACCGTCTCATCCTGAGGTCAGCGTGCTGCCCAGTACCGTCTCGTCCTGAGGTCAGCGTGCTGCCCAGAACCGTCTCGTCCTGAGGTCAGCGTGCTGCCCAGTACCGTCTCGTCCTGACGTCAGCGCGCTGTCCCAGTACCGTCTCGGCCTGACTTCAACGCAATATTCCAGTACCGTCTCGTCCTGATATCAGCGCGCTGTCCCAGTACCGTCTCGTCCTGACGTCAGCGCGCTGTCCCAGTACCTTCTCGTCCCAACGTCAGCGCGCTGTCCCAGTTCCGTCTCGTCCTGACGTCAGCGCGCTGTCCCAGTACCGTCTCGGCCTGACTTCAACGCAATATTCCAGTACCGTCTCGTCCTGATATCAGCGCGCTGTCCCAGTACCGTCTCGTCCTGACGTCAGCGCGATGTCCCAGTACCGTCTCGTCCCGACGTCAGCGCGCTGTCCCAGTACCGTCTCGTCCTGATGTCTGTGCGATGTCCCAGTACCGTCTCGTCCCGACGTCAGCGCGCTGTCCCAGTAACGTCTCGTCCTGATGTCAGCACACTGTCCCAGTACCGTCTCGTCCTGACGTCAGCGCGATGTCCCAGTACCGTCTCGTCCCGACGTCAGCGCGCTGTCCCAGTAACGTCTCGTCCTGATGTCAGCACACTGTCCCAGTACCGTCTCGTCCTGATGTCTGTGCGCTGTCCCAGTAACGTCTCGTCCTGATGTCAGCACACTGTCCCAGTACCGTCTCATCCTGAGGTCAGCGTGCTGCCCTGTACCGTCTCGTCCTGAGGTCAGCGTGCTGCCCAGAACCGTCTCGTCCTGAGGTCAGCGTGCTGCCCAGTACCGTCTCGTCCTGACGTCAGCGCGCTGTCCCAGTACCATCTCGGCCTGACTTCAACGCAATATTCCAGTACCGTCTCGTCCTGATATCAGCGCTATCCCAGTACCGTCTCGTCCTGACGTCAGCGCGCTGTCCCAGTTCCGTCTCGTCCTGACGTCAGCGCGCTGTCCCAGTACCGTCTCGTCCTGACGTCAGCGCGCTGTCCCAGTACCGTCTCGGCCTGACTTAAACGCAATATTCCAGTACCGTCTCGTCCTGACGTCAGCGCGCTGTCCCTGCACCGTCTTGTCCTGACGTCAGCGCACCGTCCCAGTACCGTCTCGTCCTGACGTCAGCGCGCTGTCCCAGTACCGTTTCGTCCTGACGTCAGCGCGCTGCCCAGTACCGTCTCGGCCTGACGTCAGCGCGCTGTCCCAGTACCGTCTCGTCCTGACGTCAGCGCACCGTCCCAGTACCGTCTCGTCCTGACGTCAGCGCGCTGTCCCAGTACCGTCTCGTCCTGAGGTCAGCGTGCTGCCCAGTACCGTCTCGTCCTGACGTCAGCGCGCTGGCCCAGTACCGTCTCGTCCTGACGTCAGCGCGCTGTCCCAGTACCGTCTCGGCCTGACTTCAATGCAATATTCCAGTACCGTCTCGTCCTGACGTCAGCGCTCTGTCCCAGTACCGTCTCGTCCTGACATCAGCGCGCTGTCCCAGTACCATCTCGTCCTGACGTCAGCGCGCTGTCCCAGTACCATCTCGTCCTGACATCAGCGCGCTGTCCCAGTACCGTCTCGTCCTGACGTCAGCGCGATGTCCCAGTACCGTCTCGTCCCGACGTCAGCGCGCTGTCCCAGTACCGTCTCGTCCTGATGTCTGTGCGCTGTCCCAGTACCATCTCGTCCTGACGTCAGCGCGATGTCCCAGTACCGTCTCGTCCCGACGTCAGCGCGCTGTCCCAGTACCGTCTTGTCCTGATGTCTGTGCGCTGTCCCAGTGACGTCTCGTCCTGATGTCAGCACACTGTCCCAGTACCGTCTCGTCCTGATGTCTGTGCGCTGTCCCAGTAACGTCTCGTCCTGATGTCAGCACACTGTCCCAGTACCGTCTCATCCTGAGGTCAGCGTGCTGCCCAGTACCGTCTCGTCCTGAGGTCAGCGTGCTGCCCAGAACCGTCTCGTCCTGAGGTCAGCGTGCTGCCCAGTACCGTCTCGTCCTGACGTCAGCGCGCTGTCCCAGTACCGTCTCGGCCTGACTTCAACGCAATATTCCAGTACCGTCTCGTCCTGATATCAGCGCGCTGTCCCAGTACCGTCTCGTCCTGACGTCAGCGCGCTGTCCCAGTACCGTCTCGTCCTGACGTCAGCGCGCTGTCCCAGTACCGTCTCGTCCTGACGTCAGCGCGCTGTCCCAGTACCGTCTCGGCCTAACTTCAATGCAATATTCCAGTACCGTCTCGTCCTGACGTCAGCGCGCTGTCCCAGCACCGTCTTGTCCTGATGTCAGCGCGCTGTCCCAGTACCGTCTCGTCCTGACATCAGCGCGCTGTCCCAGTACCGTCTTGTCCAGACGTCAGCGCGCTGTCCCAGTACCGTCTTGTCCTGATGTCAGCGCGCTGTCCCAGTACCGTCTCGTCCTGACATCAGCGCGCTGTCCCAGTACCATCTCGTCCTGACGTCAGCGCGCTGTCCCAGTACCGTCTCGTCCTGACGTCAGCGCGATGTCCCAGTACCGTCTCGTCCCGACGTCAGCGCGCTGTCCCAGTACCGTCTCGTCCTGATGTCTGTGCGATGTCCCAGTACCGTCTCGTCCCGACGTCAGCGCGCTGTCCCAGTAACGTCTCGTCCTGATGTCAGCACACTGTCCCAGTACCGTCTCGTCCTGACGTCAGCGCGATGTCCCAGTACCGTCTCGTCCCGACGTCAGCGCGCTGTCCCAGTAACGTCTCGTCCTGATGTCAGCACACTGTCCCAGTACCGTCTCGTCCTGACGTCAGCGCGATGTCCCAGTACCGTCTCGTCCCGACGTCAGCGCGCTGTCCCAGTAACGTCTCGTCCTGACGTCAGCGCGCTGTCCCAGTAACGTCTCGTCCTGATGTCAGCACACTGTCCCAGTACCGTCTCATCCTGAGGTCAGCGTGCTGCCCAGCACCGTCTCGTCCTGAGGTCAGCGTGCTGCCCAGAACCGTCTCGTCCTGAGGTCAGCGTGCTGCCCAGTACCGTCTCGTCCTGACGTCAGCGCGCTGTCCCAGTACCATCTCGGCCTGACTTCAACGCAATATTCCAGTACCGTCTCGTCCTGATATCAGCGCGCTGTCCCAGTACCGTCTCGTCCTGATATCAGCGCGCTGTCCCAGTACCGTCTCGTCCTGACGTCAGCGCGCTGTCCCAGTTCCGTCTCTTCCTGACGTCAGCGCGCTGTCCCAGTACCGTCTCGTCCTGACGTCAGCGCGCTGTCCCAGTACCGTCTCGGCCTGACTTCAACGCAATATTCCAGTACCGTCTCGTCCTGACGTCAGCGCGCTGTCCCAGCACCGTCTTGTCCTGACGTCAGCGCGCTGTCCCAGTACCGTCTCGTCCTGACGTCAGCGCGCTGTCCCAGTACCATCTCGTCCTGACGTCAGCGCGCTGTCCCAGTACCGTCTCGTCCTGATGTCAGCGCGATGTCCCAGTACCGTCTCGTCCCGACGTCAGCGCGCTGTCACAGTACCATCTCGTCCTGACGTCAGCGCGCTGTCCCAGTACCGTCTCGTCCTGATGTCAGCGCGATGTCCCAGTACCGTCTCGTCCCGACGTCAGCGCGCTGTCCCAGTACCATCTCGTCCTGACGTCAGTGCGCTGTCCCAGTACCATCTCGTCCTGACGTCAGCGCGCTGTCCCAGTACCGTCTCGTCCTGAGGTCAGCGTGCTGTCCCAGTACCGTCTCGTCCTGATGTCTGTGCGCTGTCCCAGTACCGTCTCATCCTGAGGTCAGCGTGCTGCCCATTACCGTCTCGTCCTGAGGTCAGCGTGCTGCCCAGTACCGTCTCGTCCTGACGTCAGCGTGCAGCCCAGTACCGTCTCGTCCTGAGGTCTGTGCGCTGTCCCAGTACCATCCCGTCCTGACGTCAGCGCGCTGTCCCAGTACCGTCTCGTCCTGAGGTCAGCGCGCTGTCCCAGTACCGTCTCGTCCTGATGTCTGTGCGCTGTCCCAGTACCGTCTCATCCTGAGGTCAGCGTGCTGCCCATTACCGTCTCATCCTGAGGTCAGCGTGCTGCCCATTACCGTCTCGTCCTGAGGCCAGCGTGCTGCCCAATACCGTCTCGTCCTGACGTCAGCGCGCTGTCCCAGGACCGTGTTGTCCTTACGCTAGCCGCTATCCCAGTACCGTCCTGCCTAGATATCAGCGTGCTGTCCCAGTACCTTCTCCTCCTGACGTCAGCGTGCTGTTCCAGTCCCGTCTCGTCCTGATGCCGACGTGCTGTCCCAGTACCGTCTCGTCCTGACGTCAGCGCGCTGTCCCAGTATCGTCTCGTCCTGACGTCAGCGCGCTGTCCCAGTACCTTCTCCTCCTGTTGTCAGCGTGCTGGCCCAGTACCGTCTTGTCCTGATGCCGACGTGCTGTTCAAGTACCGTCTCGGCCTGACGTCAGCGCGCTGTCCCAATACCGTCTCGTCCTGATGCCGACGTGCTATCCCAGTACCGTCTCGTCCTGATGTCAGCGCGCTGTCCCAGTACCGTCTCGTCCTGATGTCAGCACGCTGTCCCAGTACCGTCTCGTCCTGATGTCAGCGCGCTGTCCCAGTACCGTCTCGTCCTGACGTCAGCGCGCTGTCCCAGTACCGTCTTGTCCTGACGTCAGCGCGCTGTCCCAGTACCATCTTGTCCTGACGTTAGCGCGCTGGCCCAGTACCATCTCATCCTGATGTCAGCGCGCTGTCCCGCTACCATCTTGTCCTGACATCAGTGTGCTGTTTCAGTACCGTCTCATCCTGATGTCAGCGCGCTGTCCCAGTACCGTCTCGTCCTGAGGTCAGCGCGCTGTCCCAGTACCGTCTCGTCCTGATGTCTGTGCGCTGTCCCAGTACCGTCTCATCCTGAGGTCAGCGTGCTGCCCTGTACCGTCTCGTCCTGACGTCAGCGCGCTGCCCAGTACCGTCTCATCCTGACGTCAGCGTGCTGCCCAGTACCGTCTCGTCCTGAGGTCAGCGCGCTGGCCCAGTACCGTCTCATCCTGAGGTCAGCGTGCTGCCCTGTACCGTCTCGTCCTGAGGTCAGCGCGCTGGCCCAGTACCGTCTCATCCTGAGGTCAGCGTGCTGCCCTGTACCGTCTCGTCCTGAGGTCAGGTGCTGCCCAGTACCGTCTCATCCTGAGGTCAGCGCGCTGGCCCAGTACCGTCTCATCCTGAGGTCAGCGTGCTGCCCTGTACCGTCTCGTCCTGAGGTCAGGTGCTGCCCAGTACCGTCTCATCCTGAGGTCAGCGTGCTGCCCAGTACCGTCTCGTCCTGAGGTCAGCGCGCTGGCCCAGTACCGTCTCATCCTGAGGTCAGCGTGCTGCCCTGTACCGTCTCGTCCTGAGGTCAGCGCGCTGGCCCAGTACCGTCTCATCCAGAGGTCAGCGTGCTGCCCTGTACCGTCTCGTCCTGAGGTCAGGTGCTGCCCAGTACCGTCTCATCCTGAGGTCAGCGTGCTGCCCAGTACCGTCTCGTCCTGAGGTCAGCGCGCTGGCCCAGTACCGTCTCATCCTGAGGTCAGCGTGCTGCCCTGTACCGTCTCGTCCTGAGGTCAGCGCGCTGGCCCAGTACCGTCTCATCCTGAGGTCAGCGTGCTGCCCTGTACCGTCTCGTCCTGAGGTCAGCGCGCTGGCCCAGTACCGTCTCATCCTGAGGTCAGCGCGCTGTTCCAGTACCGTCTCATCCTGAGGTCAGCGTGCTGCCCAGTACCGTCTCGTCCTGACGTCAGCGTGCTGCCCAGTACCGTCTCGTCCTGACGTCAGCGCGATGTTCCAGTACCGTCTCGTCCTGACGTCAGCGCGCTGTCCCAGTACCGTCTCGTCCTGACGTCAGCGCACTGTCCCAGGACCGTGTTGTCCTTACGCTCGCCGCTATCCCAGTACCGTCCTGCCTAGACATCAGCGTGCTGTCCCAGTACCTTCTCCTCCTGATGTCAGCGTGCTGTTCCAGTCCCGTCTCGTCCTGATGCCGACGTGCTGTCCCTGTACCGTCTCGTCCTGATGTCAGCGCGCTGTCCCAGTACCGTCTCGGCCTGACGTCAGCGCACCGTCCCAGTACTGTCTCGGCCTGACATCAGCGCGCTGTCCCAGTACCGTCTCGTCCTGAGGTCAGCGTGCTGCCCAGTGCCGTCTCGTCCTGACGTCAGCGCGCTGTCCCAGTACCGTCTCGTCCTGACGTCAGCGCGCTGCCCAGTACCGTCTCGTCCTGACATCAACGCGCTGTCCCAGTACCGTCTCGTCCTGACGTCAGCGCGCTGTTCCAGTACCGTCTCGTCCTGACGTCAGCGCGCTGCCCAGTACCGTCTCGGCCTGACATCAGCGCGCTGTCCCAGTACCGTCTCGTCCTGACGTCAGCGCGCTGCCCAGTACCGTCTCGGCCTGACGTCAGCGCGCTGTCCCAGTACCGTCTCGTCCTGACGTCAGCGCACCGTCCCAGTACCGTCTCGTCCTGACGTCAGCGCGCTGTCCCAGTACCGTCTCGTCCTGAGGTCAGCGTGCTGCCCAGTACCGTCTCGTCCTGACGTCAGCGCGCTGGCCCAGTACCGTCTCGTCCTGACGTCAGCGCGCTGTCCCAGTACCGTCTCGGCCTGACTTCAATGCAATATTCCAGTACCGTCTCGTCCTGACGTCAGCGCTCTGTCCCAGTACCGTCTCGTCCTGACATCAGCGCGCTGTCCCAGTACCATCTCGTCCTGACGTCAGCGCGCTGTCCCAGTACCATCTCGTCCTGACATCAGCGCGCTGTCCCAGTACCGTCTCGTCCTGACGTCAGCGCGATGTCCCAGTACCGTCTCGTCCCGACGTCAGCGCGCTGTCCCAGTACCGTCTCGTCCTGATGTCTGTGTGCTGTCCCAGTACCATCTCGTCCTGACGTCAGCGCGATGTCCCAGTACCGTCTCGTCCCGACGTCAGCGCGCTGTCCCAGTACCGTCTTGTCCTGATGTCTGTGCGCTGTCCCAGTGACGTCTCGTCCTGATGTCAGCACACTGTCCCAGTACCGTCTCGTCCTGATGTCTGTGCGCTGTCCCAGTCACGTCTCGTCCTGATGTCAGCACACTGTCCCAGTACCGTCTCATCCTGAGGTCAGCGTGCTGCCCAGTACCGTCTCGTCCTGAGGTCAGCGTGCTGCCCAGAACCGTCTCGTCCTGAGGTCAGCGTGCTGCCCAGTACCGTCTCGTCCTGACGTCAGCGCGCTGTCCCAGTACCGTCTCGGCCTGACTTCAACGCAATATTCCAGTACCGTCTCGTCCTGATATCAGCGCGCTGTCCCAGTACCGTCTCGTCCTGACGTCAGCGCGCTGTCCCAGTACCTTCTCGTCCCAACGTCAGCGCGCTGTCCCAGTTCCGTCTCGTCCTGACGTCAGCGCGCTGTCCCAGTACCGTCTCGTCCTGACGTCAGCGCGCTGTCCCAGTACCGTCTCGTCCTGACGTCAGCGCGCTGTCCCAGTACCGTCTTGTCCAGACGTCAGCGCGCTGTCCCAGTACCGTCTCGTCCTGACGTCAGCGCGCTGTCCCAGTACCGTCTCATCCTGACGTCAGCGCGCTGTCCCAGTACCGTCTCGGCCTGACTTCAATGCAATATTCCAGTACCGTCTCATCCTGACGTCAGCGCGCTGTCCCAGCACCGTCTTGTCCTGATGTCAGCGCGCTGTCCCAGTACCGTCTCGTCCTGACATCAGCGCGCTGTCCCAGTACCGTCTTGTCCAGACGTCAGCGCGCTGTCCCAGTACCGTCTTGTCCTGATGTCAGCGCGCTGTCCCAGAACCGTCTCGTCCTGACATCAGCGCGCTGTCCCAGTACCATCTCGTCCTGACGTCAGCGCGCTGTCCCAGTACCGTCTCGTCCTGACGTCAGCGCGATGTCCCAGTACCGTCTCGTCCCGACGTCAGCGCGCTGTCCCAGTACCGTCTCGTCCTGATGTCTGTGCGATGTCCCAGTACCGTCTCGTCCCGACGTCAGCGCGCTGTCCCAGTAACGTCTCGTCCTGATGTCAGCACACTGTCCCAGTACCGTCTCGTCCTGACGTCAGCGCGATGTCCCAGTACCGTCTCGTCCCGACGTCAGCGCGCTGTCCCAGTAACGTCTCGTCCTGATGTCAGCACACTGTCCCAGTACCGTCTCGTCCTGACGTCAGCGCGATGTCCCAGTACCGTCTCGTCCCGACGTCAGCGCGCTGTCCCAGTAACGTCTCGTCCTGACGTCAGCGCGCTGTCCCAGTAACGTCTCGTCCTGATGTCAGCACACTGTCCCAGTACCGTCTCATCCTGAGGTCAGCGTGCTGCCCAGTACCGTCTCGTCCTGAGGTCAGCGTGCTGCCCAGAACCGTCTCGTCCTGAGGTCAGCGTGCTGCCCAGTACCGTCTCGTCCTGACGTCAGCGCGCTGTCCCAGTACCATCTCGGCCTGACTTCAACGCAATATTCCAGTACCGTCTCGTCCTGATATCAGCGCGCTGTCCCAGTACCGTCTCGTCCTGACGTCAGCGCGCTGTCCCAGTTCCGTCTCTTCCTGACGTCAGCGCGCTGTCCCAGTACCGTCTCGTCCTGACGTCAGCGCGCTGTCCCAGTACCGTCTCGGCCTGACTTCAACGCAATATTCCAGTACCGTCTCGTCCTGACGTCAGCGCGCTGTCCCAGCACCGTCTTGTCCTGACGTCAGCGCGCTGTCCCAGTACCGTCTCGTCCTGACGTCAGCGCGCTGTCCCAGTACCATCTCGTCCTGACGTCAGCGCGCTGTCCCAGTACCGTCTCGTCCTGATGTCAGCGCGATGTCCCACTACCGTCTCACCCGACGTCAGCGCGCTGTCCCAGTACCATCTCGTCCTGACGTCAGCGCGCTGTCCCAGTACCGTCTCGTCCTGATGTCAGCGCGATGTCCCAGTACCGTCTCGTCCCGACGTCAGCGCGCTGTCCCAGTACCATCTCGTCCTGACGTCAGTGCGCTGTCCCAGTACCATCTCGTCCTGACGTCAGCGCGCTGTCCCAGTACCGTCTCGTCCTGAGGTCAGCGCGCTGTCCCAGTACCGTCTCGTCCTGATGTCTGTGCGCTGTCCCAGTACCGTCTCATCCTGAGGTCAGCGTGCTGCCCATTACCGTCTCGTCCTGAGGTCAGCGTGCTGCCCAGTACCGTCTCGTCCTGAGGTCAGCGTGCTGCCCAGTACCGTCTCGTCCTGAGGTCAGCGTGCTGCCCCAGTACCGTCTCGTCCTGACTTCAACGCGACGTTCCAGTACCGTCTCGTCCTGACGTCAGCGCGCTGTCCCAGTACCGTCTCGTCCTGACGTCAGCGCGCTGTCCCAGGACCGTGTTGTCCTTATGCTAGCCGCTATCCCAGTACCGTCCTGCCTAGACATCAGCGTGCTGTACCAGTACTTTCTCCTCCTGATGTCAGCGTGCTGTCTCAGTACCGTCTCGTCCTGACGTCAGCGCGCTGTCCCAATACCGTCTCGTCCTGATGCCGACGTGCTATCCCAGTACCGTCTAGTCCTGATGCCGACGTGCTGTCCCAGTACCGTCTCGTCCTGATGTCAGCGCGCTGTCCCAGTACCGTCTCGTCCTGACGTCAGCGCGCTGTCCCAGTACCGTCTTATCCTGACGTCAGCGCGCTGTCCCAGTACCATCTTGTCCTGACGTTAGCGCGCTTGCCCAGTGCCATCTCATCCTGATGTCAGCGCGCTGTCCCGCTACCGTCTTGTCCTGACATCAGTGTGCTGTTTCAGTACCGTCTCGTCCTGATGTCAGCGCGCTGTCCCTGTACCGTCTCGTCCTGATGTCAGCGTGCTGTCCCAGTACCGTCTCGTCCTGAGGTCAGCGTGCTGCCCAGTGCCGTCTCGTCCTGACGTCAGCGCGCTGTCCCAGTACCGTCTCGTCCTGACGTCAGCGTGCTGCCCAGTACCGTGTCGTCCTGACGTCAGCGCACCGTCCCAGTACCGTCTCGTCCTGACGTCAGCGCGCTGCCCAGTACCGTCTCGTCCTGACATCAACGCGCTGTCCCAGTACCGTCTCGTCCTGACGTCAGCGCGCTGTTCCAGTACCGTCTCGTCCTGACGTCAGCGCGCTGCCCAGTACCGTCTCGGCCTGACATCAGCGCGCTGTCCCAGTACCGTCTCGTCCTGACGTCAGCGCGCTGCCCAGTACCGTCTCGGCCTGACGTCAGCGCGCTGTCCCAGTACCGTCTCGTCCTGACGTCAGCGCACCGTCCCAGTACCGTCTCGTCCTGACGTCAGCGCGCTGTCCCAGTACCGTCTCGTCCTGAGGTCAGCGTGCTGCCCAGTACCGTCTCGTCCTGACGTCAGCGCGCTGGCCCAGTACCGTCTCGTCCTGACGTCAGCGCGCTGTCCCAGTACCGTCTCGGCCTGATTTCAATGCAATATTCCAGTACCGTCTCGTCCTGACGTCAGCGCTCTGTCCCAGTACCGTCTCGTCCTGACATCAGCGCGCTGTCCCAGTACCATCTCGTCCTGACGTCAGCGCGCTGTCCCAGTACCATCTCGTCCTGACATCAGCGCGCTGTCCCAGTACCGTCTCGTCCTGACGTCAGCGCGATGTCCCAGTACCGTCTCGTCCCGACGTCAGCGCGCTGTCCCAGTACCGTCTCGTCCTGATGTCTGTGCGCTGTCCCAGTACCATCTCGTCCTGACGTCAGCGCGATGTCCCAGTACCGTCTCGTCCCGACGTCAGCGCGCTGTCCCAGTACCGTCTTGTCCTGATGTCTGTGCGCTGTCCCAGTGACGTCTCGTCCTGATGTCAGCACACTGTCCCAGTACCGTCTCGTCCTGATGTCTGTGCGCTGTCCCAGTAACGTCTCGTCCTGATGTCAGCACACTGTCCCAGTACCGTCTCATCCTGAGGTCAGCGTGCTGCCCAGTACCGTCTCGTCCTGAGGTCAGCGTGCTGCCCAGAACCGTCTCGTCCTGAGGTCAGCGTGCTGCCCAGTACCGTCTCGTCCTGACGTCAGCGCGCTGTCCCAGTACCGTCTCGGCCTGACTTCAACGCAATATTCCAGTACCGTCTCGTCCTGATATCAGCGCGCTGTCCCAGTACCGTCTCGTCCTGACGTCAGCGCGCTGTCCCAGTACCTTCTCGTCCCAACGTCAGCGCGCTGTCCCAGTTCCGTCTCGTCCTGACGTCAGCGCGCTGTCCCAGTACCGTCTCGTCCTGACGTCAGCGCGCTGTCCCAGTACCGTCTCGTCCTGACGTCAGCGCGCTGTCCCAGTACCGTCTTGTCCAGACGTCAGCGCGCTGTCCCAGTACCGTCTCGTCCTGACGTCAGCGCGCTGTCCCAGTACCGTCTCGTCCTGACGTCAGCGCGCTGTCCCAGTACCATCTCGGCCTGACTTCAACGCAATATTCCAGTACCGTCTCGTCCTGACGTCAGCGCGCTGTCCCAGCACCGTCTTGTCCTGATGTCAGCGCGCTGTCCCAGTACCGTCTCGTCCTGACGTCAGCGCGCTGTCCCAGTACCATCTCGTCCTGACGTCAGCGCGCTGTCCCAGTACCGTCTCGTCCTGATGTCAGCGCGATGTCCCAGTACCGTCTCGTCCCGACGTCAGCGCGCTGTCCCAGTACCATCTCGTCCTGACGTCAGCGCGCTGTCCCAGTACCGTCTCGTCCTGATGTCAGCGCGATGTCCCAGTACCGTCTCGTCCCGACGTCAGCGCGCTGTCCCAGTACCATCTCGTCCTGACGTCAGTGCGCTGTCCCAGTACCATCTCGTCCTGACGTCAGCGCGCTGTCCCAGTACCGTCTCGTCCTGAGGTCAGCGCGCTGTCCCAGTACCGTCTCGTCCTGATGTCTGTGCGCTGTCCCAGTACCGTCTCATCCTGAGGTCAGCGTGCTGCCCATTACCGTCTCGTCCTGAGGTCAGCGTGCTGCCCAGTACCGTCTCGTCCTGAGGTCAGCGTGCTGCCCAGTACCGTCTCGTCCTGAGGTCAGCGTGCTGCCCCAGTACCGTCTCGTCCTGACTTCAACGCGATGTTCCAGTACCGTCTCGTCCTGACGTCAGCGCGCTGTCCCAGTACCGTCTCGTCCTGACGTCAGCGCGCTGTCCCAGGACCGTGTTGTCCTTACGCTAGCCGCTATCCCAGTACCGTCCTGCCTA
The DNA here is from genome assembly GCF_047496885.1 of Scyliorhinus torazame. Lineage (NCBI taxonomy): Eukaryota > Metazoa > Chordata > Chondrichthyes > Carcharhiniformes > Scyliorhinidae > Scyliorhinus > Scyliorhinus torazame. The sequence goes on from NC_092714.1 coordinate 159,845,116, forward strand.
GACATCAGCGTGCTGTCCCAGTACTTTCTCCTCCTGATGTCAGCGTGCTGTCTCAGTACCGTCTCGTCCTGACGTCAGCGCGCTGTCCCAATACCGTCTCGTCCTGATGCCGACGTGCTATCCCAGTACCGTCTCGTCCTGATGCCGACGTGCTGTCCCAGTACCGTCTCGTCCTGATGTCAGCGCGCTGTCCCAGTACCGTCTCGTCCTGACGTCAGCGCGCTGTCCCAGTACCATCTTGTCCTGACGTTAGCGCGCTGGCCCAGTACCATCTCATCCTGATGTCAGCGCGTTGTCCCGCTACCGTCTTGTCCTGACATCAGTGTGCTGTTTCAGTACCGTCTCATCCTGATGTCAGCGCGCTGTCCCAGTACCGTCTCGTCCTGAGGTCAGCGCGCTGTCCCAGTACCGTCTCGTCCTGATGTCTGTGCGCTGTCCCAGTACCGTCTCATCCTGAGGTCAGCGTGCTGCCCATTACCGTCTCGTCCTGAGGTCAGCGTGCTGCCCAGTTCCATCTCGTCCTGACGTCAGCGCGCTGTCCCAGTACAGTCTCGTCCTGACGTCAGCGCGCTGTCCCAGTACAGTCTCGTCCTGAGGTCAGCGCGCTGTCCCAGTACCGTCTCGTCCTGACATCAGCGCGCTGTCCCAGTACCATCTCGTCCTGACGTCAGCGCGCTGTCCCAGTACCGTCTCGTCCTGACGTCAGCGCGATGTCCCAGTACCGTCTCGTCCCGACGTCAGCGCGCTGTCCCAGTACCGTCTCGTCCTGATGTCTGTGCGATGTCCCAGTACCGTCTCGTCCCGACGTCAGCGCGCTGTCCCAGTAACGTCTCGTCCTGATGTCAGCACACTGTCCCAGTACCGTCTCGTCCTGACGTCAGCGCGATGTCCCAATACCGTCTCGTCCCGACGTCAGCGCGCTGTCCCAGTAATGTCTCGTCCTGATGTCAGCACACTGTCCCAGTACCGTCTCGTCCTGACGTCAGCGCGATGTCCCAGTACCGTCTCGTCCCGACGTCAGCGCGCTGTCCCAGTAACGTCTCGTCCTGACGTCAGCGCGCTGTCCCAGTAACGTCTCGTCCTGATGTCAGCACACTGTCCCAGTACCGTCTCATCCTGAGGTCAGCGTGCTGCCCAGTACCGTCTCGTCCTGAGGTCAGCGTGCTGCCCAGAACCGTCTCGTCCTGAGGTCAGCGTGCTGCCCAGTACCGTCTCGTCCTGACGTCAGCGCGCTGTCCCAGTACCATCTCGGCCTGACTTCAACGCAATATTCCAGTACCGTCTCGTCCTGATATCAGCGCGCTGTCCCAGTACCGTCTCGTCCTGACGTCAGCGCGCTGTCCCAGTTCCGTCTCGTCCTGACGTCAGCGCGCTGTCCCAGTACCGTCTCGTCCTGACGTCAGCGCGCTGTCCCAGTTCCGTCTCGTCCTGATGTCAGCACACTGTCCCAGTACCGTCTCATCCTGAGGTCAGCGTGCTGCCCAGTACCGTCTCGTCCTGAGGTCAGCGTGCTGCCCAGAACCGTCTCGTCCTGAGGTCAGCGTGCTGCCTAGTACCGTCTCGTCCTGACGTCAGCGCGCTGTCCCAGTACCATCTCGGCCTGACTTCAACGCAATATTCCAGTACCGTCTCGTCCTGACGTCAGCGCGCTGTCCCAGCACCGTCTTGTCCTGATGTCAGCGCGCTGTCCCAGTACCGTCTCGTCCTGACGTCAGCGCGCTGTCCCAGTACCATCTCGTCCTGACGTCAGCGCGCTGTCCCAGTACCGTCTCGTCCTGATGTCAGCGCGATGTCCCAGTACCGTCTCGTCCCGACGTCAGCGCGCTGTCCCAGTACCATCTCGTCCTGACGTCAGCGCGCTGTCCCAGTACCGTCTCGTCCTGATGTCAGCGCGATGTCCCAGTACCGTCTCGTCCCGACGTCAGCGCGCTGTCCCAGTACCATCTCGTCCTGACGTCAGCGCGCTGTCCCAGTACCATCTCGTCCTGACGTCAGCGCGCTGTCCCAGTACCGTCTCGTCCTGAGGTCAGCGCGCTGTCCCAGTACCGTCTCGTCCTGATGTCTGTGCGCTGTCCCAGTACCGTCTCATCCTGAGGTCAGCGTGCTGCCCATTACCGTCTCGTCCTGAGGTCAGCGTGCTGCCCAGTACCGTCTCGTCCTGAGGTCAGCGTGCTGCCCAGTACCGTCTCGTCCTGAGGTCAGCGTGCTGCCCCAGTACCGTCTCGTCCTGACTTCAACGCGATGTTCCAGTACCGTCTCGTCCTGACGTCAGCGCGCTGTCCCAGTACCGTCTCGTCCTGACGTCAGCGCGCTGTCCCAGGACCGTGTTGTCCTTACGCTAGCCGCTATCCCAGTACCGTCCTGCCTAGACATCAGCGTGCTGTCCCAGTACTTTCTCCTCCTGATGTCAGCGTGCTGTCTCAGTACCGTCTCGTCCTGACGTCAGCGCGCTGTCCCAATACCGTCTCGTCCTGATGCCGACGTGCTATCCCAGTACCGTCTCGTCCTGATGCCGACGTGCTGTCCCAGTACCGTCTCGTCCTGATGTCAGCGCGCTGTCCCAGTACCGTCTCGTCCTGACGTCAGCGCGCTGTCCCAGTACCGTCTTATCCTGACGTCAGCGCGCTGTCCCAGTACCATCTTGTCCTGACGTTAGCGCGCTGGCCCAGTACCATCTCATCCTGATGTCAGCGCGTTGTCCCGCTACCGTCTTGTCCTGACATCAGTGTGCTGTTTCAGTACCGTCTCATCCTGATGTCAGCGCGCTGTCCCAGTACCGTCTCGTCCTGAGGTCAGCGCGCTGTCCCAGTACCGTCTCGTCCTGATGTCTGTGCGCTGTCCCAGTACCGTCTCATCCTGAGGTCAGCGTGCTGCCCATTACCGTCTCGTCCTGAGGTCAGCGTGCTGCCCAGTTCCATCTCGTCCTGACGTCAGCGCGCTGTCCCAGTACAGTCTCGTCCTGACGTCAGCGCGCTGTCCCAGTACAGTCTCGTCCTGAGGTCAGCGCGCTGTCCCAGTACCGTCTCGTCCTGACTTCAACGCGATGTTCCAGTACCGTCTCGTCCTGACGTCAGCGCGCTGTCCCAGTACCATCTCGTCCTGACGTCAGCGCGCTGTCCCAGGACCGTGTTGTCCTTACGCTAGCCGCTATCCCAGTACCGTCCTGCCTAGACATCAGCGTGCTGTCGCAGTACCTTCTCCTCCTGATGTCAGCGTGCTGTTCCAGTCCCGTCTCGTCCTGATGCCGACGTGCTGTTCAAGTACCGTCTCGGCCTGACGTCAGCGCGCTGTCCCAATACCGTCTCGTCCTGATGCCGACGTGCTATCCCAGTACCGTCTCGTCCTGATGCCGACGTGCTGTCCCAGTACTGTCTCGTCCTGATGTCAGCGCGCTGTCCCAGTACCGTCTCGTCCTGACGTCAGCGCGCTGTCCCAGTACCGTCTTATCCTGACGTCAGCGCGCTGTCCCAGTACCATCTTGTCCTGACGTTAGCGCGCTGGCCCAGTACCATCTCATCCTGATGTCAGCGCGCTGTCCCGCTACCGTCTTGTCCTGACATCAGTGTGCTGTTTCAGTACCGTCTCATCCTGATGTCAGCGCGCTGTCCCAGTACCGTCTCGTCCTTACATCAGCGCGCTGTCCCAGTACCGTCTCGTCCTTACATCAGCGCGCTGTCCCAGTACCGTCTCGTCCTTACATCAGCGCGCTGTCCCAGTACCGTCTCGTCCAGATGTCAGCGCGCTGTCCTCGTACCGTCTCGTTCTGACGTCAGCGCGCTGTCCCAGGACCGTGTCGTCCTTACGCTAGCCGCTATCCCAGTACCGTGTCGTCCGTAGGCTAGTCGCTATCCCAGTACCGTGCTGCCTAGACATCAGCGTGCTGTCCCAGTACCTTCTCCTCCTGATGTCAGCGCGCTGTCCCAGTACCGTCTTGTCCTGACGTCAGCGCGCTGTTCCAGAACCGTCTCGTCCTGATGTCGGCGCGCTGTCCCAGTACCGTCTCGTCCTGATGCCGACGTGCTGTCCCAGTACCGTCTCGTCCTGACGTCAGCGCGCTGTCCCAGTACCATCTCGTCAAGACGTCAGCGCGCTGTCCCAAAATTGTCTCCTCCAGATGTCAGCACGCTGTCCCAGTACCGTCTCGTCAAGACGTCAGCGTGCTGTCCCAGTAACGTCTCGTCCAGACGTCAGCGCGCTGTCCCAGTAACGTCTCGTCCTGACGTCAGCGCGCTGTCCCAGTACCGTCTTATCCTGACGTCAGCGCGCTGTCCCAGTACCATCTTGTCCTGACGTTAGCGCGCTGGCCCAGTACCATCTCATCCTGATGTCAGCGCGCTGTCCCGCTACCGTCTTGTCCTGACATCAGTGTGCTGTTTCAGTACCGTCTCATCCTGATGTCAGCGCGCTGTCCCAGTACCGTCTCGTCCTGAGGTCAGCGCGCTGTCCCAGTACCGTCTCGTCCTGATGTCTGTGCGCTGTCCCAGTACCGTCTCATCCTGAGGTCAGCGTGCTGCCCATTACCGTCTCGTCCTGAGGTCAGCGTGCTGCCCAGTTCCATCTCGTCCTGACGTCAGCGCGCTGTCCCAGTACAGTCTCGTCCTGATGTCAGCGTGCTGCCCAGTACCATCTCGTCCTGAGGTCAGCGTGCTGTCCCAGTACAGTCTCGTCCTGATGTCAGCGTGCTGTCCCAGTACCGTCTCGTCCTGACGTCAGCGTGCTGCCCAGTACCGTCTCGTCCTGAGGTCAGCGTGCTGCCCAGTACCGTCTCGTCCTGAGGTCAGCGTGCTGCCCAGTACCGTCTCGTCCTGACGTCAGCGCGCTGTTCCAGTACCGTCTCGTCCTGACTTCAACGCGATGTTCCAGTACCGTCTCGTCCTGACGTCAGCGCGCTGTCCCAGTACCGTCTCGTCCTGACGTCAGCGCGCTGTCCCAGGACCGTGTTGTCCTTACGCTAGCCGCTATCCCAGTACCGTCCTGCCTAGACATCAGCGTGCTGTCCCAGTACCGTCTCGTCCTGATGTCAGCGCGCTGTCCCAGTACCGTCTCGTCCTGACGTCAGCGCGCTGTCCCAGTACCGTCTTATCCTGACGTCAGCGCGCTGTCCCAGTACCATCTTGTCCTGACGTTAGCGCGCTGGCCCAGTACCATCTCATCCTGATGTCAGCGCGCTGTCCCGCTACCGTCTTGTCCTGACATCAGTGTGCTGTTTCAGTACCGTCTCATCCTGATGTCAGCGCGCTGTCCCAGTACCGTCTCGTCCTTACATCAGCGCGCTGTCCCAGTACCGTCTCGTCCAGACGTCAGCGCGCTGTCCTAGTACCGTCTCGTACTGACGTCAGCGCGCTGTCCCAGGACCGTGTTGTCCTTACGCTAGCCGCTATCCCAGTACCGTGTCGTCCGTAGGCTAGTCGCTATCCCAGTACCGTGCTGCCTAGACATCAGCGTGCTGTCCCAGTACCTTCTCCTCCTGATGTCAGCGCGCTGTCCCAGTACCATCTTGTCCTGACGTCAGCGCGCTGTTCCAGAACCGTCTCGTCCTGATGTCGGCGCGCTGTCCCAGTACCGTCTCGTCCTGATGCCGACGTGCTGTCCCAGTACCGTCTCGTCCTGACGTCAGCGCGCTGTCCCAGTACCATCTCGTCAAGACATCAGCGCGCTGTCCCAAAATTGTCTCCTCCAGATGACAGCACGCTGTCCCAGTACCGTCTCGTCAAGACGTCAGCGTGCTGTCCCAGTAACGTCTCGTCCAGACGTCAGCCCGCTGTCCCGCTATCGTCTCGTCCTGACGTCAGCGCACTGTCCCAGTCCCGTCTCGTCCTGACGTCAGCGCGCTGTCCCAGTACCGTCTCGTCCTGACGTCAGCGCGCTGTCCCAGTACCATCTCGTCCAGACGTCAGCGCGCTGGCCCAGTACCGTCTTGTCCAGACGTCAGCGCGCTGTCCTAGTACCGTCTCGTACTGACGTCAGCGCGCTGTCCCAGTACCATCTCGTCCAGACGTCAGCGCGCTGGCCCAGTACCGTCTTGTCCAGACGTCAGCGCGCTGTCCCAGTACCGTCTCCTACTGATGTCAGCGCGCTGTCCCAGGACCGTGTCGTCCTTACGCTAGCCGCTATCCCACTACCGTGCTGCCTAGACATCAGCGTGCTGTCCCAGTACCTTCTCCTCCTGACGTCAGCGCGCTGTCCCAGTACCATCTCGTCCTGACGTCAGCGCGCTGTCCCAGTACCGTCTCGTCCTGATGTCAGCGCGATCTCCCAGTACCGTCTCGTCCCGACGTCAGCGCGCTGGCCCAGTACCATCTCATCCTGACGTCAGCGCGCTGTCCCAGTACCGTCTTGTCCTGACGTCAGCGCGCTGTCCCAGTACCATCTTGTCCTGACGTCAGCGCGCTGGCCCAGTACCATCTCATCCTGATGTCAGCGCGCTGTCCCGCTACCGTCTTGTCCTGACATCAGTGTGCTGTTTCAGTACCGTCTCGTCCTGACGTCAGCGCGCTGTCCCAGTACCGTCTCGTCCTGACATCAGCGCGCTGTCCCAGTACCGTCTCGTCCAGACGTCAGCGCGCTGGCCCAGTACCGTCTTGTCCAGACGTCAGCGCGCTGTCCTAGTACCGTCTCGTACTGACGTCAGCGCGCTGTCCCAGGACCGTGTCGTCCGTAGGCTAGTCGCTATCCCAGTACCGTGCTGCCTAGACATCAGCGTGCTGTCCCAGTACCTTCTCCTCCTGATGTCAGCGCGCTGTCCCAGTACCGTCTTGTCCTGACGTCAGCGCGCTGTTCCAGACCGTCTCGTCCTGATGTCGGCGCGCTGTCCCAGTACCGTCTCATCCTGATGCCAACGTGCTGTCCCAGTACCGTCTCGTCCTGACGTCAGCGCGCTGTCCCAGTACCATCTCGTCAAGACGTCAGCGTTCTGTCCCAAAATTGTCTCCTCCAGATGTCAGCACGCTGTCCCCGTACCGTCTCGTCAAGACGTCAGCGTGCTATCCCAGTAACGTCTCGTCCAGACGTCAGCGCGCTGTCCCAGTAACGTCTCGTCCAGACGTCAGCCCGCTGTCCCGCTATCGTCTCGTCCTGACGTCAGCGCACTGTCCCAGTTCCGTCTCGTCCTGACGTCAGCGCGCTGTCCCAGTACCGTCTCGTCCTGACGTCAGCGCGCTGTCCCAGTACCATCTCGTCCAGACGTCAGCGCGCTGGCCCAGTACCGTCTTGTCCAGACGTCAGCGCGCTGTCCCAGTACCGTCTCCTACTGATGTCAGCGCGCTGTCCCAGGACCGTGTCGTCCTTACGCTAGCCGCTATCCCAGTACCGTCCTGCCTAGACATCAGCGTGCTGTCCCAGTACCTTCTCCTCCTGATGTCAGCGTGCTGTTCCAGTACCGTCTCGGCCTGACGTCAGCGCGCTGTCCCAGTACCGTCTTGTCCTGACGTCAGCGTGCTGTCCCAGTACCGTCTCGTCCTGATGCCGACGTGCTGTCCCAGTACCGTCTCGTCCTGACGTCAGCGCGCTGTCCCAGTACCGTCTCGTCCTGACGTCAGCGCGCTGTCCCAGTACCGTCTCGTCCTGATGTCCGTGCGCTGTCCCAGTACCGTCTCATCCGGAGGTCAGCGTGCTGCCCATTACCGTCTCGTCCTGAGGTCAGCGTGCTGCCCAGTACCGTCTCGTCCTGAGGTCAGCGTGCTGCCCAGTACCATCTCGTCCTGACGTCAGCGCGCTGTCCCAGGACCGTGTCGTCCTTACGCTAGCCGCTATCCCAGTACCGTCCTGCCTAGACATCAGCGTGCTGTCCCAGTACCTTCTCCGATATTCAGGACGCCAAAGCGTGTAATTAGGCAGTGGGGAAGGGAACACTGACAAAGGAGAGTACTTGCAGGCACGGAGAGGGGTTGAAGTGTGTATACTTCAACGCAAGAAGCATCAGGAATAAGGTGGGTGAACTTAAGGCATGGATCGGTACTTGGGACTACGATGTGGTGGCCATCACGGAAACTTGGATAGAAGAGGGGCAGAAATGGTTGTTGGAGGTCCCTGGTTATAGATGTTTCAATAAGATTAGGGAGGGTGGTAAAAGAGGTGGGGGGGGGTGGCATTATTAATTAGAGATAGTATAACAGCTGCAGAAAGGCAGTTCGAGGAGTATCAGCCTACTGAGGTAGTATGGGTTGAAGTCAGAAATAGGAAAGGAGCAGTCACCTTGTTAGGAGTTTTCTATAGGCCCCCCAATAGTAGCAGAGATGTGGAGGAACAGATTGGGAAACAGATTTTGGAAAGGTGCAGAAGTCATAGGTTAGTAGTCATGGGCGACTTTAACTTCCCAAATATTGAGTGGAAACTCTTTAGATCAAATAGTTTGGATGGGGTGGTGTTTGTGCAGTGTGTCCAGGAAGCTTTTCTAACGCAGTATGTAGATTGTCCGACCAGAGGAGGGGCAATATTGGATTTAGTACTGGGTAATGAGCCAGGGCAAGTGATAGATTTGTTAGTGGGGGAGCATTTTGGAGATAGCGACCACAATTCTGTGACTTTCACTTTAGTAATGGAGAGGGATAGGTACGTGCAACAGGGCAAGGTTTACAATTGGGGGAAGGGTAAATACGATGTTGTCAGACAAGAATTGAAGTGCATAAGTTGGGAACATAGGCTGGCAGGGAAGGACACAAATGAAATGTGGAACTTGTTCAAGGAACAGGTGCTACGTGTCCTTGATATGTATGTCCCTGTCAGGCAGGGAAGAGATGGTCGAGTGAGGGAACCATGGTTGACAAGAGAGGTTGAATGTCTTGTTAAGAGGAAAAAGGAGACTTATGTAAGGCTGAGGAAACAAGGTTCAGACAGGGCATTGGAGGGATACAAGATAGCCAGGAGGGAACTGAAGAAAGGGATTAGGAGAGCTAAGAGAGGGCATGAACAATCTTTGGCGGGTAGGATCAAGGAAAACCCCAAGGCCTTTTACACATATGTGAGAAATATGAGAATGACTAGAGCGAGGGTAGGTCCGATCAAGGACAGTAGCGGGAGATTGTGTATTGAGTCTGAAGAGATAGGAGAGGTCTTGAACGAGTACTTTTCTTCTGTATTTACAAATGAGAGGGGCGATATTGTTGGAGAGGACAGTGTGAAACAGATTGGTAAGCTCGAGGAAATACTTGTTAGGAAGGAAGATGTGTTGGGCATTTTGAAAAACTTGAGGATAGACAAGTCCCCCGGGCCTGACGGGATATATCCAAGGATTCTATGGGAAGCAAGAGATGAAATTGCAGAGCCGTTGGCAATGATCTTTTCGTCCTCACTGTCAACAGGGGTGGTACCAGGGGATTGGAGAGTGGCGAATGTCGTGCCCCTGTTCAAAAAAGGGACTAGGGATAACCCTGGGAATTACAGGCCAGTTAGTCTTACTTCGGTGGTAGGCAAAGTAATGGAAAGGGTACTGAAGGATAGGATTTCTGAGCATCTGGAAAGACACTGCTTGATTAGGGATAGTCAGCACGGATTTGTGAGGGGTAGGTCTTGCCTTACAAATCTTATTGAATTCTTTGAGGAGGTGACCAAGCATGTGGATGAAGGTAAAGCAGTGGATGTAGTGTACATGGATTTTAGTAAGGCATTTGATAAAGTTCCCCATGGTAGGCTTATGCAGAAAGTAAGGAGGCATGGGATAGTGGGAAATTTGGCCAGTTGGATAACGAACTGGCTAACCGATAGAAGTCAGAGAGTGGTGGTGGATGGCAAATATTCAGCCTGGATCCCAGTTACCAGTGGCGTACCGCAGGGATCAGTTCTGGGTCCTCTGCTGTTTGTGATTTTCATTAATGACTTGGATGAGGGAGTTGAAGGGTGGGTCAGTAAATTTGCAGATGATACGAAGATTGGTGGAGTTGTGGATAGTGAGAAGGGCTGTTGTCGGCTGCAAAGAGACATAGATAGGATGCAGAGCTGGGCTGAGAAGTGGCAGATGGAGTTTAACCCTGAAAAGTGTGAGGTTGTCCATTTTGGAAGGACAAATATGAATGCGGAATACAGGGTTAACGGTAGAGTTCTTGGCAATGTGGAGGAGCAGAGAGATCTTGGGGTCTATGTTCATACATCTTTGAAAGTTGCCACTCAAGTGGATAGAGCTGTGAAGAAGGCCTATGGTGTGCTCGCGTTCATTAACAGAGGGATTGAATTTAAGAGCCGTGAGGTGATGATGCAGCTGTACAAAACTTTGGTCAGGCCACATTTGGAGTACTGTGTACAGTTCTGGTCGCCTCATTTTAGGAAGGATGTGGAAGCTTTGGAAAAGGTGCAAAGAAGATTTACCAGGATGTTGCCTGGAATGGAGAGTAGGTCTTACGAGGAAAGGTTGAGGGTGCTAGGCCTTTTCTCATTAGAACGGAGAAGGATGAGGGGCGACTTGATAGAGGTTTATAAGATGATCAGGGGAATAGATAGAGTAGACAGTCAGAGACTTTTTCCCCGGGTGGAACAAACCATTACAAGGGGACATAAATTTAAGGTGAAAGGTGGAAGATATAGGAGGGATATCAGAGGTAGGTTCTTTACCCAGAGAGTAGTGGGGGCATGGAATGCACTGCCTGTGGAAGTAGTTGAGTCGGAAACATTAGGGACCTTCAAGCAGCTATTGGATAGGTACATGGATTACGGTTAAATGATATAGTGTAGATTTATTTGTTCTCAAGGGCAGCACGGTAGCATTGTGGATAGCACAATTGCTTCACAGCTCCAGGGTCCCAGGTTCGATTCCGGCTTGGGTCACTGACTGTGCGGAGTCTGCACGTCCTCCCCGTGTCTGCGTGGGTTTCCTCCGGGTGCTCCGGTTTCCTCCCACAATCCAAAGATGTGCAGGTTAGGTGAATTGGCCAATGATAAATTGCCCTTAATGTCCAAATTGACCTTGGTGTTGGGTGAAGGTGTTGAGTTTGGGTGGGGTGCTCTTTCCGGGAGCCGGTGCGGACTCGGGGGGCTGAATGGCCTCCTTCTGCACTGTAAATTCAATGATAATCTATGATTAATCTAGGACAAAGGTTCGGCACAACATCGTGGGCCGAAGGGCCTGTTCTGTGCTGTATTTTCTATGTTCTATGTTCTTCTCCTCCTGATGTCAGCGTGCTGTTCCAGTCCCGTCTCGGCCTGACGTCAGCGCGCTGTCCCAGTACCGTCTCGTCCTGATGTCTGTGCGCTGTCCCAGTACCGTCTCGTCCAGACGTCAGCGCGCTGGCCCAGTACCGTCTTGTCCAGACGTCAGCGCGATGTCCTAGTACCGTCTCGTACTGACGTCAGCGCGCTGTCCCAGGACCGTGTCGTCCTTACGCTAGCCGCTATCCCAGTACCGTGTCGTCCGTAGGCTAGTCGCTATCCCAGTACCGTGCTGCCTAGACATCAGCGTGCTGTCCCAGTACCTTCTCCTCCTGATGTCAGCGTGCTGTCCCAGTACCGTCTCGTCTTGACGTCAGCGCGCTGTCCCAGTACCGCCTCGTCCTGATGCCGACGTGCTGTCCCAGTACCGTCTCGTCAAGACGTCAGCGCGCTGTCCCAAAATTGTCTCCTCCAGATGTCAGCACGCTGTCCCAGTACCGTCTCGTCAAGACGTCAGCGTGCTGTCCCAGTAACGTCTCGTCCAGACGTCAGCGCGCTGTCCCAGTAACGTCTCGTCCAGACGTCAGCCCGCTGTCCCGCTATCGTCTCGTCCTGACGTCAGCGCACTGTCCCAGTACCGTCTCGTCCTGACGTCAGCGCGCTGTCCCAGTACCGTCTCGTGTGACGTCAGCGCGCTGTCCCAGTACCATCTCGTCCAGACGTCAGCGCGCTGGCCCAGTACCGTCTTGTCCAGACGTCAGCGCGCTGTCCCAGTACCGTCTCGTACTGACGTCAGCGCGCTGTCCCAGGTCCGTGACGTCCTTACGCTAGCCGCTATCCCACTACCGTGCTGCCTAGACATCAGCGTGCTGTCCCAGTACCTTCTCCTCCTGACGTCAGCGCGCTGTCCCAGTACCATCTCGTCCTGACGTCAGCGCGCTGTCCCAGTACCGTCTCGTCCTGATGTCAGCGCGATGTCCCAGTACCGTCTCGTCCCGACGTCAGCGCGCTGTCCCAGTACCGTCTCGTCCTGATGTCTGTGCGCTGTCCCAGTAACGTCTCGTCCTGAGGTCAGCGTGCTGCCCAGTACCGTCTCGTCCTGAGGTCTGTGCGCTGTCCCAGTACCATCTCGTCCTGACGTCAGCGCGCTGTCCCAGTACCGTCTCGTCCTGAGGTCAGCGCGCTGTCGCAGTACCGTCTCGTCCTGATGTCTGTGCGCTGTCCCAGTACCGTCTCGTCCTGAGGTCAGCGTGCTGCCCATTACCGTCTCGTCCTGACGTCAGCGCACTGTCCCAGTACCGTCTCGTCCTGACGTCAGCGTGCTGCCCAGTACCGTCTCGTGTGACGTCAGCGCGCTGTCCCAGTACCATCTCGTCCAGACGTCAGCGCGCTGGCCCAGTACCGTCTTGTCCAGACGTCAGCGCGCTGTCCCAGTACCGTCTCGTACTGACGTCAGCGCGCTGTCCCAGGACCGTGTCGTCCTTACGCTAGCCGCTATCCCACTACCGTCCTGCCTAGACATCAGCGTGCTGTCCCAGTACCTTCTCCTCCTGACGTCAGCGCGCTGTCCCAGTACCGTCTCGTCCTGATGTCAGCGCGATGTCCCAGTACCGTCTCGTCCCGACGTCAGCGCGCTGTCCCAGTACCGTCTCGTCCTGATGTCTGTGCGCTGTCCCAGTAACGTCTCGTCCTGATGTCAGCGTGCTGCCCAGTACCGTCTCGTCCTGACGTCAGCGCGCTGTCCCAGTACCGTCTCGTCCTGAGGTCTGTGCGCTGTCCCAGTACCATCTCGTCCTGACGTCAGCGCGCTGTCCCAGTACCGTCTCGTCCTGAGGTCAGCGCGCTGTCCCAGTACCGTCTCGTCCTGATGTCTGTGCGCTGTCCCAGTACCGTCTCGTCCTGAGGTCAGCGTGCTGCCCATTACCGTCTCGTCCTGAGGTCAGCGTGCTGCCCAGTACCATCTCGTCCTGACGTCAGCGCGCTGTCCCAGTACCGTCTCGTCCTGAGGTCAGCGTGCTGCCCAGTACCATCTCGTCCTGACGTCAGCGCGCTGTCCCAGTACCGTCTCGTCCTGAGGTCAGCGCGCTGTCCCAGTACCGTCTCGTCCTGAGGTCAGCGCGCTGTCCCAGTACCGTCTCGTCCTGACGTCAGCGCGCTGTCCCAGTACCGTCTCGTCCTGAGGTCTGTGCGCTGTCCCATTACCGTCTCGTCCTGAGGTCCGCGCGCTGTCCCAGTACCGTCTCGTCCTGAGGTCAGCGTGCTGCCCAGTACCGTCTCGTCCTGAGGTCAGCGTGCTGCCCAGTACCGTCTCGTCCTGAGGTCAGCGCGCTGTTCCAGTCCCTTCTCGTCCTGATGCCGACGTGCTGGCCCAGTACCGTCTTGTCCTGACGTCAGCGCGCTGTCCCAGGACCGTGTCGTCCTTACGCTAGCCGCTATCCCAGTACCGTCCTGCCTAGACATCAGCGCGCTGTCCCAGTACCCTCTCGGCCTGACGTCAGCGTGCTGTCCCAGTACCGTCTCGTCCTGACGTCAGCGCGCTGTCCCAGTACCGTCTCGTCCTGACGTCAGCGCACTGTCCCAGTAGCGTCTCGTCCTGACGTCAGCGCGCTGTCCCAGTACCGTCTCGTCCTGACGTCAGCGCGCTGTCCCAGTACCGTCTCGTCCTGAGGTCAGCGCGCTGTCCCAGTACCGTCTCGTCCTGAGGTCAGCGCGCTGTCCCAGTACCGTCTCGTCCTGACGTCAGCGCGCTGTCCCAGTACCGTCTCGTCCTGAGGTCTGTGCGCTGTCCTAGTACCGTCTCGTCCTGAGGTCAGCGCGCTGTCCCAGTACCGTCTCGTCCTGAGGTCAGCGTGCTGCCCAGTACCGTCTCGTCCTGAGGTCAGCGTGCTGCCCAGTACCGTCTCGTCCTGAGGTCAGCGCGCTGTTCCAGTCCCGTCTCGTCCTGATGCCGACGTGCTGGCCCAGTACCGTCTTGTCCTGACGTCAGCGCGCTGTCCCAGGACCGTGTCGTCCTTACGCTAGCCGCTATCCCAGTACCGTCCTGCCTAGACATCAGCGCGCTGTCCCAGTACCCTCTCGGCCTGACGTCAGCGTGCTGTCCCAGTACCGTCTCGTCCTGACGTCAGCGCGCTGTCCCAGTACCGTCTCGTCCTGATGCCGACGTGCTGTCCCAGTAGCGTCTCGTCCTGACGTCAGCGCGCTGTCCCAGTACCGTCTCGTCCTGATGCCGACGTGCTGTCCCAGTACCGTCTCGTCCTGACGTCAGCGCGCTGTCCCAGTAGCGTCTCGTCCTGACGTCAGCGCGCTGTCCCAGTAACGTCTCGTCCTGATGTCAGCACGCTGTCCCAGTACCGTCTCATCCTGAGGTCAGCGTGCTGCCCATTACCGTCTCGTCCTGAGGTCAGCGTGCTGCCCAGTACCGTCTCGTCCTGAGGTCAGCGTGCTGCCCAGTACCATCTCGTCCTGACATCAGCGCGCTGTCCCAGGACCGTGTCGTCCTTACGCTAGCCGCTATCCCAGTACCGTCCTGCCTAGACATCAGCGTGCTGTCCCAGTACCTTCTCCTCCTGACGTCAGCGTGCTGTTCCAGTCCCGTCTCGTCCTGATGCCAACGTGCTGTTCCAGTACCGTCTCGTCCTGACGTCAGCGTGCTGTCCCAATACCGTCTCGTCCTGACGTCAGCGCGCTGTCCCAGTACCGTCTCGTCCTGAGGTCAGCGTGCTGCCCATTACCGTCTCGTCCTGACGTCAGCGTGCTGCCCAGTACCGTCTCGTCCTGAGGTCAGCGCGCTGTTCCAGTCCCTTCTCGTCCTGATGCCGACGTGCTGGCCCAGTACCGTCTTGTCCTGACGTCAGCGCGCTGTCCCAGGACCGTGTCGTCCTTACGCTAGCCGCTATCCCAGTACCGTCCTGCCTAGACATCAGCGCGCTGTCCCAGTACCCTCTCGGCCTGACGTCAGCGTGCTGTCCCAGTACCGTCTCGTCCTGACGTCAGCGCGCTGTCCCAGTACCGTCTCGTCCTGATGCCGACGTGCTGTCCCAGTACCGTCTCGTCCTGACGTCAGCGCGCTGTCCCAGTAGCGTCTCGTCCTGACGTCAGCGCGCTGTCCCAGTACCGTCTCGTCCTGACGTCAGCGCGCTGTCCCAGTACCGTCTCGTCCTGAGGTCAGCGCGCTGTCCCAGTACCGTCTCGTCCTGAGGTCAGCGCGCTGTCCCAGTACCGTCTCGTCCTGACGTCAGCGCGCTGTCCCAGTACCGTCTCGTCCTGAGGTCTGTGCGCTGTCCCAGTACCGTCTCGTCCTGAGGTCAGCGCGCTGTCCCAGTACCGTCTCGTCCTGAGGTCAGCGTGCTGCCCAGTACCGTCTCGTCCTGAGGTCAGCGTGCTGCCCAGTACCGTCTCGTCCTGAGGTCAGCGCGCTGTTCCAGTCCCGTCTCGTCCTGATGCCGACGTGCTGGCCCAGTACCGTCTTGTCCTGACGTCAGCGCGCTGTCCCAGGACCGTGTCGTCCTTACGCTAGCCGCTATCCCAGTACCGTCCTGCCTAGACATCAGCGCGCTGTCCCAGTACCCTCTCGGCCTGATGCCGACGTGCTGTCCCAGTACCGTCTCGTCCTGACGTCAGCGCGCTGTCCCAGTAGCGTCTCGTCCTGACGTCAGCGCGCTGTCCCAGTACCGTCTCGTCCTGATGCCGACGTGCTGTCCCAGTACCGTCTCGTCCTGACGTCAGCGCGCTGTCCCAGTAGCGTCTCGTCCTGACGTCAGCGCGCTGTCCCAGTACCGTCTCGTCCTGACGTCAGCGCGCTGTCCCAGTAGCGTCTCGTCCTGACGTCAGCGCGCTGTCCCAGTAGCGTCTCGTCCTGACGTCAGCGCGCTGTCCCAGTAGCGTCTCGTCCTGATGTCTGTGCGCTGTCCCAGTAACGTCTCGTCCTGATGTCAGCACGCTGTCCCAGTACCGTCTCATCCTGAGGTCAGCGTGCTGCCCAGTACCGTCTCGTCCTGAGGTCAGCGTGCTGCCCATTACCGTCTCGTCCTGAGGTCAGCGTGCTGCCCAGTACCGTCTCGTCCTGAGGTCAGCGTGCTGCCCAGTACCATCTCGTCCTGACATCAGCGCGCTGTCCCAGGACCGTGTCGTCCTTACGCTAGCCGCTATCCCAGTACCGTCCTGCCTAGACATCAGCGTGCTGTCCCAGTACCTTCTCCTCCTGACGTCAGCGTGCTGTTCCAGTCCCGTCTCGTCCTGATGCCAACGTGCTGTTCCAGTACCGTCTCGTCCTGACGTCAGCGTGCTGTCCCAATACCGTCTCGTCCTGACGTCAGCGCGCTGTCCCAGTACCGTCTCGGCCTGACGTCAGCGTGCTGTCCCAATACCGTCTCGTCCTGACGTCAGCGCGCTGTCCCAGTACCGTCTCGTCCTGACGTCAGCGTGCTGCCCAGTACCATCTCGTCCTGGCGTCAGCGCGCTGTCCCATTACCGTCTCGTCCTGATGCCGACGTGCTGTCCCAGTACCGTCTCGTCCTGATGCCGACGTGCTGTCCCAGTACCGTCTCGTCCTGACGTCAGCGCGCTGTCCCAGTACCGTCTCATCCTGATGTCAGCGCGCTGTCCCAGTACCGTCTTGTCCTGACATCAGCGTGCTGTTTCAGTACCGTCTCGTCCTGACGTCAGCGCGCTGTCCCAGTACCGTCTCGTCCTGACATCAGCGCGCTGTCCCAGTACCGTCTCGTGCAGACGTCAGCGCGCTGGCCCAGTACCGTCTTGTCCAGACGTCAGCGCGCTGTCCTAGTACCGTCTCGTACTGACGTCAGCGCGCTGTCCCAGGACCGTGTCGTCCTTACGCTAGCCGCTATCCCAGTACCGTGTCGTCCTTAGGCTAGTCGCTATCCCAGTACCGTGCTGCCTAGACATCAGCGTGCTGTCCCAGTACCTTCTCCTCCTGACGTCAGCGCGCTGTCCCAGTACCGTCTCGTCCTGATGTCAGCGCGATGTCCCAGTACCGTCTCGTCCCGACGTCAGCGCGCTGTCCCAGTACCGTCTCGTCCTGATGTCTGTGCGCTGTCCCAGTAACGTCTCGTCCTGATGTCAGCGTGCTGCCCAGTACCGTCTCGTCCTGACGTCAGCGCGCTGTCCCAGTACCGTCTCGTCCTGAGGTCTGTGCGCTGTCCCAGTACCATCTCGTCCTGACGTCAGCGCGCTGTCCCAGTACCGTCTCGTCCTGAGGTCAGCGCGCTGTCCCAGTACCGTCTCGTCCTGATGTCTGTGCGCTGTCCCAGTACCGTCTCGTCCTGAGGTCAGCGTGCTGCCCATTACCGTCTCGTCCTGAGGTCAGCGTGCTGCCCAGTACCATCTCGTCCTGACGTCAGCGCGCTGTCCCAGTACTGTCTCGTCCTGAGGTCAGCGTGCTGCCCAGTACCATCTCGTCCTGACGTCAGCGCGCTGTCCCAGTACCGTCTCGTCCTGAGGTCAGCGCGCTGCCCCAGTACCGTCTCGTCCTGAGGTCAGCGCGCTGTCCCAGTACCGTCTCGTCCTGACGTCAGCGCGCTGTCCCAGTACCGTCTCGTCATGAGGTCTGTGCGCTGTCCCAGTCCCGTCTCGTCCTGAGGTCAGCGCGCTGTCCCAGTACCGTCTCGTCCTGAGGTCAGCGTGCTGCCCAGTACCGTCTCGTCCTGAGGTCAGCGTGCTGCCCAGTACCGTCTCGTCCTGAGGTCAGCGTGCTGCCCAGTACCGTCTTGTCCTGACGTCAGCGCGCTGTCCCAGGACCGTGTCGTCCTTACGCTAGCCGCTATCCCAGTACCGTCCTGCCTAGACATCAGCGCGCTGTCCCAGTACCCTCTCGGCCTGACGTCAGCGTGCTGTCCCAGTACCGTCTCGTCCTGACGTCAGCGCGCTGTCCCAGTACCGTCTCGTCCTGATGCCGACGTGCTGTCCCAGTACCGTCTCGTCCTGACGTCAGCGCGCTGTCCCAGTAGCGTCTCGTCCTGACGTCAGCGCGCTGTCCCAGTACCGTCTCGTCCTGATGTCTGTGCGCTGTCCCAGTACCGTCTCATCCTGAGGTCAGCGTGCTGCCCATTACCGTCTCGTCCTGAGGTCAGCGTGCTGCCCAGTACCGTCTCGTCCTGAGGTCAGCGTGCTGCCCAGTACCATCTCGTCCTGACGTCAGCGCGCTGTCCCAGGACCGTGTCGTCCTTACGCTAGCCGCTATCCCAGTACCGTCCTGCCTAGACATCAGCGTGCTGTCCCAGTACCTTCTCCTCCTGACGTCAGCGTGCTGTTCCAGTCCCGTCTCGTCCTGATGCCAACGTGCTGTTCCAGTACCGTCTCGTCCTGACGTCAGCGTGCTGTCCCAATACCGTCTCGTCCTGACGTCAGCGCGCTGTCCCAGTACCGTCTCGGCCTGACGTCAGCGTGCTGTCCCAATACCGTCTCGTCCTGACGTCAGCGCGCTGTGCCAGTACCGTCTCGTCCTGACGTCAGCGTGCTGCCCAGTACCATCTCGTCCTGGCGTCAGCGCGCTGTCCCAATACCGTCTCGTCCTGATGCCGACGTGCTGTCCCAGTACCGTCTCGTCCTGATGCCGACGTGCTGTCCCAGTACCGTCTCGTCCTGACGTCAGCGCGCTGTCCCAGTACCGTCTCATCCTGATGTCAGCGCGCTGTCCCAGTACCGTCTTGTCCTGACATCAGCGTGCTGTTTCAGTACCGTCTCGTCCTGACGTCAGCGCGCTGTCCCAGTACCGTCTCGTCCTGACATCAGCGCGCTGTCCCAGTACCGTCTCGTGCAGACGTCAGCGCGCTGGCCCAGTACCGTCTTGTCCAGACGTCAGCGCGCTGTCCTAGTACCGTCTCGTACTGACGTCAGCGCGCTGTCCCAGGACCGTGTCGTCCTTACGCTAGCCGCTATCCCAGTACCGTGTCGTCCTTAGGCTAGTCGCTATCCCAGTACCGTGCTGCCTAGACATCAGCGTGCTGTCCCAGTACCTTCTCCTCCTGACGTCAGCGTGCTGTCCCAGTACCGTCTCGTCCTGACGTCAGCGCGCTGTCCCAGTACGTTCTCCTCCTGATGTCAGCGTGCTGTCCCAGTACCGTCTTGTCCTGACGTCAGCGCGCTGTCCCAGTACCGTCTCGTCCTGACGTCGGCGCGCTGTCCCAGTACCGTCTCGTCCTGATGCCAACGTGCTGTCCCAGTACCGTCTTGTCCCTACGTCAGCGCGCTGTCCCAGTACCGTCTCGTCCTGATGCCGACGTGCTGTGCCAGTACCGTCTCGTCCTGAGGTCAGCGCGCTGTCCCAGTACCGTCTCGTCCTGAGGTCAGCGCGCTGTCCCAGTACCGTCTCGTCCTGACGTCAGCGCGCTGTCCCAGTACCGTCTCGTCCTGAGGTCTGTGCGCTGTCCCAGTACCGTCTCGTCCTGAGGTCAGCGCGCTGTCCCAGTACCGTCTCGTCCTGAGGTCAGCGTGCTGCCCAGTACCGTCTCGTCCTGAGGTCAGCGTGCTGCCCAGTACCGTCTCGTCCTGAGGTCAGCGCGCTGTTCCAGTCCCGTCTCGTCCTGATGCCGACGTGCTGGCCCAGTACCGTCTTGTCCTGACGTCAGCGCGCTGTCCCAGGACCGTGTCGTCCTTACGCTAGCCGCTATCCCAGTACCGTCCTGCCTAGACATCAGCGCGCTGTCCCAGTACCCTCTCGGCCTGACGTCAGCGTGCTGTCCCAGTACCGTCTCGTCCTGACGTCAGCGCGCTGTCCCAGTACCGTCTCGTCCTGATGCCGATGTGCTGTCCCAGTACCGTCTCGTCCTGACGTCAGCGCGCTGTCCCAGTAGCGTCTCGTCCTGACGTCTGCGCGCTGTCCCAGTACCGTCTCGTCCTGATGCCGACGTGCTGTCCCAGTACCGTCTCGTCCTGACGTCAGCGCGCTGTCCCAGTAGCGTCTCGTCCTGACGTCAGCGCGCTGTCCCAGTAACGTCTCGTCCTGATGTCAGCACGCTGTCCCAGTACCGTCTCATCCTGAGGTCAGCGTGCTGCCCATTACCGTCTCGTCCTGAGGTCAGCGTGCTGCCCAGTACCGTCTCGTCCTGAGGTCAGCGTGCTGCCCAGTACCATCTCGTCCTGACATCAGCGCGCTGTCCCAGGACCGTGTCGTCCTTACGCTAGCCGCTATCCCAGTACCGTCCTGCCTAGACATCAGCGTGCTGTCCCAGTACCTTCTCCTCCTGACGTCAGCGTGCTGTTCCAGTCCCGTCTCGTCCTGATGCCAACGTGCTGTTCCAGTACCGTCTCGTCCTGACGTCAGCGTGCTGTCCCAATACCGTCTCGTCCTGACGTCAGCGCGCTGTCCCAGTACCGTCTCGGCCTGACGTCAGCGTGCTGTCCCAATACCGTCTCGTCCTGACGTCAGCGCGCTGTCCCAGTACCGTCTCGTCCTGACGTCAGCGTGCTGCCCAGTACCATCTCGTCCTGGCGTCAGCGCGCTGTCCCATTACCGTCTCGTCCTGATGCCGACGTGCTGTCCCAGTACCGTCTCGTCCTGATGCCGACGTGCTGTCCCAGTACCGTCTCGTCCTGACGTCAGCGCGCTGTCCCAGTACCGTCTCATCCTGATGTCAGCGCGCTGTCCCAGTACCGTCTTGTCCTGACATCAGCGTGCTGTTTCAGTACCGTCTCGTCCTGACGTCAGCGCGCTGTCCCAGTACCGTCTCGTCCTGACATCAGCGCGCTGTCCCAGTACCGTCTCGTGCAGACGTCAGCGCGCTGGCCCAGTACCGTCTTGTCCAGACGTCAGCGCGCTGTCCTAGTACCGTCTCGTACTGACGTCAGCGCGCTGTCCCAGGACCGTGTCGTCCTTACGCTAGCCGCTATCCCAGTACCGTGTCGTCCTTAGGCTAGTCGCTATCCCAGTACCGTGCTGCCTAGACATCAGCGTGCTGTCCCAGTACCTTCTCCTCCTGACGTCAGCGCGCTGTCCCAGTACCGTCTCGTCCTGATGTCAGCGCGATGTCCCAGTACCGTCTCGTCCCGACGTCAGCGCGCTGTCCCAGTTCCGTCTCGTCCTGATGTATGTGCGCTGTCCCAGTAACGTCTCGTCCTGATGTCAGCGTGCTGCCCAGTACCGTCTCGTCCTGACGTCAGCGCGCTGTCCCAGTACCGTCTCGTCCTGAGGTCTGTGCGCTGTCCCAGTACCATCTCGTCCTGACGTCAGCGCGCTGTCCCAGTACCGTCTCGTCCTGAGGTCGGCGCGCTGTCCCAGTACCGTCTCGTCCTGATGTCTGTGCGCTGTCCCAGTACCGTCTCGTCCTGAGGTCAGCGTGCTGCCCATTACCGTCTCGTCCTGAGGTCAGCGTGCTGCCCAGTACCATCTCGTCCTGACGTCAGCGCGCTGTCCCAGTACTGTCTCGTCCTGAGGTCAGCGTGCTGCCCAGTACCATCTCGTCCTGACGTCAGCGCGCTGTCCCAGTACCGTCTCGTCCTGAGGTCAGCGCGCTGCCCCAGTACCGTCTCGTCCTGAGGTCAGCGCGCTGTCCCAGTACCGTCTCGTCCTGACGTCAGCGCGCTGTCCCAGTACCGTCTCGTCATGAGGTCTGTGCGCTGTCCCAGTCCCGTCTCGTCCTGAGGTCAGCGCGCTGTCCCAGTACCGTCTCGTCCTGAGGTCAGCGTGCTGCCCAGTACCGTCTCGTCCTGAGGTCAGCGTGCTGCCCAGTACCGTCTCGTCCTGAGGTCAGCGTGCTGCCCAGTACCGTCTTGTCCTGACGTCAGCGCGCTGTCCCAGGACCGTGTCGTCCTTACGCTAGCCGCTATCCCAGTACCGTCCTGCCTAGACATCAGCGCGCTGTCCCAGTACCCTCTCGGCCTGACGTCAGCGTGCTGTCCCAGTACCGTCTCGTCCTGACGTCAGCGCGCTGTCCCAGTACCGTCTCGTCCTGATGCCGACGTGCTGTCCCAGTACCGTCTCGTCCTGACGTCAACGCGCTGTCCCAGTAGCGTCTCGTCCTGACGTCAGCGCGCTGTCCCAGTACCGTCTCGTCCTGATGTCTGTGCGCTGTCCCAGTACCGTCTCATCCTGAGGTCAGCGTGCTGCCCATTACCGTCTCGTCCTGAGGTCAGCGTGCTGCCCAGTACCGTCTCGTCCTGAGGTCAGCGTGCTGCCCAGTACCATCTCGTCCTGACGTCAGCGCGCTGTCCCAGGACCGTGTCGTCCTTACGCTAGCCGCTATCCCAGTACCGTCCTGCCTAGACATCAGCGTGCTGTCCCAGTACCTTCTCCTCCTGACGTCAGCGTGCTGTTCCAGTCCCGTCTCGTCCTGATGCCAACGTGCTGTTCCAGTACCGTCTCGTCCTGACGTCAGCGTGCTGTCCCAATACCGTCTCGTCCTGACGTCAGCGCGCTGTCCCAGTACCGTCTCGGCCTGACGTCAGCGTGCTGTCCCAATACCGTCTCGTCCTGACGTCAGCGCGCTGTGCCAGTACCGTCTCGTCCTGACGTCAGCGTGCTGCCCAGTACCATCTCGTCCTGGCGTCAGCGCGCTGTCCCAATACCGTCTCGTCCTGATGCCGACGTGCTGTCCCAGTACCGTCTCGTCCTGATGCCGACGTGCTGTCCCAGTACCGTCTCGTCCTGACGTCAGCGCGCTGTCCCAGTACCGTCTCATCCTGATGTCAGCGCGCTGTCCCAGTACCGTCTTGTCCTGACATCAGCGTGCTGTTTCAGTACCGTCTCGTCCTGACGTCAGCGCGCTGTCCCAGTACCGTCTCGTCCTGACATCAGCGCGCTGTCCCAGTACCGTCTCGTGCAGACGTCAGCGCGCTGGCCCAGTACCGTCTTGTCCAGACGTCAGCGCGCTGTCCTAGTACCGTCTCGTACTGACGTCAGCGCGCTGTCCCAGGACCGTGTCGTCCTTACGCTAGCCGCTATCCCAGTACCGTGTCGTCCTTAGGCTAGTCGCTATCCCAGTACCGTGCTGCCTAGACATCAGCGTGCTGTCCCAGTACCTTCTCCTCCTGACGTCAGCGTGCTGTCCCAGTACCGTCTCGTCCTGACGTCAGCGCGCTGTCCCAGTACGTTCTCCTCCTGATGTCAGCGTGCTGTCCCAGTACCGTCTTGTCCTGACGTCAGCGCGCTGTCCCAGTACCGTCTCGTCCTGACGTCGGCGCGCTGTCCCAGTACCGTCTCGTCCTGATGCCAACGTGCTGTCCCAGTACCGTCTCGTCCCTACGTCAGCGCGCTGTCCCAGTACCGTCTCGTCCTGATGCCGACGTGCTGTGCCAGTACCGTCTCGTCCTGACGTCAGCGCGCTGTCCCAGTACCGTCTCGTCAAGACGTCAGCGCGCTGTCCCAAAATTGTCTCCTCCAGATGTCAGCACGCTGTCCCAGTACCGTCTCGTCAAGACGTCAGCGTGCTGTCCCAGTACCGTCTCGTCCTGACGTCAGCGCGCTGTCCCAGTACCGTCTCGTCCTGACGTCAGCGCGCTGTCCCAGTACCGTCTCGTCCAGACGTCAGCCCGCTGTCCCGCTATCATCTCGTCCTGACGTCAGCGAACTGTCCCAGTACCGTCTCGTCCTGACGTCAGCGCGCTGTCCCAGTACCGTCTCGTCCTGACGTCAGCGCGCTGTCCCGCTATCATCTCGTCCTGACGTCAGCGAACTGTCCCAGTACCGTCTCGTCCTGACGTCAGCGCGCTGTCCCAGTACCATCTCGTCCAGACGTCAGCGCGCATCCCAGTACCGTCTTGTCCAGACGTCAGCGCGCTGTCCCAGTACCATCTCGTCCTTACGCTAGCCGATATACCACTACCGTGCTGCCTAGACATCAGCGTGCTGTCCCAGTACCTTCTCCTCCTGACATCAGCGTGCTGTCCCAGTACCTTCTCCTCCTGATGTCAGCGCGCTGTCTCAGTACCATCTCGTCCTGACGTCAGCGCGCTGTCCCAGTACCGTCTCGGCCTGACGTCAGCGCGCTGTCCCAGTACCATCTCGTCCAGACGTCAGCGCGCTGGCCCAGTACCGTCTTGTCCAGACGTCAGCGCGCTGTCCCAGTACCGTCTCGTCCTTACGCTAGCCGATATACCACTACCGTGCTGCCTAGACATCAGCGTGCTGTCCCAGTACCGTCTCGTCCTGACGTCAGCGCGCTGTCCCAGTACCGTCTCGGCCTGACATCAGCGCGCTGTCCCAGTATCGTCTCGTCCTGACGTCAGCGCGCTGTCCCAGTACCGTCTCGTCCTGACGTCAGCGCGCTGTCCCAGAATTGTCTCCTCCAGATGTCAGCGCGCTGTCCCAGTACCATCTCGTCCTGACGTCAGCGCGCTGTCCCAGTACCGTCTCGGCCTGATATCAGCGCGCTGTCCCAGTACCGTCTCGTCAAGACGTCAGCGCGCTGGCCCAGTGCCGACTCGTCCTGACGTCAGCGCGCTGTTCCAGTCCCGTCTCGTCCTGATGCCGACGTGCTGTTCCAGTACCGTCTCGTCCTGACGTCAGCGCGCTGTCCCAGTACCGTCTCGTCCTGACATCAGCGCGCTGTCCCAGTACCGTCTTGTCCTGACATCAGCGCGCTGTCCCAGTACCGTCTCGTCCTGACGTCAGCGCGCTGTCCCAGTACTGTCTCGTCCTGAGGTCAGCGTGCTGCCCAGTACCATCTCGTCCTGACGTCAGCGCGCTGTCCCAGTACCGTCTCGTCCTGAGGTCAGCGCGCTGCCCCAGTACCGTCTCGTCCTGAGGTCAGCGCGCTGTCCCAGTACCGTCTCGTCCTGACGTCAGCGCGCTGTCCCAGTACCGTCTCGTCATGAGGTCTGTGCGCTGTCCCAGTCCCGTCTCGTCCTGAGGTCAGCGCGCTGTCCCAGTACCGTCTCGTCCTGAGGTCAGCGTGCTGCCCAGTACCGTCTCGTCCTGAGGTCAGCGTGCTGCCCAGTACCGTCTCGTCCTGAGGTCAGCGTGCTGCCCAGTACCGTCTTGTCCTGACGTCAGCGCGCTGTCCCAGGACCGTGTCGTCCTTACGCTAGCCGCTATCCCAGTACCGTCCTGCCTAGACATCAGCGCGCTGTCCCAGTACCCTCTCGGCCTGACGTCAGCGTGCTGTCCCAGTACCGTCTCGTCCTGACGTCAGCGCGCTGTCCCAGTACCGTCTCGTCCTGATGCCGACGTGCTGTCCCAGTACCGTCTCGTCCTGACGTCAACGCGCTGTCCCAGTAGCGTCTCGTCCTGACGTCAGCGCGCTGTCCCAGTACCGTCTCGTCCTGATGTCTGTGCGCTGTCCCAGTACCGTCTCATCCTGAGGTCAGCGTGCTGCCCATTACCGTCTCGTCCTGAGGTCAGCGTGCTGCCCAGTACCGTCTCGTCCTGAGGTCAGCGTGCTGCCCAGTACCATCTCGTCCTGACGTCAGCGCGCTGTCCCAGGACCGTGTCGTCCTTACGCTAGCCGCTATCCCAGTACCGTCCTGCCTAGACATCAGCGTGCTGTCCCAGTACCTTCTCCTCCTGACGTCAGCGTGCTGTTCCAGTCCCGTCTCGTCCTGATGCCAACGTGCTGTTCCAGTACCGTCTCGTCCTGACGTCAGCGTGCTGTCCCAATACCGTCTCGTCCTGACGTCAGCGCGCTGTCCCAGTACCGTCTCGGCCTGACGTCAGCGTGCTGTCCCAATACCGTCTCGTCCTGACGTCAGCGCGCTGTGCCAGTACCGTCTCGTCCTGACGTCAGCGTGCTGCCCAGTACCATCTCGTCCTGGCGTCAGCGCGCTGTCCCAATACCGTCTCGTCCTGATGCCGACGTGCTGTCCCAGTACCGTCTCGTCCTGATGCCGACGTGCTGTCCCAGTACCGTCTCGTCCTGACGTCAGCGCGCTGTCCCAGTACCGTCTCATCCTGATGTCAGCGCGCTGTCCCAGTACCGTCTTGTCCTGACATCAGCGTGCTGTTTCAGTACCGTCTCGTCCTGACGTCAGCGCGCTGTCCCAGTACCGTCTCGTCCTGACATCAGCGCGCTGTCCCAGTACCGTCTCGTGCAGACGTCAGCGCGCTGGCCCAGTACCGTCTTGTCCAGACGTCAGCGCGCTGTCCTAGTACCGTCTCGTACTGACGTCAGCGCGCTGTCCCAGGACCGTGTCGTCCTTACGCTAGCCGCTATCCCAGTACCGTGTCGTCCTTAGGCTAGTCGCTATCCCAGTACCGTGCTGCCTAGACATCAGCGTGCTGTCCCAGTACCTTCTCCTCCTGACGTCAGCGTGCTGTCCCAGTACCGTCTCGTCCTGACGTCAGCGCGCTGTCCCAGTACGTTCTCCTCCTGATGTCAGCGTGCTGTCCCAGTACCGTCTTGTCCTGACGTCAGCGCGCTGTCCCAGTACCGTCTCGTCCTGACGTCGGCGCGCTGTCCCAGTACCGTCTCGTCCTGATGCCAACGTGCTGTCCCAGTACCGTCTCGTCCCTACGTCAGCGCGCTGTCCCAGTACCGTCTCGTCCTGATGCCGACGTGCTGTGCCAGTACCGTCTCGTCCTGACGTCAGCGCGCTGTCCCAGTACCGTCTCGTCAAGACGTCAGCGCGCTGTCCCAAAATTGTCTCCTCCAGATGTCAGCACGCTGTCCCAGTACCGTCTCGTCAAGACGTCAGCGTGCTGTCCCAGTACCGTCTCGTCCTGACGTCAGCGCGCTGTCCCAGTACCGTCTCGTCCTGACGTCAGCGCGCTGTCCCAGTACCGTCTCGTCCAGACGTCAGCCCGCTGTCCCGCTATCATCTCGTCCTGACGTCAGCGAACTGTCCCAGTACCGTCTCGTCCTGACGTCAGCGCGCTGTCCCAGTACCGTCTCGTCCTGACGTCAGCGCGCTGTCCCGCTATCATCTCGTCCTGACGTCAGCGAACTGTCCCAGTACCGTCTCGTCCTGACGTCAGCGCGCATCCCAGTACCGTCTTGTCCAGACGTCAGCGCGCTGTCCCAGTACCATCTCGTCCTTACGCTAGCCGATATACCACTACCGTGCTGCCTAGACATCAGCGTGCTGTCCCAGTACCTTCTCCTCCTGACATCAGCGTGCTGTCCCAGTACCTTCTCCTCCTGATGTCAGCGCGCTGTCTCAGTACCATCTCGTCCTGACGTCAGCGCGCTGTCCCAGTACCGTCTCGGCCTGACGTCAGCGCGCTGTCCCAGTACCATCTCGTCCAGACGTCAGCGCGCTGGCCCAGTACCGTCTTGTCCAGACGTCAGCGCGCTGTCCCAGTACCGTCTCGTCCTTACGCTAGCCGATATACCACTACCGTGCTGCCTAGACATCAGCGTGCTGTCCCAGTACCGTCTCGTCCTGACGTCAGCGCGCTGTCCCAGTACCGTCTCGGCCTGACATCAGCGCGCTGTCCCAGTATCGTCTCGTCCTGACGTCAGCGCGCTGTCCCAGTACCGTCTCGTCCTGACGTCAGCGCGCTGTCCCAGAATTGTCTCCTCCAGATGTCAGCGCGCTGTCCCAGTACCATCTCGTCCTGACGTCAGCGCGCTGTCCCAGTACCGTCTCGGCCTGATATCAGCGCGCTGTCCCAGTACCGTCTCGTCAAGACGTCAGCGCGCTGGCCCAGTGCCGACTCGTCCTGACGTCAGCGCGCTGTTCCAGTCCCGTCTCGTCCTGATGCCGACGTGCTGTTCCAGTACCGTCTCGTCCTGACGTCAGCGCGCTGTCCCAGTACCGTCTCGTCCTGACATCAGCGCGCTGTCCCAGTACCGTCTTGTCCTGACATCAGCGCGCTGTCCCAGTACCGTCTCGTCCTGACGTCAGCGCGCTGTCCCAGTACCGTCTCGTCCTGACGTCAACGCGCTGTCCCAGTACCGTCTCGTCCTGACGTCAGCGCGCCGTCCCAGTACCGTCTCGTCCTGACGTCAGCGCGCTGTCCCAGTACCGTCCCGTCCTGACATCAGCACGCTGTCCCAGTACCGTCTCGTCCTGACGTCAGTGCGCTGGCCCAGTACCGTCTCGTCCTGACGTCAGCACGCTGCCCAGTACCGTCTCGTCCTGACGTCAGCACGCTGCCCAGTACCGTCTCGTCCTGACGTCAGCGCGCTGTCCCAGTACCGTCTCGTCCTGACGTCAGCGCGCTGGCCCAGTACCGTCTCGTCCTGACGTCAGCGTGCTGTCCCAGTACCATCTCGTCCTGAGGTCAGCGCACCGTCCCAGTACCGTCTCGTCCTGAGGTCAGCGCACCGTCCCAGTACTGTCTCGTCCTGACGTCAGCGCGCTGTCCCAGTACCGTCTCGGCCTGACGTCAGCGCACCGTCGCAGTACCGTCTCGTCCTGACGTCAGCGCGCTGTCCCAGTACCGTCTCGTCCTGACGTCAGCGCGCTGTCCCAGTACCGTCTCGTCCTGACGTCAGCGCGCTGTCGCAGTACCGTCTCGTCCTGACGTCAGCGCGCTGTCCCAGTACCGTCTCGTCCTGACGTCAGCGCGCTGTCCCAGTACCGTCTCGGCCTGACGTCAGCGCACCGTCCCAGTACTGTCTCGTCCTGACATCAGCGCGCTGTCCCAGTACCGTCTCGTCCTGACGTCAGCGCGCTGTCCCAGTACCGTCTCGTCCTGACGTCAGCGCGCTGCCCCAGTACCGTCTCGTCCTGACGTCAGCGCGCTGTCGCAGTACCGTCTCGTCCTGAGGTCAGCGTGCTGTCCCAGTACCGTCTTGTCCGGACGTCAGCGCGCTGCCCAGTACCGTCTCGTCCTGACGTCAGCGCGCTGTCCCAGTACCGTCTCGTCCTGACGTCAGCGCGCTGTCCCAGTACCGTCTCGTCCTGACGTCAGCGCGCTGTCGCAGTACCGTCTCGTCCTGAGGTCAGCGCGCTGCCCAGTACCGTCTCGTCCTGACATCAACGCGCCGTCCCAGTACCGTCTCGGCCTGACGTCAGCGCGCTGCCCAGTACCGTCTCGTCCTGACGTCAGCGCGCCGTCCCAGTACCGTCTCGTCCTGACGTCAGCGCGCTGTTCCAGTACCGTCTCGTCCTGACGTCAGCGCGCTGCCCAGTACCGTCTCGTCCTGACATCAACGCGCCGTCCCAGTACCGTCTCGGCCTGACGTCAGCGCGCTGCCCAGTACCGTCTCGTCCTGACATCAACGCGCCGTCCCAGTACCATCTCGGCCTGACGTCAGCGTGCTGTCCCAGTACCGTCTCGTCCTGACGTCAGCGCGCTGCCCAGTACCGTCTCGTCCTGACATCAACGCGCTGTCCCAGTACCGTCTCGTCCTGACGTCAGCGCGCTGCCCAGTACCGTCTCGGCCTGACATCAGCGCGCTGTCCCAGTACCGTCTCGTCCTGACGTCAGCGCGCTGCCCAGTACCGTCTCGGCCTGACGTCAGCGCGCTGTCCCAGTACCGTCTCGTCCTGACGTCAGCGCACCGTCCCAGTACCGTCTCGTCCTGACGTCAGCGTGCTGCCCAGTACCGTCTCGTCCTGACGTCAGCGCGCTGTCCCAGTACCGTCTCGGCCTGACGTCAG
This sequence comes from Scyliorhinus torazame, assembly GCF_047496885.1. Taxonomy (NCBI): domain Eukaryota; kingdom Metazoa; phylum Chordata; class Chondrichthyes; order Carcharhiniformes; family Scyliorhinidae; genus Scyliorhinus; species Scyliorhinus torazame. The sequence continues at coordinate 159,874,630 of NC_092714.1, forward strand.
CGCACCGTCGCAGTACCGCCTCGTCCTGACGTCAGCGCGCTGTCCCAGTACCGTCTCGTCCTGACGTCAGCGCGCTGTCCCAGTACCGTCTCGTCCTGACGTCAGCGCGCTGTCGCAGTACCGTCTCGTCCTGACGTCAGCGCGCTGTCCCAGTACCGTCTCGTCCTGACGTCAGCGCGCTGGCCCAGTACCGTCTCGTCCTGACGTCAGCGCACCGTCCCAGTACCGTCTCGTCCTGACATCAGCGCGCTGTCCCAGTACCGTCTCGTCCTGACGTCAGCGCGCTGTCCCAGTACCGTCTCGTCCTGACGTCAGCGCGCTGTCGCAGTACCGTCTCGTCCTGACGTCAGCGCGCTGTCCCAGTACCGTCTCGTCCTGACGTCAGCGCGCTGTCCCAGTACCGTCTCGGCCTGACGTCAGCGCACCGTCCCAGTACTGTCTCGTCCTGACACCAGCGCGCTGTCCCAGTACCGTCTCGTCCTGACGTCAGCGCGCTGTCCCAGTACCGTCTCGTCCTGACGTCAGCGCGCTGCCCCAGTACCGTCTCGTCCTGACGTCAGCGCGCTGTCGCAGTACCGTCTCGTCCTGAGGTCAGCGTGCTGTCCCAGTACCGTCTTGTCCTGACATCAGCGCTATGCCCAGTACCGTCTCGTCCTGACGTCAGCGCGCTGTCCCAGTACCGTCTCGTCCTGACGTCAGCGCGCTGTCCCAGTACCGTCTCGTCCTGACGTCAGCGCGCTGTCGCAGTACCGTCTCGTCCTGAGGTCAGCGCGCTGCCCAGTACCGTCTCGTCCTGACATCAACGCGCCGTCCCAGTACCGTCTCGGCCTGACGTCAGCGCGCTGCCCAGTACCGTCTCGTCCTGACGTCAGCGCGCCGTCCCAGTACCGTCTCGTCCTGACGTCAGCGCGCTGTTCCAGTACCGTCTCGTCCTGACGTCAGCGCGCTGCCCAGTACCGTCTCGTCCTGACACCAACGCGCCGTCCCAGTACCGTCTCGGCCTGACGTCAGCGCGCTGCCCAGTACCGTCTCGTCCTGACATCAACGCGCCGTCCCAGTACCGTCTCGGCCTGACGTCAGCGTGCTGTCCCAGTACCGTCTCGTCCTGACGTCAGCGCGCTGCCCAGTACCGTCTCGTCCTGACATCAACGCGCTGTCCCAGTACCGTCTCGTCCTGACATCAACGCGCCGTCCCAGTACCGTCTCGGCCTGACGTCAGCGTGCTGTCCCAGTACCGTCTCGTCCTGACGTCAGCGCGCTGCCCAGTACCGTCTCGTCCTGACGTCAGCGCGCTGTCCCAGTACCGTCTCGTCCTGACGTCAGCGCGCTGCCCAGTACCGTCTCGGCCTGACGTCAGCGCGCTGTCCCAGTACCGTCTCGTCCTGACGTCAGCGCACCGTCCCAGTACCGTCTCGTCCTGACGTCAGCGTGCTGCCCAGTACCGTCTCGTCCTGACGTCAGCGCGCTGGCCCAGTACCGTCTCGTCCTGACGTCAGCGCGCTGTCCCAGTACCGTCTCGGCCTGACTTCAACGCAATATTCCAGTACCGTCTCGTCCTGACGTCAGCGCGCTGTCCCAGTTCCGTCTCGTCCTGCCGTCAGCGCGCTGTCCCAGTACCGTCTCGTCCTGACGTCAGCGCGCTGTCCCAGTACCGTCTCGGCCTGACTTCAATGCAATATTCCAGTGCCGTCTCGTCCTGACGTCAGCGCGCTGTCCAAGTACCGTCTCGTCCTGACGTCAGCGCGCTGTCCCAGTACCGTCTCGTCCTGACGTCAGCGCGCTGTCCCAGTACCGTCTCGTCCTGACATCAGCGCGCTGTCCCAGTACCATCTCGTCCTGACGTCAGCGCGCTGTCCCAGTACCGTCTTGTCCTGACATCAGCGTGCTGTCCCAGTACCGTCTTGTCCTGACATCAGCGCGCTGTCCCAGTACCGTCTCGTCCTGACATCAGCGCGCTGTCCCAGTACCATCTCGTCCTGACGTCAGCGCGCTGTCCCAGTACCATCTCGTCCTGACATCAGCGCGCTGTCCCAGTACCGTCTCGTCCTGACGTCAGCGCGCTGTCCCAGTACCGTCTCGTCCCGACGTTAGCGCGCTGTCCCAGTACCATCTCGTCCTGACGTCAGCGCGCTGTCCCAGTACCATCTCGTCCTGACATCAGCGCGCTGTCCCAGTACCATCTCGTCCTGACATCAGCGCGCTGTCCCAGTACCGTCACGTCCTGACGTCAGCGCGCTGGCCCAGTACCGTCTCGTCCTGACGTCAGCGCGCTGCCCAGTACCGTCTCGTCCTGAGGTCAGCGTGCTGCCCAGTACCGTCTCGTCCTGACGTCAGCGCACCGTCCCAGTACCGTCTCGTCCTGAGGTCAGCGCACCGTCCCAGTATCTCGTCCTGACGTCAGCGCGCTGTCCCAGTACCGTCTCGGCCTGACGTCAGCGCACCGTCCCAGTACTGTCTCGTCCTGACATCAGCGCGCTGTCCCAGTACCGTCTCGTCCTGACGTCAGCGCGCTGTCCCAGTACCGTCTCGTCCTGACGTCAGCGCGCTGTCCCAGTACCGTCTCGTCCTGACGTCAGCGCGCTGTCCCAGTACCATCTCGTCCTGACGTCAGCGCGCTGTCCCAGTACCATCTCGTCCTGACGTCAGCGCGCTGTCCCAGTACCATCTCGTCCTGACGTCAGCGCGCTGTCCCAGTACCGTCTCGGCCTGACGTCAGCGCACCGTCCCAGTACTGTCTCGTCCTGACATCAGCGCGCTGTCCCAGTACCGTCTCGTCCTGACATCAGCGCGCTGTCCCAGTACCGTCTCGTCCTGACATCAGCGCGCTGTCCCAGTACCGTCTCGTCCTGACGTCAGCGCGCTGTCCCAGTACCGTCTCGTCCTGACGTCAGCGCGCTGTCCCAGTACCGTCTCGTCCTGACGTCAGCGCGCTGTCGCAGTACCGTCTCGTCCTGAGGTCAGCGTGCTGCCCAGTGCCGTCTCGTCCTGACGTCAGCGCGCTGCCCAGTACCGTCTCGTCCTGACGTCAGCGCGCTGCCCAGTACCGTCTCGTCCTGACATCAACGCGCCGTCCCAGTACCGTCTCGGCCTGACGTCAGCGCGCTGCCCAGTACCGTCTCGTCCTGACGTCAGCGCGCTGCCCAGTACCGTCTCGTTCTGACGTCAGCGCACCGTCCCAGTACCGTCTCGTCCTGACGTCAGCGCGCTGCCCAGTACCGTCTCGTCCTGACATCAACGCGCTGTCCCAGTACCGTCTCGTCCTGACGTCAGCGCGCTGCCCAGTACCGTCTCGGCCTGACATCAGCGCGCTGTCCCAGTACCGTCTCGTCCTGACGTCAGCGCACCGTCCCAGTACCGTCTCGTCCTGACGTCAGCGCGCTGTCCCAGTACCGTCTCGTCCTGAGGTCAGCGTGCTGCCCAGTACCGTCTCGTCCTGACGTCAGCGCGCTGGCCCAGTACCGTCTCGTCCTGACGTCAGCGCGCTGTCCCAGTACCGTCTCGGCCTGACTTCAACGCAATATTCCAGTACCGTCTCGTCCTGACATCAGCGCGCTGTCCCAGTACCGTCTCGTCCTGACCTCAGCGCGCTGTCCCAGTTCCGTCTCGTCCTGACGTCAGCGCGCTGTCCCAGTACCGTCTCGTCCTGACGTCAGCGCGCTGTCCCAGTACCGTCTCGGCCTGACTTCAATGCAATATTCCAGTGCCGTCTCGTCCTGACGTCAGCGCGCTGTCCCAGCACTGTCTTGTCCTGACATCAGCGCGCTGTCCCAGTACCGTCTCGGCCTGACTTCAATGCAATATTCCAGTACCGTCTCGTCCTGACGTCAGCGCGCTGTCCCAGTACCGTCTCGTCCTGACGTCAGCGCGCTGTCCCAGTACCGTCTCGTCCTGAGGTCAGCGTGCTGCCCAGTACCGTCTCGTCCTGACGTCAGCGCGCTGGCCCAGTACCGTCTCGTCCTGACGTCAGCGCGCTGTCCCAGTACCGTCTCGGCCTGACTTCAACGCAATATTCCAGTACCGTCTCGTCCTGACATCAGCGCGCTGTCCCAGTACCGTCTCGTCCTGACCTCAGCGCGCTGTCCCAGTTCCGTCTCGTCCTGACGTCAGCGCGCTGTCCCAGTACCGTCTCGTCCTGACGTCAGCGCGCTGTCCCAGTACCGTCTCGGCCTGACTTCAATGCAATATTCCAGTGCCGTCTCGTCCTGACGTCAGCGCGCTGTCCCAGCACTGTCTTGTCCTGACATCAGCGCGCTGTCCCAGTACCGTCTCGGCCTGACTTCAATGCAATATTCCAGTACCGTCTCGTCCTGACGTCAGCGCGCTGTCCCAGTACCGTCTCGTCCTGACATCAGCGCGCTGTCCCAGTACCATCTCGTCCTGACGTCAGCGCGCTGTCCCAGTACCATCTCGTCCTGACATCAGCGCGCTGTCCCAGTACCGTCTCGTCCTGACGTCAGCGCGATGTCCCAGTACCGTCTCGTCCCGACGTCAGCGCGCTGTCCCAGTACCGTCTCGTCCTGATGTCTGTGCGCTGTCCCAGTACCATCTCGTCCTGACGTCAGCGCGATGTCCCAGTACCGTCTCGTCCCGACGTCAGCGCGCTGTCCCAGTACCGTCTTGTCCTGATGTCTGTGCGCTGTCCCAGTGACGTCTCGTCCTGATGTCAGCACACTGTCCCAGTACCGTCTCGTCCTGATGTCTGTGCGCTGTCCCAGTAACGTCTCGGCCTGACGTCAGCGCGCTGCCCAGTACCGTCTCGTCCTGACGTCAGCGCGCCGTCCCAGTACCGTCTCGTCCTGACGTCAGCGCGCTGTTCCAGTACCGTCTCGTCCTGACGTCAGCGCGCTGCCCAGTACCGTCTCGTCCTGACACCAACGCGCCGTCCCAGTACCGTCTCGGCCTGACGTCAGCGCGCTGCCCAGTACCGTCTCGTCCTGACATCAACGCGCCGTCCCAGTACCGTCTCGGCCTGACGTCAGCGTGCTGTCCCAGTACCGTCTCGTCCTGACGTCAGCGCGCTGCCCAGTACCGTCTCGTCCTGACATCAACGCGCTGTCCCAGTACCGTCTCGTCCTGACATCAACGCGCCGTCCCAGTACCGTCTCGGCCTGACGTCAGCGTGCTGTCCCAGTACCGTCTCGTCCTGACGTCAGCGCGCTGCCCAGTACCGTCTCGTCCTGACGTCAGCGCGCTGTCCCAGTACCGTCTCGTCCTGACGTCAGCGCGCTGCCCAGTACCGTCTCGGCCTGACGTCAGCGCGCTGTCCCAGTACCGTCTCGTCCTGACGTCAGCGCACCGTCCCAGTACCGTCTCGTCCTGACGTCAGCGTGCTGCCCAGTACCGTCTCGTCCTGACGTCAGCGCGCTGGCCCAGTACCGTCTCGTCCTGACGTCAGCGCGCTGTCCCAGTACCGTCTCGGCCTGACTTCAACGCAATATTCCAGTACCGTCTCGTCCTGACGTCAGCGCGCTGTCCCAGTTCCGTCTCGTCCTGCCGTCAGCGCGCTGTCCCAGTACCGTCTCGTCCTGACGTCAGCGCGCTGTCCCAGTACCGTCTCGGCCTGACTTCAATGCAATATTCCAGTGCCGTCTCGTCCTGACGTCAGCGCGCTGTCCAAGTACCGTCTCGTCCTGACGTCAGCGCGCTGTCCCAGTACCGTCTCGTCCTGACGTCAGCGCGCTGTCCCAGTACCGTCTCGTCCTGACATCAGCGCGCTGTCCCAGTACCATCTCGTCCTGACGTCAGCGCGCTGTCCCAGTACCGTCTTGTCCTGACATCAGCGTGCTGTCCCAGTACCGTCTTGTCCTGACATCAGCGCGCTGTCCCAGTACCGTCTCGTCCTGACATCAGCGCGCTGTCCCAGTACCATCTCGTCCTGACGTCAGCGCGCTGTCCCAGTACCATCTCGTCCTGACATCAGCGCGCTGTCCCAGTACCGTCTCGTCCTGACGTCAGCGCGCTGTCCCAGTACCGTCTCGTCCCGACGTCAGCGCGCTGTCCCAGTACCATCTCGTCCTGACGTCAGCGCGCTGTCCCAGTACCATCTCGTCCTGACATCAGCGCGCTGTCCCAGTACCATCTCGTCCTGACATCAGCGCGCTGTCCCAGTACCGTCACGTCCTGACGTCAGCGCGCTGGCCCAGTACCGTCTCGTCCTGACGTCAGCGCGCTGCCCAGTACCGTCTCGTCCTGAGGTCAGCGTGCTGCCCAGTACCGTCTCGTCCTGACGTCAGCGCACCGTCCCAGTACCGTCTCGTCCTGAGGTCAGCGCACCGTCCCAGTATCTCGTCCTGACGTCAGCGCGCTGTCCCAGTACCGTCTCGGCCTGACGTCAGCGCACCGTCCCAGTACTGTCTCGTCCTGACATCAGCGCGCTGTCCCAGTACCGTCTCGTCCTGACGTCAGCGCGCTGTCCCAGTACCGTCTCGTCCTGACGTCAGCGCGCTGTCCCAGTACCGTCTCGTCCTGACGTCAGCGCGCTGTCCCAGTACCATCTCGTCCTGACGTCAGCGCGCTGTCCCAGTACCATCTCGTCCTGACGTCAGCGCGCTGTCCCAGTACCATCTCGTCCTGACGTCAGCGCGCTGTCCCAGTACCGTCTCGGCCTGACGTCAGCGCACCGTCCCAGTACTGTCTCGTCCTGACATCAGCGCGCTGTCCCAGTACCGTCTCGTCCTGACATCAGCGCGCTGTCCCAGTACCGTCTCGTCCTGACATCAGCGCGCTGTCCCAGTACCGTCTCGTCCTGACGTCAGCGCGCTGTCCCAGTACCGTCTCGTCCTGACGTCAGCGCGCTGTCCCAGTACCGTCTCGTCCTGACGTCAGCGCGCTGTCGCAGTACCGTCTCGTCCTGAGGTCAGCGTGCTGCCCAGTGCCGTCTCGTCCTGACGTCAGCGCGCTGCCCAGTACCGTCTCGTCCTGACGTCAGCGCGCTGCCCAGTACCGTCTCGTCCTGACATCAACGCGCCGTCCCAGTACCGTCTCGGCCTGACGTCAGCGCGCTGCCCAGTACCGTCTCGTCCTGACGTCAGCGCGCTGCCCAGTACCGTCTCGTTCTGACATCAACGCGCCGTCCCAGTACCGTCTCGGCCTGACGTCAGCGCGCTGCCCAGTACCGTCTCGTCCTGACGTCAGCGCACCGTCCCAGTACCGTCTCGTCCTGACGTCAGCGCGCTGCCCAGTACCGTCTCGTCCTGACATCAACGCGCTGTCCCAGTACCGTCTCGTCCTGACGTCAGCGCGCTGCCCAGTACCGTCTCGGCCTGACATCAGCGCGCTGTCCCAGTACCGTCTCGTCCTGACGTCAGCGCACCGTCCCAGTACCGTCTCGTCCTGACGTCAGCGCGCTGTCCCAGTACCGTCTCGTCCTGAGGTCAGCGTGCTGCCCAGTACCGTCTCGTCCTGACGTCAGCGCGCTGGCCCAGTACCGTCTCGTCCTGACGTCAGCGCGCTGTCCCAGTACCGTCTCGGCCTGACTTCAACGCAATATTCCAGTACCGTCTCGTCCTGACATCAGCGCGCTGTCCCAGTACCGTCTCGTCCTGACCTCAGCGCGCTGTCCCAGTTCCGTCTCGTCCTGACGTCAGCGCGCTGTCCCAGTACCGTCTCGTCCTGACGTCAGCGCGCTGTCCCAGTACCGTCTCGGCCTGACTTCAATGCAATATTCCAGTGCCGTCTCGTCCTGACGTCAGCGCGCTGTCCCAGCACTGTCTTGTCCTGACATCAGCGCGCTGTCCCAGTACCGTCTCGGCCTGACTTCAATGCAATATTCCAGTACCGTCTCGTCCTGACGTCAGCGCGCTGTCCCAGTACCGTCTCGTCCTGACGTCAGCGCGCTGTCCCAGTACCGTCTCGTCCTGAGGTCAGCGTGCTGCCCAGTACCGTCTCGTCCTGACGTCAGCGCGCTGGCCCAGTACCGTCTCGTCCTGACGTCAGCGCGCTGTCCCAGTACCGTCTCGGCCTGACTTCAACGCAATATTCCAGTACCGTCTCGTCCTGACATCAGCGCGCTGTCCCAGTACCGTCTCGTCCTGACCTCAGCGCGCTGTCCCAGTTCCGTCTCGTCCTGACGTCAGCGCGCTGTCCCAGTACCGTCTCGTCCTGACGTCAGCGCGCTGTCCCAGTACCGTCTCGGCCTGACTTCAATGCAATATTCCAGTGCCGTCTCGTCCTGACGTCAGCGCGCTGTCCCAGCACTGTCTTGTCCTGACATCAGCGCGCTGTCCCAGTACCGTCTCGGCCTGACTTCAATGCAATATTCCAGTACCGTCTCGTCCTGACGTCAGCGCGCTGTCCCAGTACCGTCTCGTCCTGACATCAGCGCGCTGTCCCAGTACCATCTCGTCCTGACGTCAGCGCGCTGTCCCAGTACCATCTCGTCCTGACATCAGCGCGCTGTCCCAGTACCGTCTCGTCCTGACGTCAGCGCGATGTCCCAGTACCGTCTCGTCCTGAGGTCAGCGCGCTGTCCCAGTAACGTCTCGTCCTGATGTCAGCACACTGTCCCAGTACCGTTCCGTCCTGATGTCTGTGCGCTGTCCCAGTACCGTCTCATCCTGAGGTCAGCGTGCTGCCCAGTACCGTCTCGTCCTGAGGTCAGCGTGCTGCCCAGTACCGTCTCGTCCTGACGTCAGCGCGCTGTCCCAGTACCGTCTCGGCCTGACTTCAACGCAATATTCCAGTACCGTCTCGTCCTGATATCAGCGCGCTGTCCCAGTACCGTCTCGTCCTGACGTCAGCGCGCTGTCCCAGTACCTTCTCGTCCCAACGTCAGCGCGCTGTCCCAGTTCCGTCTCGTCCTGACGTCAGCGCGCTGTCCCAGTACCGTCTCGTCCTGACGTCAGCGCGCTGTCCCAGTACCGTCTTGTCCAGACGTCAGCGCGCTGTCCCAGTACCGTCTCGTCCTGACGTCAGCGCGCTGTCCCAGTACCGTCTCGTCCTGACGTCAGCGCGCTGTCCCAGTACCGTCTCGGCCTGACTTCAATGCAATATTCCAGTGCCGTCTCGTCCTGACGTCAGCGCGCTGTCCCAGCACTGTCTTGTCCTGACATCAGCGCGCTGTCCCAGTACCGTCTCGGCCTGACTTCAATGCAATATTCCAGTGCCGTCTCGTCCTGACGTCAGCGCGCTGTCCCAGCACTGTCTCGTCCTGACATCAGCGCGCTGTCCCAGTACCATCTCGTCCTGACGTCAGCGCGCTGTCCCAGTACCATCTCGTCCTGACATCAGCGCGCTGTCCCAGTACCGCCTCGTCCTGACGTCAGCGCGATGTCCCAGTACCGTCTCGTCCCGACGTTAGCGCGCTGTCCCAGTACCGTCTCGTCCTGATGTCTGTGCGCTGTCCCAGTACCATCTCGTCCTGACGTCAGCGCGATGTCCCAGCACCGTCTCGTCCCGACGTCAGCGCGCTGTCCCAGTACCGTCTCGTCCTGATGTCTGTGCGCTGTCCCAGTAACGTCTCGTCCTGATGTCAGCACACTGTCCCAGTACCGTCTCGTCCTGATGTCTGTGCGCTGTCCCAGTAACGTCTCGTCCTGATGTCAGCACACTGTCCCAGTACCGTCTCGTCCTGATGTCTGTGCGCTGTCCCAGTAACGTCTCGTCCTGATGTCAGCACACTGTCCCAGTACCGTCTCGTCCTGACGTCAGCGCGCTGTCCCAGTAACGTCTCGTCCTGATGTCAGCACACTGTCCCAGTACCGTCTCATCCTGAGGTCAGCGTGCTGCCCAGTAACGTCTCGTCCTGAGGTCAGCGTGCTGCCCAGAACCGTCTCGTCCTGAGGTCAGCGTGCTGCCCAGTACCGTCTCGTCCTGACGTCAGCGCGCTGTCCCAGTACCGTCTCGGCCTGACTTCAACGCAATATTCCAGTACCGTCTCGTCCTGATATCAGCGCGCTGTCCCAGTACCGTCTCGTCCTGACGTCAGCGCGCTGTCCCAGTTCCGTCTCGTCCTGACGTCAGCGCGCTGTCCCAGTACCGTCTCGTCCTGACGTCAGCGCGCTGTCCCAGTACCTTCTCGTCCCAACGTCAGCGCGCTGTCCCAGTTCCGTCTCGTCCTGACGTCAGCGCGCTGTCCCAGTACCGTCTCGTCCTGACGTCAGCGCGCTGTCCCAGTACCGTATTGTCCAGACGTCAGCGCGCTGTCCCAGTACCGTCTCGTCCTGACGTCAGCGCGCTGTCCCAGTACCGTCTCGTCCTGACGTCAGCGCGCTGTCCCAGTACCGTCTCGTCCTGACGTCAGCGCGCTGTCCCAGTACCGTCTTGTCCAGACGTCAGCGCGCTGTCCCAGTACCGTCTCGTCCTGACGTCAGCGCGCTGTCCCAGTACCGTCTCGTCCTGACGTCAGCGCGCTGTCCCAGTACCGTCTCGGCCTGACTTCAATGCAATATTCCAGTACCGTCTCGTCCTGACGTCAGCGCGCTGTCCCAGCACCGTCTTGTCCTGACGTCAGCGCGCTGTCCCAGTACCGTCTCGTCCTGACATCAGCGCGCTGTCCCAGTACCGTCTTGTCCAGACGTCAGCGCGCTGTCCCAGTACCGTCTTGTCCTGATGTCAGCGCGCTGTCCCAGTACCGTCTCGTCCTGACATCAGCGCGCTGTCCCAGTACCGTCTTGTCCAGACGTCAGCGCGCTGTCCCAGTACCGTCTTGTCCAGACGTCAGCGCGCTGTCCCAGTACCGTCTCGTCCTGACGTCAGCGCGCTGTCCCAGTACCGTCTCGTCCTGACGTCAGCGCGCTGTCCCAGTACCGTCTCGTCCTGACGTCAGCGCGCTGTCCCAGTACCGTCTTGTCCAGACGTCAGCGCGCTGTCCCAGTACCGTCTCGTCCTGACGTCAGCGCGCTGTCCCAGTACCGTCTCGTCCTGACGTCAGCGCGCTGTCCCAGTACCGTCTCGGCCTGACTTCAATGCAATATTCCAGTACCGTCTCGTCCTGACGTCAGCGCGCTGTCCCAGCACCGTCTTGTCCTGACGTCAGCGCGCTGTCCCAGTACCGTCTCGTCCTGACATCAGCGCGCTGTCCCAGTACCGTCTTGTCCAGACGTCAGCGCGCTGTCCCAGTACCGTCTTGTCCTGATGTCAGCGCGCTGTCCCAGTACCGTCTCGTCCTGACATCAGCGCGCTGTCCCAGTACCGTCTCGTCCTGACGTCAGCGCGCTGTCCCAGTACCATCTCGTCCTGACGTCAGCGCGCTGTCCCAGTACCGTCTCGTCCTGACGTCAGCGCGATGTCCCAGTACCGTCTCGTCCCGACGTCAGCGCGCTGTCCCAGTACCGTCTCGTCCTGATGTCTGTGCGATGTCCCAGTACCGTCTCGTCCCGACGTCAGCGCGCTGTCCCAGTAACGTCTCGTCCTGATGTCAGCACACTGTCCCAGTACCGTCTCGTCCTGACGTCAGCGCGATGTCCCAGTACCGTCTCGTCCCGACGTCAGCGCGCTGTCCCAGTAACGTCTCGTCCTGATGTCAGCACACTGTCCCAGTACCGTCTCGTCCTGATGTCTGTGCGCTGTCCCAGTAACGTCTCGTCCTGATGTCAGCACACTGTCCCAGTACCGTCTCGTCCTGATGTCTGTGCGCTGTCCCAGTAACGTCTCGTCCTGATGTCAGCACACTGTCCCAGTACCGTCTCGTCCTGAGGTCAGCGTGCTGCCCAGTACCGTCTCGTCCTGAGGTCAGCGTGCTGCCCAGTACCGTCTCGTCCTGACGTCAGCGCGCTGTCCCAGTACCGTCTCGTCCTGAGGTCAGCGTGCTGCCCAGTACCGTCTCGTCCTGACGTCAGCGCGCTGTCCCAGTACCATCTCGGCCTGACTTCAACGCAATATTCCAGTACCGTCTCGTCCTGATATCAGCGCGCTGTCCCAGTACCGTCTCGTCCTGACGTCAGCGCGCTGTCCCAGTTCCGTCTCGTCCTGACGTCAGCGCGCTGTCCCAGTACCGTCTCGTCCTGACGTCAGCGCGCTGTCCCAGTACCGTCTCGGCCTGACTTCAACGCAATATTCCAGTACCGTCTCGTCCTGACGTCAGCGCGCTGTCCCAGTTCCGTCTCGTCCTGACGTCAGCGCGCTGTCCCAGTACCGTCTTGTCCTGACGTCAGCGCGCTTCCCAGTACCGTCTCGTCCTGACGTCAGCGCGCTGTCCCAGTACCATCTCGTCCTGACGTCAGCGCACTGTCCCAGTACCGTCTCGTCCTGATGTCAGCGCGATGTCCCAGTACCGTCTCGTCCCGACGTCAGCGCGCTGTCCCAGTAACGTCTCGTCCTGAGGTCAGCGTGCTGCCCAGTACCGTCTCGTCCTGAGGTCTGTGCGCTGTCCCAGTACCATCTCGTCCTGACGTCAGCGCGCTGTCCCAGTACCGTCTCGTCCTGAGGTCAGCGCGCTGTCCCAGTACCGTCTCGTCCTGATGTCTGTGCGCTGTCCCAGTACCGTCTCGTCCTGAGGTCAGCGTGCTGCCCAGTTCCATCTCGTCCTGACGTCAGCGCGCTGTCCCAGTACAGTCTCGTCCTGACGTCAGCGCGCTGGCCCAGTACCGTCTCGTCCTGATGTCTGTGCGCTGGCCCAGTACCGTCTCGTCCTGAGGTCAGCGTGCTGCCCAGTACCGTCTCGTCCTGACGTCAGCGCGCTGTCCCAGTACCGTCTCGTCCTGACTTCAACGCGATGTTCCAGTACCGTCTCGTCCTGACGTCAGCGCGCTGTCCCAGTACCGTGTTGTCCTTACGCTAGCCGCTATCCCAGTACCGTCCTGCCTAGACGTCAGCGCGCTGTCCCAGTACCTTCTCCTCCTGTTGTCAGCGTGCTGTTCCAGTCCCGTCTCGTCCTGATGCCGACGTGCTATCCCAGTACCGTCTCGGCCTGACGTCAGCGCGCTGTCCCAATACCGTCTCGTCCTGATGCCGACGTGCTATCCCAGTACCGTCTCGTCCTGATGCCGACGTGCTGTCCCAGTACCGTCTCGTCCTGATGTCAGCGCGCTGTCCCAGTACCGTCTCGTCCTGACGTCAGCGCGCTGTCCCAGTACCGTCTTATCCTGACGTCAGCGCGCTGTCCCAGTACCATCTTGTCCTGACGTTAGCGCGCTGGCCCAGTACCATCTCATCCTGATGTCAGCGCGCTGTCCCGCTACCGTCTTGTCCTGACATCAGTGTGCTGTTTCAGTACCGTCTCATCCTGATGTCAGCGCGCTGTCCCAGTACCGTCTCGTCCTGACATCAGCGCGCTGTCCCAGTACCGTCTCGTCCAGACGTCAGCCCGCTGGCCCAGTACCGTCTTGTCCAGACGTCAGCGCGCTGTCCTAGTACCGTCTCGTACTGACGTCAGCGCGCTGTCCCAGTACCGTGTCGTCCTTACGCTAGCCGCTATCCCAGTACCGTGTCGTCCGTAGGCTAGTCGCTATCCCAGTACCGTGCTGCCTAGACATCAGCGTGCTGTCCCAGTACCTTCTCCTCCTGATGTCAGCGCGCTGTCCCAGTACCGTCTTGTCCTGACGTCAGCGCGCTGTTCCAGAACCGTCTCGTCCTGATGTCGGCGCGCTGTCCCAGTACCGTCTCGTCCTGATGCCGACGTGCTGTCCCAGTACCGTCTCGTCCTGACGTCAGCGCGCTGTCCCAGTACCGTCTCGTCCTGATGCCGACGTGCTGTCCCAGTACCATCTCGTCCTGACGTCAGCGCGCTGTCCCAGTAACATCTCGTCAAGACGTCAGCGCGCTGTCCCAAAATTGTCTCCTCCAGATGTCAGCACGCTGTCGCAGTACCGTCTCGTCAAGACGTCAGCGTGCTGTCCCAGTAACGTCTCGTCCAGACGTCAGCGCGCTGTCCCAGTAACGTCTCGTCCAGACGTCAGCCCGATGTCCCGCTATCGTCTCGTCCTGACGTCAGCGCACTGTCCCAGTCCCGTCTCGTCCTGACGTCAGCGCGCTGTCCCAGTACCGTCTCGTCCTGACGTCAGCGCGCTGTCCCAGTACCATCTCGTCCAGACGTCAGCGCGCTGGCCCAGTACCGTCTTGTCCAGACGTCAGCGCGCTGTCCCAGTACCGTCTCCTACTGATGTCAGCGCGCTGTCCCAGGACCGTGTCGTCCTTACGCTAGCCGCTATCCCACTACCGTGCTGCCTAGACATCAGCGTGCTGTCCCAGTACCTTCTCCTCCTGACGTCAGCGCGCTGTCCCAGTACCATCTCGTCCTGACGTCAGCGCGCTGTCCCAGTACCGTCTCGTCCTGATGTCAGCGCGATCTCCCAGTACCGCCTCGTCCCGACGTCAGCGCGCTGTCCCAGTACCGTCTCGTCCTGATGTCAGCGCGATCTCCCAGTACCGTCTCGTCCTGACGTCAGCGCGCTGTCCCAGTACCGTCTTGTCCTGACGTCAGCGCGCTGTCCCAGTACCATCTTGTCCTGACGTCAGCGCGCTGGCCCAGTACCATCTCATCCTGATGTCAGCGCGCTGTCCCGCTACCGTCTTGTCCTGACATCAGTGTGCTGTTTCAGTACCGTCTCGTCCTGACGTCAGCGCGCTGTCCCAGTACCGTCTCGTCCTGACATCAGCGCGCTGTCCCAGTACCGTCTCGTCCAGACGTCAGCGCGCTGGCCCAGTACCGTCTTGTCCAGACGTCAGCGCGCTGTCCTAGTACCGTCTCGTACTGACGTCAGCGCGCTGTCCCAGGACCGTGTCGTCCTTACGCTAGCCGCTATCCCAGTACCGTGTCGTCCGTAGGCTAGTCGCTATCCCAGTACCGTGCTGCCTAGACATCAGCGTGCTGTCCCAGTACCTTCTCCTCCTGATGTCAGCGCGCTGTCCCAGTACCGTCTTGTCCTGACGTCAGCGCGCTGTTCCAGACCGTCTCGTCCTGATGTCGGCGCGTTGTCCCAGTACCGTCTCATCCTGATGCCAACGTGCTGTCCCAGTACCGTCTCGTCCTGACGTCAGCGCGCTGTCCCAGTACCATCTCGTCAAGACGTCAGCGCGCTGTCCCAAAATTGTCTCCTCCAGATGTCAGCACGCTGTCCCCGTACCGTCTCGTCAAGACGTCAGCGTGCTGTCCCAGTAACGTCTCGTCCAGACGTCAGCGCGCTGTCCCAGTAACGTCTCGTCCAGACGTCAGCCCGCTGTCCCGCTATCGTCTCGTCCTGACGTCAGCGCACTGTCCCAGTTCCGTCTCGTCCTGACGTCAGCGCGCTGTCCCAGTACCGTCTCGTCCTGACGTCAGCGCGCTGTCCCAGTACCATCTCGTCCAGACGTCAGCGCGCTGGCCCAGTACCGTCTTGTCCAGACGTCAGCGCGCTGTCCCAGTACCGTCTCCTACTGATGTCAGCGCGCTGTCCCAGGACCGTGTCGTCCTTACGCTAGCCGCTATCCCACTACCGTGCTGCCTAGACATCAGCGTGCTGTCCCAGTACCTTCTCCTCCTGACGTCAGCGCGCTGTCCCAGTACCATCTCGTCCTGACGTCAGCGCGCTGTCCCAGTACCGTCTCGTCCTGATGTCAGCGCGATCTCCCAGTACCGTCTCGTCCCGACGTCAGCGCGCTGTCCCAGTACCGTCTCGTCCTGATGTCTGTGCGCTGTCCCAGTAACGTCTCGTCCTGAGGTCAGCGCGCTGTCCCAGTACCGTCTCGTCCTGATGTCTGTGCGCTGTCCCAGTACCGTCTCGTCCTGAGGTCAGCGCGCTGTCCCAGTACCGTCTCGTCCTGATGTCTGTGCGCTGTCCCAGTACCGTCTCGTCCAGACGTCAGCGCGCTGGCCCAGTACCGTCTTGTCCTGACGTCAGCGCGATGTCCTAGTACCGTCTCGTACTGACGTCAGCGCGCTGTCCCAGGACCGTGTCGTCCTTACGCTAGCCGCTATCCCAGTACCGTGTCGTCCGTAGGCTAGTCGCTATCCCAGTACCGTGCTGCCTAGACATCAGCGTGCTGTCCCAGTACCTTCTCCTCCTGATGTCAGCGTGCTGTCCCAGTACCGTCTTGTCCTGACGTCAGCGCGCTGTTCCAGTACCGTCTCGTCCTGATGTCGGCGCGCTGTCCCAGTACCGTCTCGTCCTGATGCCGACGTGCTGTCCCAGTACCGTCTCGTCCTGACGTCAGCGCGCTGTCCCAGTACCGTCTCGTCAAGACGTCAGCGCGCTGTCCCAAAATTGTCTCCTCCAGATGTCAGCACGCTGTCCCAGTACCGTCTCGTCAAGACGTCAGCGTGCTGTCCCAGTACCGTCTCGTCCTGACGTCAGCGCGCTGTCCCAGTAACGTCTCGTCCAGACGTCAGCCTGCTGTCCCGCTATCGTCTCGTCCTGACGTCAGCGCACTGTCCCAGTACCGTCTCGTCCTGACGTCAGCGCGCTGTCCCAGTACCGTCTCGTGTGACGTCAGCGCGCTGTCCCAGTACCATCTCGTACAGACGTCAGCGCGCTGGCCCAGTACCGTCTTGTCCAGACGTCAGCGCGCTGTCCCAGTACCGTCTCGTACTGACGTCAGCGCGCTGTCCCAGGACCGTGTCGTCCTTACGCTAGCCGCTATCCCACTACCGTGCTGCCTAGACATCAGCGTGCTGTCCCAGTACCTTCTCCTCCTGACGTCAGCGCGCTGTCCCAGTACCATCTCGTCCTGACGTCAGCGCGCTGTCCCAGTACCGTCTCGTCCTGATGTCAGCGCGATGTCCCGGTACCGTCTCGTCCCGACGTCAGCGCGCTGTCCCAGTACCGTCTCGTCCTGATGTCTGTGCGCTGTCCCAGTAACGTCTCGTCCTGAGGTCAGCGTGCTGCCCAGTACCGTCTCGTCCTGAGGTCTGTGCGCTGTCCCAGTACCGTCTCGTCCTGAGGTCAGCGTGCTGCCCAGTACCGTCTCGTCCTGAGGTAAGCGCGCTGTCCCAGTACCATCTCGTCCTGACGTCAGCGCGCTGTCCCAGTACCGTCTCGTCCTGAGGTCAGCGCGCTGTCCCAGTACCGTCTCGTCCTGATGTCTGTGCGCTGTCCCAGTACCGTCTCGTCCTGACGTCAGCACGCTGTCCCAGTACCGTCTCGTCCTGACGTCAGCGCGCTGTCCCAGTACCGTCTCGGCCTGACTTCAATGCAATATTCCAGTACCGTCTCGTCCTGAGGTCAGCGCGCTGTCCCAGTACCGTCTCGTCCTGATGTCTGTGCGCTGTCCCAGTACCGTCTCGTCCTGACGTCAGCGCGCTGTCCCAGTACCGTCTCGTCCTGATGTCTGTGCGCTGTCCCAGTACTGTCTCGTCCTGACGCCAGCGAGCTGTCCCAGTACCGTCTCGTCCAGAGGTCAGCGTGCTGCCCATTACCGTCTCGTCCTGAGGTCAGCGTGCTGCCCAGTACCATCTCGTCCTGACGTCAGCGCGCTGTCCCAGTACCGTCTCGTCCTGAGGTCAGCGTGCTGCCCAGTACCGTCTCGTCCTGACGTCAGCGCGCTGTCCCAGTACCTTCTCGTCCTGACGTCAGCGCGCTGTCCCAGTACCGTCTCGTCCTGAGGTAAGCGCGCTGTCCCAGTACCGTCTCGTCCTGACGTCAGCGTGCTGCCCAGTACCGTCTCCTCCTGATGTCAGCGTGCTGTTCCAGTCCCGTCTCGTCCTGATGCCGACGTGCTGTCCCAGTACCGTCTTGTCCTGATGTCAGCGCGCTGTCCCAGGACCGTGTCGTCCTTACGCTAGCCGCTATCCCAGTACCGTCCTGCCTAGACATCAGCGTGCTGTCCCAGTACCTTCTCCTCCTGATGTCAGCGTGCTGTTCCAGTACCGTCTCGGCCTGACGTCAGCGCGCTGTCCCAGTACCGTCTTGTCCTGACGTCAGCGTGCTGTCCCAGTACCGTCTCGCCCTGATGCCGACGTGCTGTCCCAGTACCGTCTCGTCCTGACGTCAGCGCGCTGTCCCAGTACCGTCTCGTCCTGACGTCAGCGCGCTGTCCCAGTACCGTCTCGGCCTGATGTCCGTGCGCTGTCCCAGTACCGTCTCATCCTGAGGTCAGCGTGCTGCCCATTACCGTCTCGTCCTGAGGTCAGCGTGCTGCCCAGTACCGTCTCGTCCTGAGGTCAGCGTGCTGCCCAGTAGCATCTCGTCCTGACGTCAGCGCGCTGTCCCAGGACCGTGTCGTCCTTACGCTAGCCGCTATCCCAGTACCGTCCTGCCTAGACATCAGCGTGCTGTCCCAGTACCTTCTCCGATATTCAGGACGCCAAAGCGTGTAATGAGGCAGTGGGGAAGGGAACACTGACAAAGGAGAGTACTTGCAGGCACGGAGAGGGGTTGAAGTGTGTATACTTCAACGCAAGAAGCATCAGGAATAAGGTGGGTGAACTTAAGGCATGGATCGGTACTTGGGACTACGATGTGGTGGCCATCACGGAAACTTGGATAGAAGAGGGGCAGAAATGGTTGTTGGAGGTCCCTGGTTATAGATGTTTCAATAAGATTAGGGAGGGTGGTAAAAGAGGTGGGGGGGTGGTATTATTAATTAGAGATAGTATAACAGCTGCAGAAAGGCAGTTCGAGGAGTATCAGCCTACTGAGGTAGTATGGGTTGAAGTCAGAAATAGGAAAGGAGCAGTCACCTTGTTAGGAGTTTTCTATAGGCCCCCCAATAGTAGCAGAGATGTGGAGGAACAGATTGGGAAACAGATTTTGGAAAGGTGCAGAAGTCATAGGGTAGTAGTCATGGGCGACTTTAACTTCCCAAATATTGAGTGGAAACTCTTTAGATCAAATAGTTTGGATGGGGTGGTGTTTGTGCAGTGTGTCCAGGAAGCTTTTCTAACGCAGTATGTAGATTGTCCGACCAGAGGAGGGGCAATATTGGATTTAGTACTGGGTAATGAGCCAGGGCAAGTGATAGATTTGTTAGTGGGGGAGCATTTTGGAGATAGTGACCACAATTCTGTGACTTTCACTTTAGTAATGGAGAGGGATAGGTACGTGCAACAGGGCAAGGTTTACAATTGGGGGAAGGGTAAATACGATGTTGTCAGACAAGAATTGAAGTGCATAAGTTGGGAACATAGGCTGGCAGGGAAGGACACAAATGAAATGTGGAACTTGTTCAAGGAACAGGTGCTACGTGTCCTTGATATGTATGTCCCTGTCAGGCAGGGAAGAGATGGTCGAGTGAGGGAACCATGGTTGACAAGAGAGGTTGAATGTCTTGTTAAGAGGAAAAAGGAGACTTATGTAAGGCTGAGGAAACAAGGTTCAGATAGGGCATTGGAGGGATACAAGATAGCCAGGAGGGAACTGAAGAAAGGGATTAGGAGAGCTAAGAGAGGGCATGAACAATCTTTGGCGGGTAGGATCAAGGAAAACCCCAAGGCCTTTTACACATATGTGAGAAATATGAGAATGACTAGAGCGAGGGTAGGTCCGATCAAGGACAGTAGCGGGAGATTGTGTATTGAGTCTGAAGAGATAGGAGAGGTCTTGAACGAGTACTTTTCTTCTGTATTTACAAATGAGAGGGGCGATATTGTTGGAGAGGACAGTGTGAAACAGATTGGTAAGCTCGAGGAAATACTTGTTAGGAAGGAAGATGTGTTGGGCATTTTGAAAAACTTGAGGATAGACAAGTCCCCCGGGCCTGACGGGATATATCCAAGGATTCTATGGGAAGCAAGAGATGAAATTGTAGAGCCGTTGGCAATGATCTTTTCGTCCTCACTGTCAACAGGGGTGGTACCAGGGGATTGGAGAGTGGCGAATGTCGTGCCCCTGTTCAAAAAAGGGACTAGGGATAACCCTGGGAATTACAGGCCAGTTAGTCTTACTTCGGTGGTAGGCAAAGTAATGGAAAGGGTACTGAAGGATAGGATTTCTGAGCATCTGGAAAGACACTGCTTGATTAGGGATAGTCAGCACGGATTTGTGAGGGGTAGGTCTTGCCTTACAAATCTTATTGAATTCTTTGAGGAGGTGACCAAGCATGTGGATGAAGGTAAAGCAGTGGATGTAGTGTACATGGATTTTAGTAAGGCATTTGATAAAGTTCCCCATGGTAGGCTTATGCAGAAAGTAAGGAGGCATGGGATAGTGGGAAATTTGGCCAGTTGGATAACGAACTGGCGAACCGATAGAAGTCAGAGAGTGGTGGTGGATGGCAAATATTCAGCCTGGATCCCAGTTACCAGTGGCGTACCGCAGGGATCAGTTCTGGGTCCTCTGCTGTTTGTGATTTTCATTAATGACTTGGATGAGGGAGTTGAAGGGTGGGTCAGTAAATTTGCAGATGATACGAAGATTGGTGGAGTTGTGGATAGTAAGGAGGGCTGTTGTCGGCTGCAAAGAGACATAGATAGGATGCAGAGCTGGGCTGAGAAGTGGCAGATGGAGTTTAACCCTGAAAAGTGTGAGGTTGTCCATTTTGGAAGGACAAATATGAATGCGGAATACAGGGTTAACGGTAGAGTTCTTGGCAATGTGGAGGAGCAGAGAGATCTTGGGGTCTATGTTCATACATCTTTGAAAGTTGCCACTCAAGTGGATAGAGCTGTGAAGAAGGCCTATGGTGTGCTCGCGTTCATTAACAGAGGGATTAAATTTAAGAGCCGTGAGGTGATGATGCAGCTGTACAAAACTTTGGTAAGGCCACATTTGGAGTACTGTGTACAGTTCTGGTCGCCTCATTTTAGGAAGGATGTGGAAGCTTTGGAAAAGGTGCAAAGAAGATTTACCAGGATGTTGCCTGGAATGGAGAGTAGGTCTTACGAGGAAAGGTTGAGGGTGCTAGGCCTTTTCTCATTAGAACGGAGAAGGATGAGGGGCGACATGATAGAGGTTTATAAGATGATCAGGGGAATAGATAGAGTAGACAGTCAGAGACTTTTTCCCCGGGTGGAACAAACCATTACAAGGGGACATAAATTTAAGGTGAAAGGTGGAAGATATAGGAGGGATATCAGAGGTAGGTTCTTTACCCAGAGAGTAGTGGGGGCATGGAATGCACTGCCTGTGGAAGTAGTTGAGTCGGAAACATTAGGGACCTTCAAGCAGCTATTGGATAGGTACATGGATTACGGTTAAATGATATAGTGTAGATTTATTTGTTCTCAAGGGCAGCACGGTAGCATTGTGGATAGCACAATTGCTTCACAGCTCCAGGGTCCCAGGTTCGATTCCGGCTTGGGTCACTGACTGTGCGGAGTCTGCACGTCCTCCCCGTGTCTGCGTGGGTTTCCTCCGGGTGCTCCGGTTTCCTCCCACAATCCAAAGATGTGCAGGTTAGGTGAATTGGCCAATGATAAATTGCCCTTAATGTCCAAATTGACCTTGGTGTTGGGTGAAGGTGTTGAGTTTGGGTGGGGTGCTCTTTCCGGGAGCCGGTGCGGACTCGGGGGGCCGAATGGCCTCCTTCTGCACTGTAAATTCAATGATAATCTATGATTAATCTAGGACAAAGGTTCGGCACAACATCGTGGGCCGAAGGGCCTGTTCTGTGCTGTATTTTCTATGTTCTATGTTCTTCTCCTCCTGATGTCAGCGCGCTGTTCCAGTCCCGTCTCGTCCTGATGCCGACGTGCTGTCCCAGTACCGTCTCGGCCTGACGTCAGCGTGCTGTCCCAATACCGTCTCGTCCTGATGCCGACGTGCTGTCCCAGTACCGTCTCGTCCTGACGTCAGCGCGCTGTCCCAGTACCGTCTCGCCCTGATGCCGACGTGCTGTCCCAGTACCGTCTCGTCCTGACGTCAGCGCGCTGTCCCAGTACCGTCTCGCCCTGACGTCAGGGTGCTGCCCAGTACCATCTCGTCCTGGCGTCAGCGCGCTGTCCCAGGAGCGTGTCGTCCTTACACTAGCCGCTATCCCAGTACCGTCCTGCCTAGACATCAGCGTGCTGTCCCAGTACCTTCTCCTCCTGATGTCAGCGTGCTGTTCCAGTCCCGTCTCGTCCTGATGCCGACGTGCTGTCCCAGTACCGTCTTGTCCAGACGTCAGCGCGCTGTCCCAGTACCGTCTCGTCCTGACGTCAGCGCGCTGTCCCAGTACCATCTCGTCCTGATGCCGACGTGCTGTCCCAGTACCGTCTCGTCCTGACGTCAGCGCGCTGTTCCAGTACCGTCTTGTCCTGACGTCAGCGCGCTGTCCCAATACCGTCTCGTCCTGATGCCGACGTGCTGTACCAGTACCGTCTCGTCCTGATGCCGACGTGCTGTCCCAGTACCGTCTCGTCCTGACGTCAGCGCGCTGTCCCAGTACCGTCTCGTCCTGACGTCAGCGCGCTGTCCCAGTACCATCTTGTCCTGACGTCAGCGCGCTGGCCCAGTACCATCTCATCCTGATGTCAGCGCGCTGTCCCAGTACCGTCTTGTCCTGACATCAGCGTGCTGTTTCAGTACCGTCTCGTCCTGACGTCAGCGCGCTGTCAAAGTACCGTCTCGTCCTGACATCAGCGCGCTGTCCCAGTACCGTCTCGTCCAGACGTCAGCGCGCTGGCCCAGTACCGTCTTGTCCAGACGTCAGCGCGCTGTCCTAGTACCGTCTCGTACTGACGTCAGCGCGCTGTCCCAGGACCGTGTCGTCCTTACGCTAGCCGCTATCCCAGTACCGTCCTGCCTAGACATCAGCGTGCTGTCCCAGTACCTTCTCCGATATTCAGGACGCCAAAGCGTGTAATGAGGCAGTGGGGAAGGGAACACTGACAAAGGAGAGTACTTGCAGGCACGGAGAGGGGTTGAAGTGTGTATACTTCAACGCAAGAAGCATCAGGAATAAGGTGGGTGAACTTAAGGCATGGATCGGTACTTGGGACTACGATGTGGTGGCCATCACGGAAACTTGGATAGAAGAGGGGCAGAAATGGTTGTTGGAGGTCCCTGGTTATAGATGTTTCAATAAGATTAGGGAGGGTGGTAAAAGAGGTGGGGGGGTGGTATTATTAATTAGAGATAGTATAACAGCTGCAGAAAGGCAGTTCGAGGAGTATCAGCCTACTGAGGTAGTATGGGTTGAAGTCAGAAATAGGAAAGGAGCAGTCACCTTGTTAGGAGTTTTCTATAGGCCCCCCAATAGTAGCAGAGATGTGGAGGAACAGATTGGGAAACAGATTTTGGAAAGGTGCAGAAGTCATAGGGTAGTAGTCATGGGCGACTTTAACTTCCCAAATATTGAGTGGAAACTCTTTAGATCAAATAGTTTGGATGGGGTGGTGTTTGTGCAGTGTGTCCAGGAAGCTTTTCTAACGCAGTATGTAGATTGTCCGACCAGAGGAGGGGCAATATTGGATTTAGTACTGGGTAATGAGCCAGGGCAAGTGATAGATTTGTTAGTGGGGGAGCATTTTGGAGATAGTGACCACAATTCTGTGACTTTCACTTTAGTAATGGAGAGGGATAGGTACGTGCAACAGGGCAAGGTTTACAATTGGGGGAAGGGTAAATACGATGTTGTCAGACAAGAATTGAAGTGCATAAGTTGGGAACATAGGCTGGCAGGGAAGGACACAAATGAAATGTGGAACTTGTTCAAGGAACAGGTGCTACGTGTCCTTGATATGTATGTCCCTGTCAGGCAGGGAAGAGATGGTCGAGTGAGGGAACCATGGTTGACAAGAGAGGTTGAATGTCTTGTTAAGAGGAAAAAGGAGACTTATGTAAGGCTGAGGAAACAAGGTTCAGATAGGGCATTGGAGGGATACAAGATAGCCAGGAGGGAACTGAAGAAAGGGATTAGGAGAGCTAAGAGAGGGCATGAACAATCTTTGGCGGGTAGGATCAAGGAAAACCCCAAGGCCTTTTACACATATGTGAGAAATATGAGAATGACTAGAGCGAGGGTAGGTCCGATCAAGGACAGTAGCGGGAGATTGTGTATTGAGTCTGAAGAGATAGGAGAGGTCTTGAACGAGTACTTTTCTTCTGTATTTACAAATGAGAGGGGCGATATTGTTGGAGAGGACAGTGTGAAACAGATTGGTAAGCTCGAGGAAATACTTGTTAGGAAGGAAGATGTGTTGGGCATTTTGAAAAACTTGAGGATAGACAAGTCCCCCGGGCCTGACGGGATATATCCAAGGATTCTATGGGAAGCAAGAGATGAAATTGTAGAGCCGTTGGCAATGATCTTTTCGTCCTCACTGTCAACAGGGGTGGTACCAGGGGATTGGAGAGTGGCGAATGTCGTGCCCCTGTTCAAAAAAGGGACTAGGGATAACCCTGGGAATTACAGGCCAGTTAGTCTTACTTCGGTGGTAGGCAAAGTAATGGAAAGGGTACTGAAGGATAGGATTTCTGAGCATCTGGAAAGACACTGCTTGATTAGGGATAGTCAGCACGGATTTGTGAGGGGTAGGTCTTGCCTTACAAATCTTATTGAATTCTTTGAGGAGGTGACCAAGCATGTGGATGAAGGTAAAGCAGTGGATGTAGTGTACATGGATTTTAGTAAGGCATTTGATAAAGTTCCCCATGGTAGGCTTATGCAGAAAGTAAGGAGGCATGGGATAGTGGGAAATTTGGCCAGTTGGATAACGAACTGGCGAACCGATAGAAGTCAGAGAGTGGTGGTGGATGGCAAATATTCAGCCTGGATCCCAGTTACCAGTGGCGTACCGCAGGGATCAGTTCTGGGTCCTCTGCTGTTTGTGATTTTCATTAATGACTTGGATGAGGGAGTTGAAGGGTGGGTCAGTAAATTTGCAGATGATACGAAGATTGGTGGAGTTGTGGATAGTAAGGAGGGCTGTTGTCGGCTGCAAAGAGACATAGATAGGATGCAGAGCTGGGCTGAGAAGTGGCAGATGGAGTTTAACCCTGAAAAGTGTGAGGTTGTCCATTTTGGAAGGACAAATATGAATGCGGAATACAGGGTTAACGGTAGAGTTCTTGGCAATGTGGAGGAGCAGAGAGATCTTGGGGTCTATGTTCATACATCTTTGAAAGTTGCCACTCAAGTGGATAGAGCTGTGAAGAAGGCCTATGGTGTGCTCGCGTTCATTAACAGAGGGATTAAATTTAAGAGCCGTGAGGTGATGATGCAGCTGTACAAAACTTTGGTAAGGCCACATTTGGAGTACTGTGTACAGTTCTGGTCGCCTCATTTTAGGAAGGATGTGGAAGCTTTGGAAAAGGTGCAAAGAAGATTTACCAGGATGTTGCCTGGAATGGAGAGTAGGTCTTACGAGGAAAGGTTGAGGGTGCTAGGCCTTTTCTCATTAGAACGGAGAAGGATGAGGGGCGACATGATAGAGGTTTATAAGATGATCAGGGGAATAGATAGAGTAGACAGTCAGAGACTTTTTCCCCGGGTGGAACAAACCATTACAAGGGGACATAAATTTAAGGTGAAAGGTGGAAGATATAGGAGGGATATCAGAGGTAGGTTCTTTACCCAGAGAGTAGTGGGGGCATGGAATGCACTGCCTGTGGAAGTAGTTGAGTCGGAAACATTAGGGACCTTCAAGCAGCTATTGGATAGGTACATGGATTACGGTTAAATGATATAGTGTAGATTTATTTGTTCTCAAGGGCAGCACGGTAGCATTGTGGATAGCACAATTGCTTCACAGCTCCAGGGTCCCAGGTTCGATTCCGGCTTGGGTCACTGACTGTGCGGAGTCTGCACGTCCTCCCCGTGTCTGCGTGGGTTTCCTCCGGGTGCTCCGGTTTCCTCCCACAATCCAAAGATGTGCAGGTTAGGTGAATTGGCCAATGATAAATTGCCCTTAATGTCCAAATTGACCTTGGTGTTGGGTGAAGGTGTTGAGTTTGGGTGGGGTGCTCTTTCCGGGAGCCGGTGCGGACTCGGGGGGCCGAATGGCCTCCTTCTGCACTGTAAATTCAATGATAATCTATGATTAATCTAGGACAAAGGTTCGGCACAACATCGTGGGCCGAAGGGCCTGTTCTGTGCTGTATTTTCTATGTTCTATGTTCTTCTCCTCCTGATGTCAGCGCGCTGTTCCAGTCCCGTCTCGTCCTGATGCCGACGTGCTGTCCCAGTACCGTCTCGGCCTGACGTCAGCGTGCTGTCCCAATACCGTCTCGTCCTGATGCCGACGTGCTGTCCCAGTACCGTCTCGTCCTGACGTCAGCGCGCTGTCCCAGTACCGTCTCGCCCTGACGTCAGCGTGCTGCCCAGTACCATCTCGTCCTGGCGTCAGCGCGCTGTCCCAGGAGCGTGTCGTCCTTACACTAGCCGCTATCCCAGTACCGTCCTGCCTAGACATCAGCGTGCTGTCCCAGTACCTTCTCCTCCTGATGTCAGCGTGCTGTTCCAGTCCCGTCTCGTCCTGATGCCGACGTGCTGTCCCAGTACCGTCTTGTCCAGACGTCAGCGCGCTGTCCCAGTACCGTCTCGTCCTGACGTCAGCGCGCTGTCCCAGTACCATCTCGTCCTGATGCCGACGTGCTGTCCCAGTACCGTCTCGTCCTGACGTCAGCGCGCTGTTCCAGTACCGTCTTGTCCTGACGTCAGCGCGCTGTCCCAATACCGTCTCGTCCTGATGCCGACGTGCTGTCCCAGTACCGTCTCGTCCTGACGTCAGCGCGCTGTCCCAGTACCGTCTCGTCCTGACGTCAGCGCGCTGTCCCAGTACCATCTTGTCCTGACGTCAGCGCGCTGGCCCAGTACCATCTCATCCTGATGTCAGCGCGCTGTCCCAGTACCGTCTTGTCCTGACATCAGCGTGCTGTTTCAGTACCGTCTCGTCCTGACGTCAGCGCGCTGTCAAAGTACCGTCTCGTCCTGACATCAGCGCGCTGTCCCAGTACCGTCTCGTCCAGACGTCAGCGCGCTGGCCCAGTACCGTCTTGTCCAGACGTCAGCGCGCTGTCCTAGTACCGTCTCGTACTGACGTCAGCGCGCTGTCCCAGGACCGTGTCGTCCTTACGCTAGCCGCTATCCCAGTACCGTGTCGTCCTTAGGCTAGTCGCTATCCCAGTACCGTGCTGCCTAGACATCAGCGTGCTGTCCCAGTACCTTCTCCTCCTGACATCAGCGCGCTGTCCCAGTACCGTCTCGTCCAGACGTCAGCGCGCTGGCCCAGTACCGTCTTGTCCAGACGTCAGCGCGCTGTCCTAGTACCGTCTCGTACTGACGTCAGCGCGCTGTCCCAGGACCGTGTCGTCCTTACGCTAGCCGCTATCCCAGTACCGTGTCGTCCGTAGGCTAGTCGCTATCCCAGTACCGTGCTGCCTAGACATCAGCGTGCTGTCCCAGTACCTTCTCCTCCTGACGTCAGCGCGCTGTCCCAGTACCTTCTCCTCCTGACGTCAGCTTGCTGTCCCAGTACCGTCTCGTCCTGACGTCAGCGCGCTGTCCCAGTACGTTCTCCTCCTGATGTCAGCGTGCTGTCCCAGTACCGTCTTGTCCTGACGTCAGCGCGCTGTCCCAGTACCGTCTCGTCCTGACGTCGGCGCGCTGTCCCAGTACCGTCTCGTCCTGATGCCGACGTGCTGTCCCAGTACCGTCTCGTCCTGACGTCAGCGCGCTGTCCCAGTACCGTCTCGTCCTGATGCCGACGTGCTGTCCCAGTACCGTCTCGTCCTGACTTCACGCACTGTCCCAGTACCGTCTCGTCCTGACGTCAGCGCGCTGTCCCAGTACCGTCTCGTCCTGACGTCAGCGCGCTGTCCCAGTACCATCTCGTCCAGACGTCAGCGCGCTGGCCCAGTACCGTCTTGTCCAGACTTCAGCGCGCTGTCCCAGTACCGTCTCCTACTGATGTCAGCGCGCTGTCCCAGGACCGTGTCGTCCTTACGCTAGCCGCTATCCCACTACCGTGCTGCCTAGACATCAGCGTGCTGTCCCAGTACCTTCTCCTCCTGACGTCAGCGCGCTGTCCCAGTACCATCTCGTCCTGACGTCAGCGCGCTGTCCCAGTACCGTCTCGTCCTGATGTCAGCGCGATCTCCCAGTACCGTCTCGTCCCGACGTCAGCGCGCTGTCCCAGTACCGTCTCGTCCTGATGTCTGTGCGCTGTCCCAGTAACGTCTCGTCCTGAGGTCAGCGTGCTGCCCAGGACCGTCTCGTCCTGAGGTCTGTGCGCTGTCCCATTACCATCTCGTCCTGACGTCAGCGCGCTGTCCCAGTACCGTCTCGTCCTGAGGTCAGCGCGCTGTCCCAGTACCGTCTCGTCCTGATGTCTGTGCGCTGTCCCAGTACCGTCTCGTCCAGACGTCAGCGCGCTGGCCCAGTACCGTCTTGTCCAGACGTCAGCGCGATGTCCTAGTACCGTCTCGTACTGACGTCAGCGCGCTGTCCCAGGACCGTGTCGTCCTTACGCTAGCCGCTATCCCAGTACCGTGTCGTCCGTAGGCTAGTCGCTATCCCAGTACCGTGCTGCCTAGACATCAGCGTGCTGTCCCAGTACCTTCTCCTCCTGATGTCAGTGTGCTGTCCCAGTACCGTCTTGTCCTGACGTCGGCGCGCTGTCCCAGTACCGTCTCGTCCTGATGCCGACGTGCTGTCCCAGTACCGCCTCGTCCTGACGTCAGCGCGCTGTCCCAGTACCGTCTCGTCTTGACGTCAGCGCGCTGTCCCAGTACCGTCTCGTCCTGATGCCGACGTGCTGTCCCAGTACCGCCTCGTCCTGACGTCAGCGCGCTGTCCCAGTACCGTCTCGTCAAGACGTCAGCGCGCTTTCCCAAAATTGTCTCCTCCAGATGTCAGCACGCTGTCCCAGTACCGTCTCGTCAAGACGTCAGCGTGCTGTCCCAGTACTATCTCGTCCTGACGTCAGCGCGCTGTCCCAGTAACGTCTCGTCCAGACGTCAGCCCGCTGTCCCGCTATCGTCTCGTCCTGACGTCAGCGAACTGTCCCAGTACCGTCTCGTCCTGACGTCAGCGCGCTGTCCCAGTACCGTCTCGTGTGACGTCAGCGCGCTGTCCCAGTACCATCTCGTCCAGACGTCAGCGCGCTGTCCCAGTACCGTCTTGTCCTGACGTCAGCGCGCTGTCCCAGTACCGTCTCGTCCAGACGTCAGCGCGCTGGCCCAGTACCGTCTTGTCCAGACGTCAGCGCGCTGTCCCAGTACCGTCTCGTACTGACGTCAGCGCGCTGTCCCAGGACCGTGTCGTCCTTACGCTAGCCGCTATCCCAATACCGTCCTGCCTAGACATCAGCGTGCTGTCCCAGTACCTTCTCCTCCTGACGTCAGCGCGCTGTCCCAGTACCGTCTTGTCCTGACGTCAGCGCGCTGTTCCAGTACCGTCTCGTCCTGACGTCAGCGCGCTGTCCCAGTACCGTCTCGTCCTGAGGTCAGCGCGCTGTCCCAGTACCGTCTTGTCCTGACGTCAGCGTGCTGTCCCAGTACCATCTCGTCCTGATGTCAGCGCGCTGTCCCAGTACCGTCTCGTCCTGACGTCAGCGCGCTGTCCCAGTACCGTCTCGTCCTGACGTCAGCGCGCTGTCCCAGTACCGTCTTGTCTTGACGTCAGCGCGCTGGCCCAGTACCGTCTCGTCCTGATGTCAGCGCGCTGGCCCAGTACCGTCTCGTCCTGATGTCAGCGCGCTGTCCCAGTACCGTCTCGTCCTGACGTCAGCGCGCTGTCCCAGAATTGTCTCCTCCAGATGTCAGCACGCTGTCCCAGTACCGTCTCGTCAAGACGTCAGCGCGCTGGCCCAGTGCCGACTCGTCCTGATGTCAGCGTGCTGTTCCAGTCCCGTCTCGTCCTGATGCCGACGTGCTGTCCCTGTACCGTCTCGGCCTGATGCCGACGTGCTGTCCCAGTATCGTCTCGTCCTGACGTCAGCGTGCTGTCCCAGTACCGTCTTGTCTTGACGTCAGCGCGCTGGCCCAGTACCGTCTCGTCCTGATGTCAGCGCGCTGGCCCAGTACCGTCTCGTCCTGATGTCAGCGCGCTGTCCCAGTACCGTCTCGTCCTGACGTCAGCGCGCTGTCCCAGTACCGTCTCGTCCTGACGTAAGCGCGCTGTCCCAGAATTGTCTCCTCCAGATGTCAGCGCGCTGTCCCAGTACCGTCTCGTCAAGACGTCAGCGCGCTGGCCCAGTGCCGACTCGTCCTGATGTCAGCGTGCTGTTCCAGTACCGTCTCGTCCTGACGTCAGCGCGCTGTCCCAGTACCGTCTCGGCCTGACGTCAGCGTGCTGTCCCAATACCATCTCGTCCCGATGCCAACGTGCTGTTCCAGTACCGTCTCGTCCTGACATCAGCGTGCTGTCCCAGTACCGTCTCGTCCTGATGTCAGCGTGCTGTCCCAGTACCGCCTCGGCCTGACATCAGCGCGCTGTCCCAGTGCCGACTCGTCCTGATGTCAGCGTGCTGTTCCAGTACCGTCTCGTCCTGACGTCAGCGCGCTGTCCCAGTACCGTCTCGGCCTGACGTCAGCGTGCTGTCCCAATACCATCTCGTCCTGATGCCAACGTGCTGTTCCAGTACCGTCTCGTCCTGACGTCAGCGCGCTGTCCCAGTACCGTCTCGTCCTGACATCAGCGTGCTGTCCCAGTACCGTCTCGTCCTGATGTCAGCGTGCTGTCCCAGTACCGTCTCGGCCTGACGTCAGCGCGCTGTCCCAGTACCGTCTCGTCCTGATGTCAGCGTGCTGTCCCAGTACCGTCTCGTCCTGACGTCAGCGCGCTGTCCCAGTACCGTCTCGGCCTGACGTCAGCGTGCTGTCCCAATACCATCTCGTCCTGATGCCAACGTGCTGTTCCAGTACCGTCTCGTCCTGACATCAGCGTGCTGTCCCAGTACCGTCTCGGCCTGACGTCAGCGTGCTGTCCCAATACCATCTCGTCCTGATGCCAACGTGCTGTTCCAGTACCGTCTCGTCCTGACATCAGCGTGCTGTTCCAGTACCGTCTCGTCCTGACATCAGCGCGCTGTCCCAGTACCCTCTCGGCCTGACGTCAGCGTGCTGTCCCAATACCATCTCGTCCTGATGCCAACGTGCTGTTCCAGTACCGTCTCGTCCTGACATCAGCGTGCTGTCCCAGTACCGTCTCGTCCTGATGTCAGCGTGCTGTCCCAGTACCGTCTCGGCCTGACATCAGCGCGCTGTCCCAGTACCGTCTCGTCCAGACGTCAGCGCGCTGTCCCAGTGCCGTCTTGTCCTGACATCAGCGCGCTGTCCCAGAATTGTCTCCTCCAGACGTCAGCGCGCTGTCCCAGAATTGTCTCCTCCAGATGTCAGCACGCTGTCCCAGTACCGTCTCGTCAAGACGTCAGCGCGCTGGCCCAGTGCCGACTCGTCCTGATGTCTGTGCGCTGTCCCAGTAACGTCTCGTCCTGATGTCAGCGTGCTGTCCCAGTACCTTCTCCTCCTGACGTCAGCGCGCTGTCCCAGTACCGTCTTGTCCTGACGTCAGCGCGCTGTCCCAGTACCGTCTCGTCCTGATGTCAGCGCGCTGTCCCAGTACCGTCTCGTCCTGATGCCGACGTGCTGTCCCAGAATTGTCTCCTCCTGATGTCAGCGTGCTGTCCCAGTATCGTCTCGTCCTGACGTCAGCGCACTGTCCCAGTACCGTCTTGTCCTGACGTCAGCGCACTGTCCCAGTACCTTCTCCTCCTGACGTCAGCGCCCTGTCCCAGTACCGTCTTGTCCTGACGTCAGCGCGCTGTCCCAGTACCGTCTCGTCCTGATGCCGACGTGCTGTCCCAGAATTGTCTCCTCCTGATGTCAGCGCACTGTCCCAGTACCTTCTCCTCCTGACGTCAGCGCCCTGTCCCAGTACCTTCTTGTCCTGACGTCAGCGCGCTGTCCCAGTACCGTCTCGTCCTGATGCCGACGTGCTGTCCCAGTATCGTCTCGTCCTGACGTCAGCACGCTGTCCGAGTACCGTCTCGTCCTGATGCCGACTTGCTGTCCCAGTACCGTCTCGTCCTGACGTCAGCGCGCTGTCCCAGTACCGTCTCGTCCTGATGCCGACGTGCTGTCCCAGAATTGTCTCCTCCTGATGTCAGCGTGCTGTCCCAGTATCGTCTTGTCCTGACGTCAGCGCGCTGTCCCAGTACCGTCTCGGCCTGACATCAGCGCGCTGTCCCAGTACCGTCTCGTCCTGATGTCAGCGTGCTGTCCCAGTACCGTCTCGTCCTGACGTCAGCGCACTGTCCCAGTACCGTCTCGTCCTGACGTCAGCGCGCTGTCCCAGTACCGTCTCGTCCTGTGGTCAGCGCGCTGTCCCAGTACCGTCTCGTCCTGATGTCGGCGCGCTGTCCCAGTACCGTCTCGGCCTGACATCAGCGCGCTGTCCCAGTATCGTCTCGTCCTGACGTCAGCGCGCTGTCCCAGTACCGTCTTGTCCTGACATCAGCGCGCTGTCCCAGTACCGTCTCGTCCTGACGTCAGCGCGCTGTCCCAGTACCGTCTCGTCCTGACGTCAGCGCGCTGTCCCAGTACCGTCTCGTCCTGATGTCAGCACACTGTCCCAGTACCGTCTCGTCCTGACGTCAGCGCGCTGTCCCAGTACCGTCTCGTCCTGATGTCAGCGCGCTGTCCCAGTACCGTCTCGTCCTGATGTCAGCGCGCTGTCCCAGTACCGTCTCGTCCTGATGTCAGCGCGCTGTCCCAGTACCGTCTCGTCCTGATGTCAGCGCGCTGTCCCAGTACCGTCTCGTCCTGATGTCAGCGCGCTGTTCCAGTCCCGTCTCGTCCTGATGCCGACGTGCTGTCCCATGATTGTCTCCTCCTGATGTCAGCGTGCTGTCCCAGTATCGTCTCGTCCTGACGTCAGCACGCTGTCCGAGTACCGTCTCGTCCTGATGCCGACTTGCTGTCCCAGTACCGTCTCGTCCTGACGTCAGCGCGCTGTCCCAGGACCGTCTCGTCCTGATGCCGACGTGCTGTCCCAGAATTGTCTCCTCCTGATGTCAGCGTGCTGTCCCAGTACCGTCTTGTCCTGACGTCAGCGCGCTGTCCCAGTACCGTCTCGGCCTGACATCAGCGCGCTGTCCCAGTACCGTCTCGTCCTGATGTCAGCGTGCTGTCCCAGTACCGTCTCGTCCTGACGTCAGCGCACTGTCCCAGTACCGTCTCGTCCTGACGTCAGCGCGCTGTCCCAGTACCGTCTCGTCCTGTGGTCAGCGCGCTGTCCCAGTACCGTCTCGTCCTGATGTCGGCGCGCTGTCCCAGTACCGTCTCGGCCTGACATCAGCGCGCTGTCCCAGTATCGTCTCGTCCTGACGTCAGCGCGCTGTCCCAGTACCGTCTTGTCCTGACATCAGCGCGCTGTCCCAGTACCGTCTCGTCCTGACGTCAGCGCGCTGTCCCAGTACCGTCTCGTCCTGACGTCAGCGCGCTGTCCCAGTACCGTCTCGTCCTGACGTCAGCGCGCTGTCCCAGAATTGTCTCCTCCAGATGTCAGCACGCTGTCCCAGTACCGTCTCGTCCTGACGTCAGCGCGCTGTCCCAGTACCGTCTCGTCCTGACGTCAGCGCGCTGTTCCAGTCCCGTCTCGTCCTGATGCCGACGTGCTGTTCCAGACCGTCTCGTCCTGACATCAGCGCGCTGTCCCAGTACCGTCTCGTCCTGATGCCGACGTGCTGGCCCAGTACCGTCTCGTCCTGATGTCAGGGTGCTGTTCCAGTCCCGTCTCGTCCTGATGCCGACGTGCTGTCCCAGTACCGTCTCGTCCTGACGTCAGCGTGCTGTCCCAGTACCGTCTCGTCCTGATGCCGACGTGCTGTTCCAGACCGTCTCGTCCTGACGTCAGCGCGCTGTCCCAGGACCGTCTTGTCCAGACGTCAGCGCGCTGTCCCAGTACCGTCTCGTCCTGATGCCGACGTGCTGTCCCAGTACCGTCTCGTCCCGACGTCAGCGCGCTGTCCCAGTACCGTCTCGTCCTGATGTCAGCACACTGTCCCAGTACCGTCTCGTCCTGACGTCAGCGCGCTGTCCCAGTACCGTCTCGTCCTGATGTCAGCACACTGTCCCAGTACCGTCTCGTCCTGACGTCAGCACGCTGTCCCAGTACCGTCTCGTCCTGACGTCAGCGTGCTGTCCCAGTACCGTCTCGTCCTGATGTCAGCGCGCTGTCCCAGTACCGTCTCGTCCTGACGTCAGCGTGCTGTCCCAGTACCGTCTCGTCCTGATGTCAGCGCGCTGTCCCAGTACCGTCTCGTCCTGACGTCAGCGCGCTGTCGCAGTACCGTCTCGTCCTGATGTCAGCGCGCTGTCCCAGTACCGTCTCGTCCTGACGTCAGCGCGCTGTCCCAGTACCGTCTCGTCCTGATGTCAGCTCGCTGTCCCAGTACCGTCTCGTCCTGACGTCAGCGTGCTGTCCCAGTACCGTCTCGTCCTGATGTCAGCGCGCTGTCCCAGTACCGTCTCGTCCTGACGTCAGCGCGCTGTCCCAGTACCGTCTCGTCCTGACGTCAGCGCGCTGTCCCAGTACCGTCTCGTCCTGATGCCGACGTGCTGGCCCAGTACCGTCTCGTCCTGATGTCAGCGTGCTGTTCCAGTCCCGTCTCGTCCTGATGCCGACGTGCTGTTCCAGACCGTCTCGTCCTGACATCAGCGTGCTGTTCCAGTCCCGTCTCGTCCTGATGCCGACGTGCTGTTCCAGACCGTCTCGTCCTGACATCAGCGTGCTGTTCCAGTACCGTCTCGTCCTGACGTCAGCGCGCTGTCCCAGTACCGTCTCGTCCTGACGTCAGCGTGCTGTCCCAGTACCGTCTCGTCCTGATGTCAGCGCGCTGTCCCAGTACCGTCTCGTCCCGACGTCAGCGCGCTGTCCCAGTACCGTCTCGTCCTGATGTCAGCACACTGTCCCAGTACCGTCTCGTCCTGACGTCAGCGCGCTGTCCCAGTACCGTCTCGTCCTGATGTCAGCACACTGTCCCAGTACCGTCTCGTCCTGACGTCAGCGCGCTGTCCCAGTACCGTCTCGTCCTGATGTCAGCGCGCTGTCCCAGTACCGTCTCGTCCTGATGTCAGCGCGCTGTCCCAGTACCGTCTCGTCCTGATGTCAGCGCGCTGTCCCAGTACTGTCTCGTCCTGATGTCAGCGCGCTGTCCCAGTACCGTCTCGTCCTGATGTCAGCGCGCTGTTCCAGTCCCGTCTCGTCCTGATGCCGACGTGCTGTCCCATGATTGTCTCCTCCTGATGTCAGCGTGCTGTCCCAGTATCGTCTCGTCCTGACGTCAGCACGCTGTCCGAGTACCGTCTCGTCCTGATGCCGACTTGCTGTCCCAGTACCGTCTCGTCCTGATGTCAGCGCGCTGTCCCAGGACCGTCTCGTCCTGATGCCGACGTGCTGTCCCAGAATTGTCTCCTCCTGATGTCAGCGTGCTGTCCCAGTATCGTCTTGTCCTGACGTCAGCGCGCTGTCCCAGTACCGTCTCGGCCTGACATCAGCGCGCTGTCCCAGTACCGTCTCGTCCTGATGTCAGCGTGCTGTCCCAGTACCGTCTCGTCCTGACGTCAGCGCACTGTCCCAGTACCGTCTCGTCCTGACGTCAGCGCGCTGTCCCAGTACCGTCTCGTCCTGTGGTCAGCGCGCTGTCCCAGTACTGTCTCGTCCTGATGTCGGCGCGCTGTCCCAGTACCGTCTCGGCCTGACATCAGCGCGCTGTCCCAGTATCGTCTCGTCCTGACGTCAGCGCGCTGTCCCAGTACCGTCTCGTCCTGATGCCGACGTGCTGTCCCAGAATTGTCTCCTCCTGATGTCAGCGTGCTGTCCCAGTATCGTCTCGTCCTGACGTCAGCGCACTGTCCCAGTACCGTCTTGTCCTGACGTCAGCGCACTGTCCCAGTACCTTCTCCTCCTGACGTCAGCGCCCTGTCCCAGTACCGTCTTGTCCTGACGTCAGCGCGCTGTCCCAGTACCGTCTCGTCCTGACGTCAGCGCGCTGTCCCAGTACCGTCTCGTCCTGACGTCAGCGCGCTGTCCCAGTACCGTCTCGTCCTGATGCCGACGTGCTGTCCCAGAATTGTCTCCTCCTGATATCAGCGCACTGTCCCAGTACCGTCTCGTCCTGACGTCAGCGCGCTGTCCCAGTACCGTCTCGTCCTGACGTCAGCGCACTGTCCCAGTACCGTCTCGTCCTGACGTCAGCGCGCTGTCCCAGTACCGTCTCGTCCTGACGTCAGCGCGCTGTCCCAGTACCGTCTCGTCCTGATGCCGACGTGCTGGCCCAGTACCGTCTCGTCCTGATGTCAGCGTGCTGTTCCAGTCCCGTCTCGTCCTGATGTCAGCGTGCTGTCCCAGTACCGTCTCGTCCTGACGTCAGCGCGCTGTCCCAGTACCGTCTCGTCCTGACGTCAGCGCGCTGTCCCAGTACCGTCTCGTCCTGACGTCAGCGTGCTGTCCCAGTACCGTCTCGTCCTGACGTCAGCACGCTGTCCCAGTACCGTCTCGTCCTGATGTCAGCGCGCTGTCCCAGTACCGTCTCGTCCTGACGTCAGCGCGCTGTCCCAGTACCGTCTCGTCCTGACGTCAGCGTGCTGTCCCAGTACCGTCTCGTCCTGATGTCAGCGCGCTGTCCCAGTACCGTCTCGTCCTGATGTCAGCGCGCTGTCCCAGTACCGTCTCGTCCTGACGTCAGCGTGCTGTCCCAGTACCGTCTTGTCCTGATGTCAGCGCGCTGTCCCAGTACCGTCTCGTCCTGACGTCAGCGCGCTGTCCCAGTACCGTCTCGTCCTGACATCAGCGCGCTGTCCCAGTACCGTCTCGTCCTGATGCCGACGTGCTGGCCCAGTACCGTCTCGTCCTGACGTCAGCGCGCTGTCCCAGTACCGTCTCGTCCTGACGTCAGCGCGCTGTTCCAGTCCCGTCTCGTCCTGATGCCGACGTGCTGTTCCAGACCGTCTCGTCCTGACATCAGCGCGCTGTCCCAGTACCGTCTCGTCCTGATGCCGACGTGCTGGCCCAGTACCGTCTCGTCCTGATGTCAGGGTGCTGTTCCAGTCCCGTCTCGTCCTGATGCCGACGTGCTGTCCCAGTACCGTCTCGTCCTGACGTCAGCGTGCTGTCCCAGTACCGTCTCGTCCTGATGCCGACGTGCTGTTCCAGACCGTCTCGTCCTGACGTCAGCGCGCTGTCCCAGGACCGTCTTGTCCAGACGTCAGCGCGCTGTCCCAGTACCGTCTCGTCCTGATGCCGACGTGCTGTCCCAGTACCGTCTCGTCCTGACGTCAGCGTGCTGTCCCAGTACCGTCTCGTCCTGACATCAGCGCGCTGTCCCAGTACCGTCTCGTCCTGACGTCAGCGCGCTGTCCCAGTACCGTCTCGTCCTGACGTCAGCGCGCTGTCCCAGTACCGTCTCGTCCTGACGTCAGCGCGCTGTCCCAGAATTGTCTCCTCCAGATGTCAGCACGCTGTCCCAGTACCGTCTCGTCAAGACGTCAGCGCGCTGGCCCAGTGCCGACTCGTCCTGACGTCAGCGCGCTGTCCCAGTACCGTCTCGTCCTGACGTCAGCGCGCTGTCCCAGTACCGTCTCGTCCTGATGCCGACGTGCTGTCCCAGAATTGTCTCCTCCTGATATCAGCGCACTGTCCCAGTACCGTCTCGTCCTGACGTCAGCGCGCTGTCCCAGTGCCGTCTTGTCCTGACATCAGCGCGCTGTCCCAGTACCGTCTCGTCCAGACGTCAGCGCGCTGTCCCAGAATTGTCTCCTCCAGATGTCAGCACGCTGTCCCAGTACCGTCTCGTCAAGACGTCAGCGCGCTGGCCCAGTGCCGACTCGTCCTGATGTCTGTGCGCTGTCCCAGTAACGTCTCGTCCTGATGTCAGCGTGCTGTCCCAGTACCTTCTCCTCCTGACGTCAGCGCGCTGTCCCAGTACCGTCTTGTCCTGACGTCAGCGCGCTGTCCCAGTACCGTCTCGTCCTGATGTCAGCGCGCTGTCCCAGTACCGTCTCGTCCTGATGCCGACGTGCTGTCCCAGAATTGTCTCCTCCTGATGTCAGCGTGCTGTCCCAGTATCGTCTCGTCCTGACGTCAGCGCACTGTCCCAGTACCGTCTTGTCCTGACGTCAGCGCACTGTCCCAGTACCTTCTCCTCCTGACGTCAGCGCCCTGTCCCAGTACCGTCTTGTCCTGACGTCAGCGCGCTGTCCCAGTACCGTCTCGTCCTGATGCCGACGTGCTGTCCCAGAATTGTCTCCTCCTGATGTCAGCGCACTGTCCCAGTACCTTCTCCTCCTGACGTCAGCGCCCTGTCCCAGTACCGTCTTGTCCTGACGTCAGCGCGCTGTCCCAGTACCGTCTCGTCCTGATGCCGACGTGCTGTCCCAGTATCGTCTCGTCCTGACGTCAGCACGCTGTCCGAGTACCGTCTCGTCCTGATGCCGACTTGCTGTCCCAGTACCGTCTCGTCCTGACGTCAGCGCGCTGTCCCAGTACCGTCTCGTCCTGATGCCGACGTGCTGTCCCAGAATTGTCTCCTCCTGATGTCAGCGTGCTGTCCCAGTATCGTCTTGTCCTGACGTCAGCGCGCTGTCCCAGTACCGTCTCGGCCTGACATCAGCGCGCTGTCCCAGTACCGTCTCGTCCTGATGTCAGCGTGCTGTCCCAGTACCGTCTCGTCCTGACGTCAGCGCACTGTCCCAGTACCGTCTCGTCCTGACGTCAGCGCGCTGTCCCAGTACCGTCTCGTCCTGTGGTCAGCGCGCTGTCCCAGTACCGTCTCGTCCTGATGTCGGCGCGCTGTCCCAGTACCGTCTCGGCCTGACATCAGCGCGCTGTCCCAGTATCGTCTCGTCCTGACGTCAGCGCGCTGTCCCAGTACCGTCTTGTCCTGACATCAGCGCGCTGTCCCAGTACCGTCTCGTCCTGACGTCAGCGCGCTGTCCCAGTACCGTCTCGTCCTGACGTCAGCGCGCTGTCCCAGTACCGTCTCGTCCTGATGTCAGCACACTGTCCCAGTACCGTCTCGTCCTGACGTCAGCGCGCTGTCCCAGTACCGTCTCGTCCTGATGTCAGCGCGCTGTCCCAGTACCGTCTCGTCCTGATGTCAGCGCGCTGTCCCAGTACCGTCTCGTCCTGATGTCAGCGCGCTGTCCCAGTACCGTCTCGTCCTGATGTCAGCGCGCTGTCCCAGTACCGTCTCGTCCTGATGTCAGCGCGCTGTTCCAGTCCCGTCTCGTCCTGATGCCGACGTGCTGTCCCAGTACCGTCTCGTCCTGACGTCAGCGTGCTGTCCCAATACCATCTCGTCCTGATGTCAGCGCGCTGTCCCAGTACCGTCTCGTCCTGACGTCAGCACGCTGTCCGAGTACCGTCTCGTCCTGATGCCGACTTGCTGTCCCAGTACCGTCTCGTCCTGACGTCAGCGCGCTGTCCCAGGACCGTCTCGTCCTGATGCCGACGTGCTGTCCCAGAATTGTCTCCTCCTGATGTCAGCGTGCTGTCCCAGTATCGTCTTGTCCTGACGTCAGCGCGCTGTCCCAGTACCGTCTCGGCCTGACATCAGCGCGCTGTCCCAGTACCGTCTCGTCCTGATGTCAGCGTGCTGTCCCAGTACCGTCTCGTCCTGACGTCAGCGCACTGTCCCAGTACCGTCTCGTCCTGACGTCAGCGCGCTGTCCCAGTACCGTCTCGTCCTGTGGTCAGCGCGCTGTCCCAGTACCGTCTCGTCCTGATGTCGGCGCGCTGTCCCAGTACCGTCTCGGCCTGACATCAGCGCGCTGTCCCAGTATCGTCTCGTCCTGACGTCAGCGCGCTGTCCCAGTACCGTCTTGTCCTGACATCAGCGCGCTGTCCCAGTACCGTCTCGTCCTGACGTCAGCGCGCTGTCCCAGTACCGTCTCGTCCTGACGTCAGCGCGCTGTCCCAGTACCGTCTCGTCCTGACGTCAGCGCGCTGTCCCAGAATTGTCTCCTCCAGATGTCAGCACGCTGTCCCAGTACCGTCTCGTCCTGACGTCAGCGCGCTGTCCCAGTACCGTCTCGTCCTGACGTCAGCGCGCTGTTTCAGTCCCGTCTCGTCCTGATGCCGACGTGCTGTTCCAGACCGTCTCGTCCTGACATCAGCGCGCTGTCCCAGTACCGTCTCGTCCTGATGCCGACGTGCTGGCCCAGTACCGTCTCGTCCTGATGTCAGGGTGCTGTTCCAGTCCCGTCTCGTCCTGATGCCGACGTGCTGTCCCAGTACCGTCTCGTCCTGACGTCAGCGTGCTGTCCCAGTACCGTCTCGTCCTGATGCCGACGTGCTGTTCCAGACCGTCTCGTCCTGACGTCAGCGCGCTGTCCCAGGACCGTCTTGTCCAGACGTCAGCGCGCTGTCCCAGTACCGTCTCGTCCTGATGCCGACGTGCTGTCCCAGTACCGTCTCGTCCCGACGTCAGCGCGCTGTCCCAGTACCGTCTCGTCCTGATGTCAGCACACTGTCCCAGTACCGTCTCGTCCTGACGTCAGCGCGCTGTCCCAGTACCGTCTCGTCCTGATGTCAGCACACTGTCCCAGTACCGTCTCGTCCTGACGTCAGCACGCTGTCCCAGTACCGTCTCGTCCTGACGTCAGCGTGCTGTCCCAGTACCGTCTCGTCCTGATGTCAGCGCGCTGTCCCAGTACCGTCTCGTCCTGACGTCAGCGTGCTGTCCCAGTACCGTCTCGTCCTGATGTCAGCGCGCTGTCCCAGTACCGTCTCGTCCTGACGTCAGCGCGCTGTCGCAGTACCGTCTCGTCCTGATGACAGCGCGCTGTCCCAGTACCGTCTCGTCCTGACGTCAGCGTGCTGTCCCAGTACCGTCTCGTCCTGATGTCAGCGCGCTGTCCCAGTACCGTCTCGTGCTGACGTCAGCGTGCTGTCCCAGTACCGTCTCGTCCTGATGTCAGCGCGCTGTCCCAGAACCGTCTCGTCCTGACGTCAGCGCGCTGTCCCAGTACCGTCTCGTCCTGACGTCAGCGCGCTGTCCCAGTACCGTCTCGTCCTGATGCCGACGTGCTGGCCCAGTACCGTCTCGTCCTGATGTCAGCGTGCTGTTCCAGTCCCGTCTCGTCCTGATGCCGACGTGCTGTTCCAGACCGTCTCGTCCTGACATCAGCGTGCTGTTCCAGTCCCGTCTCGTCCTGATGCCGACGTGCTGTCCCAGTACCGTCTCGTCCTGACGTCAGCGTGCTGTCCCAGTACCGTCTCGTCCTGATGCCGACGTGCTGTTCCAGACCGTCTCGTCCTGATGTCAGCGCGCTGTCCCAGTACCGTCTCGTCCCGACGTCAGCGCGCTGTCCCAGTACCGTCTCGTCCTGATGTCAGCACACTGTCCCAGTACCGTCTCGTCCTGACGTCAGCGCGCTGTCCCAGTACCGTCTCGTCCTGATGTCAGCACACTGTCCCAGTACCGTCTCGTCCTGACGTCAGCGCGCTGTCCCAGTACCGTCTCGTCCTGATGTCAGCGCGCTGTCCCAGTACCGTCTCGTCCTGATGTCAGCGTGCTGTCCCAGAATTGTCTCCTCCTGATGTCAGCGCGCTGTCCCAGTACCGTCTCGTCCTGACGTCAGTGCGCTGTCCCAGTACCGTCTCGTCCTGACGTCAGCGCACTGTCCCAGTACCGTCTCGTCCTGACGTCAGCGCGCTGTCCCAGTACCGTCTCGTCCTGACGTCAGCGCGCTGTCCCAGTACCGTCTCGTCCTGATGCCGACGTGCTGGCCCAGTACCGTCTCGTCCTGATGTCAGCGTGCTGTTCCAGTCCCGTCTCGTCCTGATGTCAGCGTGCTGTCCCAGTACCGTCTCGTCCTGACGTCAGCGCGCTGTCCCAGTACCGTCTCGTCCTGACGTCAGCGCGCTGTCCCAGTACCGTCTCGTCCTGACGTCAGCGCGCTGTCCCAGTACCGTCTCGTCCTGACGTCAGCGTGCTGTCCCAGTACCGTCTCGTCCTGACGTCAGCACGCTGTCCCAGTACCGTCTCGTCCTGACGTCAGCGCGCTGTCCCAGTACCGTCTCGTCCTGACGTCAGCGCGCTGTCCCAGTACCGTCTCGTCCTGACGTCAGCGCGCTGTCCCAGTACCGTCTCGTCCTGACGTCAGCGCGCTGTCCCAGTACCGTCTCGTCCTGACGTCAGCGTGCTGTCCCAGTACCGTCTCGTCCTGATGTCAGCGCGCTGTCCCAGTACCGTCTCGTCCTGATGTCAGCGCGCTGTCCCAGTACCGTCTCGTCCTGACGTCAGCGTGCTGTCCCAGTACCGTCTTGTCCTGATGTCAGCGCGCTGTCCCAGTACCGTCTCGTCCTGACGTCAGCGCGCTGTCCCAGTACCGTCTCGTCCTGACATCAGCGCGCTGTCCCAGTACCGTCTCGTCCTGATGCCGACGTGCTGGCCCAGTACCGTCTCGTCCTGACGTCAGCGCGCTGTCCCAGTACCGTCTCGTCCTGACGTCAGCGCGCTGTTCCAGTCCCGTCTCGTCCTGATGCCGACGTGCTGTTCCAGACCGTCTCGTCCTGACATCAGCGCGCTGTCCCAGTACCGTCTCGTCCTGATGCCGACGTGCTGGCCCAGTACCGTCTCGTCCTGATGTCAGGGTGCTGTTCCAGTCCCGTCTCGTCCTGATGCCGACGTGCTGTCCCAGTACCGTCTCGTCCTGACGTCAGCGTGCTGTCCCAGTACCGTCTCGTCCTGATGCCGACGTGCTGTTCCAGACCGTCTCGTCCTGACGTCAGCGCGCTGTCCCAGGACCGTCTTGTCCAGACGTCAGCGCGCTGTCCCAGTACCGTCTCGTCCTGATGCCGACGTGCTGTCCCAGTACCGTCTCGTCCCGACGTCAGCGCGCTGTCCCAGTACCGTCTCGTCCTGATGTCAGCACACTGTCCCAGTACCGTCTCGTCCTGACGTCAGCGCGCTGTCCCAGTACCGTCTCGTCCTGATGTCAGCACACTGTCCCAGTACCGTCTCGTCCTGACGTCAGCACGCTGTCCCAGTACCGTCTCGTCCTGACGTCAGCGTGCTGTCCCAGTACCGTCTCGTCCTGACGGCGCGCTGTCCCAGTACCGTCTCGTCCTGATGTCAGCGCGCTGTCCCAGTACCGTCTCGTCCTGACGTCAGCGCGCTGTCCCAGTACCGTCTCGTCCTGATGTCAGCGCGCCGTCCCAGTACCGTCTCGTCCTGACGTCAGCGCGCTGTCGCAGTACCGTCTCGTCCTGATGTCAGCGCGCCGTCCCAGTACCGTCTCGTCCTGACGTCAGCGCGCTGTCCCAGTACCGTCTCGTCCTGATGTCAGCGCGCCGTCCCAGTACCGTCTCGTCCTGACGTCGGCGCGCTGTCCCAGTACCGTCTCGTCCTGATGCCAGCGCGCTGTCCCAGTACCGTCTCGTCCTGACGTCAGCGCGCTGTCCCAGTGCCGACTCGTCCTGATGCCGACGTGCTGTCCCAGTACCGTCTTGTCCTGACGTCAGCGCGCTGTTCCAGTACCGTCTCGTCCTGACGTCAGCGCGCTGTCCCAGTACCGTCTTGTCCTGACGTCAGCGCGCTGTCCCAGTACCGTCTTGTCCTGACGTCAGCGCGCTGTTCCAGTACCGTCTCGTCCTGACGTCAGCGCGCTGTCCCAGTACCGTCTTGTCCTGACGCCAGCGCGCTGTCCCAGTACCGTCTTGTCCTGACGTCAGCGTGCTGTCCCAGTACCATCTCATCCTGATGTCAGCGCGCTGTCCCAGTACCGTCTCGTCCTGACGTCAGCGCGCTGTCCCAGTAC
This sequence comes from Scyliorhinus torazame, assembly GCF_047496885.1. NCBI lineage: Eukaryota > Metazoa > Chordata > Chondrichthyes > Carcharhiniformes > Scyliorhinidae > Scyliorhinus > Scyliorhinus torazame. The sequence goes on from NC_092714.1 coordinate 159,918,108, forward strand.
CGTCTCGTCCTGATGTCAGCGCGCTGGCCCAGTACCGTCTCGTCCTGATGTCAGCGCGCTGTCCCAGTACCGTCTCGTCCTGACGTCAGCGCTCTGTCCCAGAATTGTCTCCTCCAGATGTCAGCACGCTGTCCCAGTACCGTCTCGTCAAGACGTCAGCGCGCTGGCCCAGTGCCGACTCGTCCTGATGTCAGCGTGCTGTTCCAGTCCCGTCTCGTCCTGATGCCGACGTGCTGTCCCTGTACCGTCTCGGCCTGATGCCGACGTGCTGTCCCAGTATCGTCTCGTCCTGACGTCAGCGTGCTGTCCCAGTACCGTCTTGTCTTGACGTCAGCGCGCTGGCCCAGTACCGTCTCGTCCTGATGTCAGCGCGCTGTCCCAGTACCGTCTCGTCCTGATGTCAGCGCGCTGTCCCAGTACCGTCTCGTCCTGACGTCAGCGCGCTGTCCCAGTACCGTCTCGTCCTGACGTCAGCGCGCTGTCCCAGAATTGTCTCCTCCAGATGTCAGCGCGCTGTCCCAGTACCGTCTCGTCAAGACGTCAGCGCGCTGGCCCAGTGCCGACTCGTCCTGATGTCAGCGTGCTGTTCCAGTACCGTCTCGTCCTGACGTCAGCGCGCTGTCCCAGTACCGTCTCGGCCTGACGTCAGCACACTGTCCCAGTACCATCTCGTCCTGATGCCAACGTGCTGTTCCAGTACCGTCTCGTCCTGACATCAGCGTGCTGTCCCAGTACCGTCTTGTCCTGATGTCAGCGTGCTGTTCCAGTACCGTCTCGTCCTGACGTCAGCGCGCTGTCCCAGTACCGTCTCGGCCTGACGTCAGCACACTGTCCCAGTACCATCTCGTCCTGATGTCAGCGCGCTGTCCCAGTACCGTCTCGTCCTGATGTCAGCTCACTGTCCCAGTACCATCTCGTCCTGACATCAGCGTGCTGTCCCAGTACCGTCTCGTCCTGACATCAGCGTGCTGTCCCAGTACCGTCTCGTCCTGATGTCAGCGTGCTGTCCCAGTACCGTCTCGGCCTGACGTCAGCGCGCTGTCCCAGTACCGTCTCGGCCTGACATCAGCGCGCTGTCCCAGTACCGTCTCGTTATGACGTCAGCGCGCTGTCCCAGTACCGTCTCGTCATGACGTCAGCGCGCTGTCCCAGTACCGTCTCGTCCTGACGTCAGCGCGCTGTCCCAGTACCGTCTCGTCATGACGTCAGCGCGCTGTCCCAGTACCGCCTCGTCCAGACGTCAGCACACTGTCCCAGTACCGTCTCGTCCTGACGTCAGCGCGCTGTCCCAGTACCGTCTTGTCCTGACGTCAGCACGCTGTCCCAGTACCGTCTCGTCCTGACGTCAGCGCGCTGTCCCAGTACCGTCTCGTCCTGACGTCAGCGCGCTGTCCCAGTACCGTCTCGTCCTGACGTCAGCGCGCTGTCCCAGTACCGTCTCGTCCTGACGTCAGCGTGCTGTCCCAGTACCGTCTCGTCCTGACGTCAGCGCGCTGTCCCAGTACCGTCTCGTCCTGACGTCAGCGCGCTGTCCCAGTACCGTCTCGTCCTGACGTCAGCGCGCTGGCCCAGTACCGTCTCGTCAAGACGTCAGCGCGCTGGCCCAGTGCCGACTCGTCCTGATGTCAGCGTGCTGTCCCTGTACCTTCTCCTCCTGACGTCAGCGCGCTGTCCCAGTACCGTCTCGTCCTGACGTCAGCGCGCTGTCCCAGTACCGTCTCGTCCTGATGCCGACGTGCTGTCCCAGAATTGTCTCCTCCTGATGTCAGCGCGCTGGCCCAGTGCCGACTCGTCCTGATGTCAGCGCGCTGTCCCAGTCCCGTCTCGTCCTGATGCCGACGTGCTGTCCCAGAATTGTCTCCTCCTGATGTCAGCGCGCTGGCCCAGTACCGTCTCGTCCTGACGTCAGCGCGCTGTCCCAGTACCGTCTCGGCCTGACGTCAGCGCGCTGTCCCAGTACCGTCTCGTCCTGACGTCAGCGCGCTGTCCCAGTACCGTCTCGTCCTGACGTCAGCGCGCTGTCCCAGTACCGTCTCGTCCTGACGTCAGCGCGCTGTTCCAGTCCCGTCTCGTCCTGACGTCAGCGCGCTATCCCAGTACCGTCTCGTCCTGACGTCAGCGCGCTGTCCCAGTCCCGTCTCGTCCTGACGTCAGCGCGCTGTCCCAGTACCGTCTCGTCCTGACGTCAGCGCGCTGGCCCAGTGCCGACTCGTCCTGATGTCTGTGCGCTGTCCCAGTAACGTCTCGTCCTGATGTCAGCACGCTGTCCCAGTACCTTCTCCTCCTGACGTCAGCGTGCTGTCCCAGAATTGTCTCCTCCTGATGTCAGCGCGCTGTCCCAGTACCGTCTCGTCCTGACGTCAGCGCGCTGTCCCAGTACCGTCTCGTCCTGATGCCGACGTGCTGTCCCAGAATTGTCTCCTCCTGATGTCAGCGCGCTGTCCCAGTACCGTCTCGTCCTGACGTCAGCGCGCTGTCCCAGTACCGTCTCGTCCTGATGCCGACGTGCTGTCCCAGAATTGTCTCCTCCTGACGTCAGCGCGCTGTTCCAGTACCGTCTCGTCCTGACGTCAGCGCGCTGTCCCAGTACCGTCTCGGCCTGACGTCAGCGCGCTGTCCCAGTACCGTCTCGTCCTGACGTCAGCGCGCTGTCCCAGTACCGTCTCGTCCTGACGTCAGCGCGCTGTCCCAGTACCGTCTCGGCCTGACGTCAGCGCGCTGTCCCAGTACCGTCTCGTCCTGATGTCTGTGCGCTGTCCCAGTACCGTCTCGTCCTGACGTCAGCGCGCTGTCCCAGTACCGTCTCGTCCTGATGTCTGTGCGCTGTCCCAGTACCGTCTCGTCCTGACGTCAGCGCGCTGTCCCAGTACCGTCTCGTCCTGACGTCAGCGCGCTGTCCCAGTACCGTCTCGTCCTGACGTCAGCGCGCTGTCCCAGTACCGTCTCGTCCTGATGTCTGTGCGCTGTCCCAGTACCGTCTCGGCCTGACGTCAGCGCGCTGTCCCAGTACCGTCTCGTCCTGACGTCAGCGCGCTGTCCCAGTACCGTCTCGTCCTGACGTCAGCGCGCTGTCCCAGTACCGTCTCGTCCTGACGTCAGCGCGCTGTCCCAGTACCGTCTCGTCCTGACGTCAGCGCGCTGTCCCAGTACCGTCTCGTCCTGACGTCAGCGTGCTGTCCCAGTACCGTCTCGTCCTGATGTCTGTGCGCTGTCCCAGTACCGTCTCGTCCTGACGCCAGCGCGCTGTCCCAGTACCGTCTCGTCCTGACGTCAGCGCGCTGTCCCAGTACCGTCTCGTCCTGATGCCGACGTGCTGTTCCAGTACCGTCTCGTCCTGACGTCAGCGCGCTGTCCCAGTACCGTCTCGTCCTGATGTCAGCACGCTGTCCCAGTACCGTCTCGTCCTGACGTCAGCGCGCTGTCCCAGTACCGTCTCGTCCTGACGTCAGCGCACCGTCGCAGTACCGTCTCGTCCTGATGTCAGCGCGCTGTCCCAGTACCGTCTCGTCCTGACGTCAGCGCGCTGTCCCAGTATCGTCTCGTCCTAACGTCAGCGTGCTGTCCCAATACCATCTCGTCCTGACGTCAGCGTGCTGTTCCAGTCCCGTCTCGTCCTGATGCCGACGTGCTGTCCCAGTACCGTCTCGTCCTGATGTCAGCGTGCTGTCCCAATACCATCTCGTCCTGATGTCAGCGCGCTGTCCCAGTACCGTCTCGTCCTGATGTCAGCGTGCTGTCCCCATACCGTCTCGTCCTGATATCAGCGTGCTGTCCCAGTACCGTCTCGTCCTGATGTCAGCGCGCTGTCCCAGTACCGTCTCGTCCTGATGTCAGCGTGCTGTCCCAGTACCGTCTCGTCCTGATGTCAGCGCGCTGTCCCAGTACCGTCTCGTCCTGATGCCGACGTGCTGTCCCAGTACCGTCTCGTCCTGATGCCGACGTGCTGTCCCAGTACCGTCTCGTCCTGACGTCAGCGCGCTGTCCCAGTATCGTCTCGTCCTGACGTCAGCGCGCTGTCCCAGTACCATCTCGTCTTGACGTCAGCGTGCTGTCCCAGTACCGTCTTGTCCTGATGTCAGCGCGCTGTCCCAGTACCGTCTCGTCCTGACGTCAGCACACTGTCCCAGTACCGTCTCGTCCTGACGTCAGCGCGCTGTCCCAGTACCGTCTCGGCCTGATGTCAGCGCGCTGTTCCAGTACCGTCTCGTCCTGACGTCAGCGCGCTGGCCCAGTACCGTCTCGTCCTGACATCAGCGCGCTGTCCCAGTACCGTCTTGTCCTGACGTCAGCGTGCTGTCCCAGTATCATCTCATCCTGATGTCAGCGCGCTGTCCCAGTACCGTCTCGTCCTGACGTCAGCGCGCTGTCCCAGTACTGTCTTGTCCAGACGTCAGCACGCTGTCCCAGTACCGTCTTGTCCAGACGTCAGCGCGCTGTCCCAGTACCGTCTCGTCCTGACGTCAGCGCGCTGTCCCAGTACCGTCTCGTCCTGACGTCAGCGTGCTGTCCCAGGACCGTGTCGTCCTTACGCTAGCCGCTATCCCACTACCGTCCTGCCTAGACATCAGCGTGCTGTTCCAGTCCCGTCTCGTCCTGAAGCCGACGTGCTGTCCCAGTACCGTCTCGGCCTGATGTCAGCGCGCTGTCCCAGTACCGTCCTGCCTAGACATCAGCGCGCTGTCCCAGTACCTTCTCCTCCTGATGTCAGCGTGCTGTTCCAGTACCGTCTCGGCCTGACGTCAGCGCGCTGTCCCAGTACCGTCTCGGCCTAACGTCAGCGCGCTGTCCCAGCACCGTCTCGTCCTGATGTCAGCGCGCTGTCCAGTACCGTCTTGTCCTGACGTCAGCGCGCTGTCCCAGTACCGTCTTGTCCTGACGTCAGCGCGCTGTCCCATTACCGTCTCGTCCAGACGACAGCGCGCTGTCCCGCTACCGTCTCGGCCTGACGTCAGCGCGCTGTCCCAGTACCGTCTCGGCCTGACGTCAGCGCGCTGTCCCGCTACCGTCTCGTCCTGATGTCAGCGCGCTGTCCCAGTACTGTCTCGTCCTGACGTCAGCGCGCTGTCCCAGTACAGTCTCGTCCAGACGTCAGCGCGCTGGCCCAATGCCGTCTCGTCCTGATGTCTGTGCGCTGTCCCAGTACCGTCACGTCCTGACGTCAGCGCGCTGTCCCAGTACCGTCTCGTCCTGACATCAGCGCACTGTCCCAGTACCGTCTCGAACTGACGTCAGCGCGTTGTCCCAGGACCGTGTGGTCCTTACGCTAGCCGCTATCCCAGTACCGTCCTGCCTAGACATCAGCGTGCTGTCCCAGTACCTTCTCCTCCTGATGTCAGCGTGCTGTCCCAGTCCCGTCTCGTCCTGATGCGACGTGCTGTTCCAGTACCGTCTTGTCCTGACGTCAGCGTGCTGTCCCAGTACCGTCTCGTCCTGATGCGACGTGCTGTCCCAGTGCCGTCTCGTCCTGAGGTCAGCGCGCTGTCCCAGTACCGTCTCGTCAAGACGTCAGCGCGCTGTCCCAGTATTGTCTCCTCCAGATGTCAGCACTCTGTCCCAGTACCGTCTCGTCAAGACGTCAGCTCGCTGGCCCAGTGCCCACTCGTCCTGACGTCAGCGCGCTGTCCCAGGACTGTGTCGTCCTTACGCTAGCTGCTATCCCAGTACCGTCCTGCCTAGACATCAGCGTGCTGTCCCAGTACCTACTCCTCCTGACGTCAGCGCGCTGTTCCAGTACCGTCTTGTCCTGACGTCAGCGTGCTGTTCCAGTACCGTCTCGGCCTGACGTCAGCGCGCTGTCCCAGTACGGTCTCGGCCTGACGTCAGCGGCTGTCCCAGTACCGTCTCGTCCTGACGTCAGCGCGCTGTCCCAGTACCGTCTCGTCCTGACGTCAGCGCGCTGTCCCAGTACCGTCTCGTCCTGACGTCAGCGTGCTGTCCCAGTACCGTCTCGTCCTGACGTCAGCGCGCTGTCCCAGTACCGTCTCGTCCTGACGTCAGCGCGCTGTCCCAGTACCGTCTCGTCCTGATGCTGACGTGCTGTTCCAGTACGGTCTCGTCCTGACGTCAGCGCGCTGTCCCAGTACCGTCTCGTCCTGACGTCAGCGCGCTGTCCCAGTACCGTCTCGTCCTGACGTCAGCGCGCTGTCCCAGTACCGTCTCGTCCTGACGTCAGCGCGCTGTCCCAGTACCGTCTCGTCCTGACGTCAGCGCGCTGTCCCAGTACCGTCTCGTCCTGACGTCAGCGCGCTGTCCCAGTACCGTCTCGTCCTGACGTCAGCGCGCTGTCCCAGTACCGTCTCGTCCAGACGTCAGCGCGCTGTCCCAGTACCATCTCGTCCAGACGTCAGCGCGCTGGCCCAGTACCGTCTCGTCCTGACGTCAGCGCGCTGTCCCAGTACCGTCTCGTCCTGACGTCAGCGTGCTGTTCCAGTACCGTCTCGGCCTGACGTCAGCGCGCTGGCCCAGCACCGTCTCGTCCTGACGTCAGCGCGCTGTCCCAGTACCGTCTCGTCCTGACGTCAGCGCGCTGTCCCAGGACCGTGTCGTCCTTACGCTAGCCGCTATCCCAGTACCGTCCTGCCTAGACATCAGCGTGCTGTCCCAGTACCTTCTCCTCCTGATGTCAGCGCGCTGTCCCAGTACCGTCTCGGCCTGATGTCAGCGCGCTGTCCCAATACCGTCTCGTCCTGACATCAGCGTGCTGTCCCAGTACCGTCTCGTCCTGACGTCAGCGCGCTGTCCCAGTACCGTCTCGTCCTGACGTCAGCGCGCTGTCCCAGTACCCTCTCGGCCTGACATCAGCGCGCTGTCCCAGTACCGTCTCGTCCTGATGTCAGCGCGCTGTCCAGTACCGTCTTGTCCAGACGTCAGCGCGCTGTCCCAGTACAGTCTTGTCCTGACGTCAGCGCGCTGTCCCAGTTCCGTCTCGTCCTGACGTCAGCGCGCTGGCCCAGTACCGTCTCGTCCTGACATCAGCGTGCTGTCCCAGTACCGTCTCGTCCTGACGTCAGCGCGCTGTCCCAGTACCGTCTCGTCCAGACGTCAGCGCGCTGTTAAGCTACCGTCTCGTCCTGACGTCAGCGCACTGTCCCAGTACCGTCTCGTCCTGACGTCAGCGTGCTGGCCCAGTGCCGTCTCGTCCTGATGTCTTTGCGCTGTCCCAGTACCGTCTAGTCCAGACGTCAGCGCGCTGTCCCAGTACCGTCTCGTCCTGATGTCAGCGCGCTGTCCCAGGACCGTGTCGTCCTTACGCTAGCCGCTATCCCAGTACCGTCCTGCCTAGACATCAGCGTGCTGTCCCAGTACCTTCTCCTCCTGATGTCAGCGTGCTGTCCCAGTACCGTCTTGTCCTGACGTCAGCGCGCTGTCCCAGTACCGTCTCGGCCTGGCGTCAGCGCGCTGTCCCAGTCCCGTCTCGTCCTGATGCTGACGTGCTGTTCCAGTACCGTCTCGTCCTGACGTCAGCGCGCTGTCCCAGTACCGTCTTGTCCTGACGTCAGCGTGCTGTCCCAGTACCGTCTCGGCCTGGCGTCAGCGCGCTGTTCCAATCCCGTCTCATCCTGATGCTGACGTGCTGTTCCAGTACCGTCTCGTCCTGACGTCAGCGCGCTGTCCCAGTACGGTCTCGGCCTGACGTCAGCGCGCTGTCCCAGTACCGTCTCGTCCTGAGGTCAGCGCGCTGGCCCAGTGCCGTCTCGTCCTGATGTCAGCGTGCTGTCCCAGTACCGTCTTGTCCTGACGTCAGCGCGCTGTCCCAGTACGGTCTCGGCCTGACGTCAGCGCGCTGTCCCAGTACCGTCTCGTCCTGAGGTCAGCGCGCTGTCCCAGTACCGTCTCGCCCTGACGTCATCGCGCTGGCCCAGTGCCGTCTCGTCCTGACGTCAGCGCGCTGTCCCAGTACCGTCTCGCCCTGACGTCAGCGCGCTGTCCCAGGACCGTGTCGTCCTTACGCTAGCCGCTATCCCAGTACCGTCCTGCCTAGACATCAGCGTGCTGTCCCAGTACCTTCTCGGCCTGGCGTCAGCGCGCTGTTCCAATCCCGTCTCATCCTGATGCTGACGTGCTGTTCCAGTACCGTCTCGTCCTGACGTCAGCGTGCTGTCCCAGTACCGTCTCGGCCTGGCGTCAGCGCGCTGTTCCAATCCCGTCTCATCCTGATGCTGACGTGCTGTTCCAGTACCGTCTCGTCCTGACGTCAGCGCGCTGTCCCAGTACGGTCTCGGCCTGACGTCAGCGCGCTGTCCCAGTACCGTCTCGTCCTGAGGTCAGCGCGCTGGCCCAGTGCCGTCTCGTCCTGATGTCAGCGTGCTGTCCCAGTACCGCCTTGTCCTGACGTCAGCGCGCTGTCCCAGTACGGTCTCGGCCTGACGTCAGCGCGCTGTCCCAGTACCGTCTCGTCCTGAGGTCAGCGCGCTGTCCCAGTACCGTCTCGCCCTGACGTCAGCGCGCTGGCCCAGTACCGTCTCGTCCTGACGTCAGCGCGCTGTCCCAGTACCGTCTCGGCCTAACGTCAGCGCGCTGGCCCAGTACCGTCTCGTCCTGACGTCAGCGCGCTGTCCCAGTACCGTCTCGCCCTGATGTCAGTGCGCTGGCCCAGTACCGTCTCGTCCTGACGTCAGCGCGCTGTCCCAGTACCGTCTCGCCCTGACGTCAGCGCGCTGTCCCAGGACCGTGTCGTCCTTACGCTAGCCGCTATCCCAGTACCGTCCTGCCTAGACATCAGCGTGCTGTCCCAGTACCTTCTCCTCCTGACATCAGCGTGCTGTCCCAGTACCGCCTCGTCCTGACGTCAGCGCGCTGTCCCAATACCGTCTCGTCCTGACGTCAGCGCGCTGTCCCAATACCGTCTCGTCCTGACGTCAGCGCGCTGTCCCAATACCGTCTCGTCCCGACGTCAGCGCGCTGTCCCAGGACCATGTCGTCCTTACGCTAGCCGCTATCCCAGTACCGTCCTGCCTAGGCATCAGCGTGCTGTCCCAGTACCTTCTCCTCCTGACGTCAGCGCGCTGTTCCAGTACCTTCTCCTCCTGATGCCGCGTGCTGTTCCAGTACCGTCTCGTCCTGATGTCTGTGCGCTGTCCAGTACCGTCTTGTCCAGACGTCAGTGCGTTGTCCCAGTACCGTCTCGTCCTGATGTCAGCGCGATGTCCCAGTACCGTCTTGTCCTGATGTCAGCGCGCTGTCCCATACCGTCTCGTCCTGATGTCAGCGCGCTGTCCAGTACCGTCTCGTCCTGACGTCAGCGCGCTGTCCCAATACCGTCTCGTCCCGACGTCAGCGCGCTGTCCCAGGACCATGTCGTCCTTACGCTAGCCGCTATCCCAGTACCGTCCTGCCTAGGCATCAGCGCGCTGTCCCAGTACCGTCTCGTCCTGACGTCAGCGCGATCTCCCAGTACCGTCTCGTCCTGACGTCAGCGTGCTGTCCCAGTACCATCTTGTCCTGACGTCAGCGCGCTGTCCCAGTACCGTCTCGTCCAGACGTCAGCGCGCTGTCCCAGTACCGTCTTGTCCTGACGTCAGCGCGCTGGCCCAGTACCGTCTCGTCCTGACGTCAGCGCGCTGTCCCAGTACCGTCTCGCCCTGACGTCAGCGCGCTGTCCCAGGACCGTGTCGTCCTTACGCTAGCCGCTCTCCCAGTACCGTCCTGCCTAGACATCAGCGTGCTGTCCCAGTACCTTCTCCTCCTGACATCAGCGTGCTGCCCAGTACTGTCTCGTCCTGATGCCGACGCGCTGTTCCAGACCGTCTCGTCCTGACGTCAGCGTGCTGTCCCAATACCATCTCGTCCTGATGTCAGCGCGCTGTTCCAGTCCCGTCTCGTCCTGATGCCGACGTGCTGTTCCAGTCCCGTCTCGTCCTGATGCCGACGTGCTGTCCCAATACCATCTCGTCCTGATGTCAGCGCGCTGTTCCAGTCCCGTCTCGTCCTGATGCCGACGTGCTGTCCCAGTACCGTCTCGTCCTGATGTCAGCACGCTGTCCCAATACCATCTCGTCCTGATGTCAGCGCGCTGTTCCAGTCCCGTCTCGTCCTGATGCCGACGTGCTGTCCCAATACCATCTCGTCCTGATGTCAGCGCGCTGTCCCAGTACCGTCTCGTCCTGATGTCAGCGCGCTGTCCCAGTACCGTCTCGTCCTGATGTCAGCGTGCTGTCCCAGTACCGTCTCGTCCTGATGCCGACGTGCTGTCCCAATACCATCTCGTCCTGATGTCAGCGCGCTGTCCCAGTCCCGTCTCGTCCTGATGCCGACGTGCTGTCCCAGTACCGTCTCGTCCTGACGTCAGCGCGCTGTCCCAGTACCGTCTCGTCCTGATGTCAGCACGTTGTCCCAGTACCGTCTCGTCCTGACGTCAGCGCGCTGTTCCAGACCGTCTCGTCCTGACGTCAGCGCGCTGTTCCAGTCCCGTCTCGTCCTGACGTCAGCGCGCTGTCCCAATACCATCTCGTCCTGACGTCAGCGCGCTGTCCCAGTACCGTCTCGTCCTGATGCCGACGTGCTGTCCCAATACCGTCTCGTCCTGACGTCAGCACGCTGTCCCAGTACCGTCTCGTCCTGACGTCAGCGCGCTGTCCCAGTACCGTCTCGTCCTGACGTCAGCGCGCTGTCCCAGTACCGTCTCGTCCTGACGTCAGCGTGCTGTCCCAGTACCGTCTCGTCCTGACGTCAGCGCGCTGTCCCAGTACCGTCTCGTCCTGACGTCAGCGCGCTGTCCCAGTACCGTCTCGTCCTGACGTCAGCGCGCTGTCCCAATACCATCTCGTCCTGACGTCAGCGCGCTGTCCCAGTACCGTCTCGTCCTGATGCCGACGTGCTGTCCCAGTACCGTCTCGTCCTGATGCCGACGTGCTGTCCCAATACCATCTCGTCCTGATGTCAGCGCGCTGTCCCAGTACCGTCTCGTCCTGATGCCGACGTGCTGTCCCAATACCATCTCGTCCTGACGTCAGCACGCTGTCCCAGTACCGTCTCGTCCTGATGCCGACGTGCTGTCCCAATACCATCTCGTCCTGATGTCAGCGCGCTGTTCCAGTCCCGTCTCGTCCTGATGCCGACGTGCTGTCCCAGTACCGTCTCGTCCTGACGTCAGCGCGCTGTCCCAGTACCGTCTCGTCCTGATGTCAGCACGCTGTCCCAGTACCGTCTCGTCCTGACGTCAGCGCGCTGTTCCAGACCGTCTCGTCCTGACGTCAGCGCGCTGTCCCAGTACCGTCTCGTCCTGACGTCAGCGCGCTGTCCCAGTACCGTCTCGTCCTGACGTCAGCGCGCTGTCCCAATACCATCTCGTCCTGACGTCAGCGCGCTGTCCCAGTACCGTCTCGTCCTGATGCCGACGTGCTGTCCCAGTACCGTCTCGTCCTGACGTCAGCGCGCTGTCCCAGTACCGTCTCGTCCTGACGTCAGCGCGCTGTCCCAGTACCGTCTCGCCCTGACGTCAGCGCGCTGTCCCAGGACCGTGTCGTCCTTACGCTAGCCGCTATCCCAGTACCGTCCTGCCTAGACATCAGCGTGCTGTCCCAGTACCTTCTCCTCCTGACATCAGCGTGCTGTCCCAGTACCGCCTCGTCCTGACGTCAGCGCGCTGTCCCAATACCGTCTCGTCCTGACGTCAGCGCGCTGTCCCAATACCGTCTCGTCCTGACGTCAGCGCGCTGTCCCAATACCGTCTCGTCCCGACGTCAGCGCGCTGTCCCAGGACCATGTCGTCCTTACGCTAGCCGCTATCCCAGTACCGTCCTGCCTAGGCATCAGCGTGCTGTCCCAGTACCTTCTCCTCCTGACGTCAGCGCGCTGTTCCAGTACCTTCTCCTCCTGATGCCGCGTGCTGTTCCAGTACCGTCTCGTCCTGATGTCTGTGCGCTGTCCAGTACCGTCTTGTCCAGACGTCAGTGCGTTGTCCCAGTACCGTCTCGTCCTGATGTCAGCGCGATGTCCCAGTACCGTCTTGTCCTGATGTCAGCGCGCTGTCCCATACCGTCTCGTCCTGATGTCAGCGCGCTGTCCAGTACCGTCTCGTCCTGACGTCAGCGCGCTGTCCCAATACCGTCTCGTCCCGACGTCAGCGCGCTGTCCCAGGACCATGTCGTCCTTACGCTAGCCGCTATCCCAGTACCGTCCTGCCTAGGCATCAGCGCGCTGTCCCAGTACCGTCTCGTCCTGACGTCAGCGCGATCTCCCAGTACCGTCTCGTCCTGACGTCAGCGTGCTGTCCCAGTACCATCTTGTCCTGACGTCAGCGCGCTGTCCCAGTACCGTCTCGTCCAGACGTCAGCGCGCTGTCCCAGTACCGTCTTGTCCTGACGTCAGCGCGCTGGCCCAGTACCGTCTCGTCCTGACGTCAGCGCGCTGTCCCAGTACCGTCTCGCCCTGACGTCAGCGCGCTGTCCCAGGACCGTGTCGTCCTTACGCTAGCCGCTCTCCCAGTACCGTCCTGCCTAGACATCAGCGTGCTGTCCCAGTACCTTCTCCTCCTGACATCAGCGTGCTGCCCAGTACTGTCTCGTCCTGATGCCGACGCGCTGTTCCAGACCGTCTCGTCCTGACGTCAGCGTGCTGTCCCAGTACCGTCTCGTCCTGACGTCAGCGCGCTGTCCCAGTACCGTCTCGTCCTGACGTCAGCGTGCCGTCCCAATACCGTCTCGTCCTGACGTCAGCGCGCTGTCCCAGTACCGTCTCGTCCTGACGTCAGCGTGCCGTCCCAATACCGTCTCGTCCTGACGTCAGCGCGCTGTCCCAGTACCGTCTCGTCCTGATGTCTGTGCGCTGTCCCAGTACCGTCTCGTCCTGACGTCAGCGCGCTGTCCCAGTACCGTCTCGTCCTGACGTCAGCGTGCTGCCCAGTACCGTCTCGTCCTGACGTCAGCGTGCTGTCCCAGTCCCGTCTCGTCCTGATGCCGACGTGCTGTCCCAGTACCGTCTCGTCCTGACGTCAGCGTGCTGTCCCAATACCATCTCGTCCTGACGTCAGCGCGCTGTCCCAGTACCGTCTCATCCTGATGCCGACGTGCTGTCCCAATACCATCTCGTCCTGATGTCAGCGCGCTGTTCCAGTCCCGTCTCGTCCTGATGCCGACGTGCTGTCCCTGTACCGTCTCGTCCTGATGTCAGCGTGCTGTTCCAGTCCCGTCTCGTCCTGATGCCGACGTGCTGTCCCAGTACCGTCTCGTCCTGATGTCAGCGTGCTGTTCCAGTCCCGTCTCGTCCTGATGCCGACGTGCTGTTCCAGTACCGTCTCGTCCTGATGTCAGCGTGCTGTCCCAATACCATCTCGTCCTGATGTCAGCGCGCTGTTCCAGTCCCGTCTCGTCCTGATGCCGACGTGCTGTCCCAGTACCGTCTCGTCCTGATGTCAGCACGCTGTCCCAATACCATCTCGTCCTGATGTCAGCGCGCTGTTCCAGTCCCGTCTCGTCCTGATGCCGACGTGCTGTCCCAATACCATCTCGTCCTGATGTCAGCGCGCTGTTCCAGTCCCGTCTCGTCCTGATGCCGACGTGCTGTCCCAATACCATCTCGTCCTGATGTCAGCGCGCTGTCCCAGTACCGTCTCGTCCTGATGTCAGCGTGCTGTCCCAGTACCGTCTCGTCCTGATGCCGACGTGCTGTCCCAATACCATCTCGTCCTGATGTCAGCGCGCTGTTCCAGTCCCGTCTCGTCCTGATGCCGACGTGCTGTCCCAATACCATCTCGTCCTGATGTCAGCGCGCTGTCCCAATACCATCTCGTCCTGATGTCAGCGCGCTGTCCCAGTACCGTCTCGTCCTGACGTCAGCGCGCTGTCCCAGTACCGTCTCGTCCTGATGTCAGCACGCTGTCCCAGTACCGTCTCGTCCTGACGTCAGCGCGCTGTTCCAGACCGTCTCGTCCTGACGTCAGCGCGCTGTTCCAGTCCCGTCTCGTCCTGACGTCAGCGCGCTGTCCCAATACCATCTCGTCCTGACGTCAGCGCGCTGTCCCAGTACCGTCTCGTCCTGATGCCGACGTGCTGTCCCAGTACCGTCTCGTCCTGACGTCAGCGTGCTGTCCCAGTACCGTCTCGTCCTGACGTCAGCGCGCTGTCCCATACCGTCTCGTCCTGACGTCAGCGCGCTGTCCCAGTACCGTCTCGTCCTGACGTCAGCGCGCTGTCCCAGTACCGTCTCGTCCTGACGTCAGCGCGCTGTCCCAATACCATCTCGTCCTGACGTCAGCACGCTGTCCCAGTACCGTCTCGTCCTGATGCCGACGTGCTGTCCCAATACCATCTCGTCCTGATGTCAGCGCGCTGTTCCAGTCCCGTCTCGTCCTGATGCCGACGTGCTGTCCCAGTACCGTCTCGTCCTGACGTCAGCGCGCTGTCCCAGTACCGTCTCGTCCTGATGTCAGCACGCTGTCCCAGTACCGTCTCGTCCTGACGTCAGCGCGCTGTTCCAGACCGTCTCGTCCTGACGTCAGCGCGCTGTCCCAGTACCGTCTCGTCCTGACGTCAGCGCGCTGTCCCAGTACCGTCTCGTCCTGACGTCAGCGCGCTGTCCCAATACCATCTCGTCCTGACGTCAGCGCGCTGTCCCAGTACCGTCTCGTCCTGATGCCGACGTGCTGTCCCAGTACCGTCTCGTCCTGACGTCAGCGCGCTGTCCCAGTACCGTCTCGTCCTGATGTCAGCGTGCTGTCCCAGTACCGTCTCGTCCTGATGTCAGCGTGCTGTTCCAGTCCCGTCTCGTCCCGATGCCGACGTGCTGTCCCAGTACCGTCTCGTCCTGACGTCAGCGTGCTGTCCCAATACCATCTCGTCCTGATGTCAGCGCGCTGTCCCAGTACCGTCTCGTCCTGACGTCAGCGCGCTGTCCCAGTACCGTCTCGTCCTGATGTCAGCGTGCTGTCCCAGTACCGTCTCGTCCTGATGTCAGCGTGCTGTCCCAGTACCGTCTCGTCCTGATGTCAGCGCGCTGTCCCAGTACCGTCTCGTCCAGACGTCAGCGCGCTGTCCCAGTACCGTCTCGTCCTGATGTCAGCGTGCTGTTCCAGTCCCGTCTCGTCCCGATGCCGACGTGCTGTCCCAGTACCGTCTCGTCCTGACGTCAGCGTGCTGTCCCAATACCATCTCGTCCCGATGCCGACGCGCTGTCCCAGTACCGTCTCGTCCTGATGCCGACGTGCTGTTCCAGTACAGTCTCGGCCTGATGTCAGCGCGCTGTCCCAGTACCGTCCTGCCTAGACATCAGCGCGCTGGCCCAGTACCGTCTCGTCCTGATGCCGACGTGCTGTTCCAGTACCGTCTCGTCCTGACGTCAGCGCGCTGTCCCAGTACCGTCTCGTCCTGACGTCAGCGCGCTATCCCAGTACCGTCTCGTCCTGATGCCGACGTGCTGTCCCAGTATCATCTCATCCTGATGTCAGCGCGCTGTCCCAGTACCGTCTCGTCCTGACGTCAGCGCGCTGTCCCAGTACCGTCTCGTCCTGACGTCAGCGCGCTGTCCCAGTACCGTCTCGTCCTGACGTCAGCGCGCTGTCCCAATACCGTCTCGTCCTGACGTCAGCGCGCTGTCCCAATACCGTCTCGTCCTGACGTCAGCGCGCTGGCCCAGTACCGTCTCGTCCTGACGTCAGCGCGCTGTCCCAGTACCGTCTCGCCCTGACGTCAGCGCGCTGTCCCAGGACCGTGTCGTCCTTACGCTAGCCGCTATCCCAGTACCGTCCTGCCTAGACATCAGCGTGCTGTCCCAGTACCTTCTCCTCCTGACATCAGCGTGCTGTCCCAGTACCGTCTCGTCCTGACGTCAGCGCGCTGTCCCAATACCGTCTCGTCCTGACGTCAGCGCGCTGTCCCAATACCGTCTCGTCCTGACGTCAGCGCGCTGTCCCAATACCGTCTCGTCCCGACGTCAGCGCGCTGTCCCAGGACCATGTCGTCCTTACGCTAGCCGCTATCCCAGTACCGTCCTGCCTAGGCATCAGCGTGCTGTCCCAGTACCTTCTCCTCCTGACGTCAGCGCGCTGTTCCAGTACCTTCTCCTCCTGATGCCGACGTGCTGTTCCAGTACCGTCTCGTCCTGATGTCTGTGCGCTGTCCAGTACCGTCTTGTCCAGACGTCAGTGCGTTGTCCCAGTACCGTCTCGTCCTGATGTCAGCGCGATGTCCAAGTACCGTCTTGTCCTGATGTCAGCGCGCTGTCCCATACCGTCTCGTCCTGATGTCAGCGCGCTGTCCAGTACCGTCTCGTCCTGACGTCAGCGCGCTGTCCCAGTACCGTCTCGTCCTGACGTCAGCGCGATCTCCCAGTACCGTCTCGTCCAGACGTCAGCGCGCTGTCCCAGTACCATCTTGTCCTGACGTCAGCGCGCTGTCCCAGTACCGTCTCGTCCAGACGTCAGCGCGCTGTCCCAGTACCGTCTTGTCCTGACGTCAGCGCGCTGTCCCAGTGCCGTCTTGTCCTGACGTCAGCGCGCTGGCCCAGTACCGTCTCGTCCTGACGTCAGCGCGCTGTCCCAGTACCGTCTCGCCCTGACGTCAGCGCGCTGTCCCAGGACCGTGTCGTCCTTACGCTAGCCGCTATCCCAGTACCGTCCTGCCTAGACATCAGCGTGCTGTCCCAGTTCCTTCTCCTCCTGACATCAGCGTGCTGTCCCAGTACCGTCTCGTCCTGATGTCTGTGCGCTGTCCCAGTACCGTCTCGTCCTGACGTCAGCGCGCTGTCCCAGTACCGTCTCGTCCTGACGTCAGCGTGCTGTCCCAGTAACGTCTCGTCCTGATGCCGACGCGCTGTTCCAGACCGTCTCGTCCTGACGTCAGCGCGCTGTCCCAGTACCGTCTCGTCCTGACGTCAGCGTGCTGTCCCAATACCATCTCGTCCTGACGTCAGCGTGCTGTTCCAGTCCCGTCTCGTCCTGATGCCGACGTGCTGTCCCAGTACCGTCTTGTCCTGATGTCAGCGCGCTGTCCCAATACCATCTCGTCCTGACGTCAGCGCGCTGTCCCAATACCATCTCGTCCTGATGTCAGCGCGCTGTCCCAGTCCCGTCTCGTCCTGATGCCGACGTGCTGTCCCAGTACCGTCTCGTCCTGATGCCGACGTGCTGTCCCAATACCATCTCGTCCTGATGTCAGCGCGCTGTTCCAGTCCCGTCTCGTCCTGATGCCGACGTGCTGTCCCAGTACCGTCTCGGCCTGACGTCAGCGTGCTGTCCCAATACCATCTCGTCCTGACGTCAGCGCGCTGTCCCAGTACCGTCTCGTCCTGATGTCAGCACGCTGTCCCAGTACCGTCTCGTCCTGACGTCAGCGCGCTGGCCCAGTACCGTCTCGTCCTGACGTCAGTGCGCTGTCCCAGTACCGTCTCGTCCTGACGTCAGCGCGCTGTCCCAGTACCGTCTCGTCCTGACGTCAGCGCGCTGTCCCAATACCATCTCGTCCTGACGTCAGCGCGCTGTCCCAGTACCGTCTCGTCCTGACGTCAGCGCGCTGTTCCAGACCGTCTCGTCCTGACGTCAGCGCGCTGTTCCAGTCCCGTCTCGTCCTGACGTCAGCGCGCTGTCCCAATACCATCTCGTCCTGACGTCAGCGCGCTGTCCCAGTACCGTCTCGTCCTGATGCCGACGTGCTGTCCCAGTACCGTCTCGTCCTGACGTCAGCGTGCTGTCCCAGTACCGTCTCGTCCTGACGTCAGCGCGCTGTCCCATACCGTCTCGTCCTGACGTCAGCGCGCTGTCCCAGTACCGTCTCGTCCTGACGTCAGCGCGCTGTCCCAGTACCGTCTCGTCCTGACGTCAGCGCGCTGTCCCAATACCATCTCGTCCTGACGTCAGCACGCTGTCCCAGTACCGTCTCGTCCTGATGCCGACGTGCTGTCCCAATACCATCTCGTCCTGATGTCAGCGCGCTGTTCCAGTCCCGTCTCGTCCTGATGCCGACGTGCTGTCCCAGTACCGTCTCGTCCTGACGTCAGCGCGCTGTCCCAGTACCGTCTCGTCCTGATGTCAGCACGCTGTCCCAGTACCGTCTCGTCCTGACGTCAGCGCGCTGTTCCAGACCGTCTCGTCCTGACGTCAGCGCGCTGTCCCAGTACCGTCTCGTCCTGACGTCAGCGCGCTGTCCCAGTACCGTCTCGTCCTGACGTCAGCGCGCTGTCCCAATACCATCTCGTCCTGACGTCAGCGCGCTGTCCCAGTACCGTCTCGTCCTGATGCCGACGTGCTGTCCCAGTACCGTCTCGTCCTGACGTCAGCGCGCTGTCCCAGTACCGTCTCGTCCTGATGTCAGCGTGCTGTCCCAGTACCGTCTCGTCCTGATGTCAGCGTGCTGTTCCAGTCCCGTCTCGTCCCGATGCCGACGTGCTGTCCCAGTACCGTCTCGTCCTGACGTCAGCGTGCTGTCCCAATACCATCTCGTCCTGATGTCAGCGCGCTGTCCCAGTACCGTCTCGTCCTGACGTCAGCGCGCTGTCCCAGTACCGTCTCGTCCTGATGTCAGCGTGCTGTCCCAGTACCGTCTCGTCCTGATGTCAGCGTGCTGTCCCAGTACCGTCTCGTCCTGATGTCAGCGCGCTGTCCCAGTACCGTCTCGTCCAGACGTCAGCGCGCTGTCCCAGTACCGTCTCGTCCTGATGTCAGCGTGCTGTTCCAGTCCCGTCTCGTCCCGATGCCGACGTGCTGTCCCAGTACCGTCTCGTCCTGACGTCAGCGTGCTGTCCCAATACCATCTCGTCCCGATGCCGACGCGCTGTCCCAGTACCGTCTCGTCCTGATGCCGACGTGCTGTTCCAGTACAGTCTCGGCCTGATGTCAGCGCGCTGTCCCAGTACCGTCCTGCCTAGACATCAGCGCGCTGGCCCAGTACCGTCTCGTCCTGATGCCGACGTGCTGTTCCAGTACCGTCTCGTCCTGACGTCAGCGCGCTGTCCCAGTACCGTCTCGTCCTGACGTCAGCGCGCTATCCCAGTACCGTCTCGTCCTGATGCCGACGTGCTGTCCCAGTATCATCTCATCCTGATGTCAGCGCGCTGTCCCAGTACCGTCTCGTCCTGACGTCAGCGCGCTGTCCCAGTACCGTCTCGTCCTGACGTCAGCGCGCTGTCCCAGTACCGTCTCGTCCTGACGTCAGCGCGCTGTCCCAATACCGTCTCGTCCTGACGTCAGCGCGCTGTCCCAATACCGTCTCGTCCTGACGTCAGCGCGCTGGCCCAGTACCGTCTCGTCCTGACGTCAGCGCGCTGTCCCAGTACCGTCTCGCCCTGACGTCAGCGCGCTGTCCCAGGACCGTGTCGTCCTTACGCTAGCCGCTATCCCAGTACCGTCCTGCCTAGACATCAGCGTGCTGTCCCAGTACCTTCTCCTCCTGACATCAGCGTGCTGTCCCAGTACCGTCTCGTCCTGACGTCAGCGCGCTGTCCCAATACCGTCTCGTCCTGACGTCAGCGCGCTGTCCCAATACCGTCTCGTCCTGACGTCAGCGCGCTGTCCCAATACCGTCTCGTCCCGACGTCAGCGCGCTGTCCCAGGACCATGTCGTCCTTACGCTAGCCGCTATCCCAGTACCGTCCTGCCTAGGCATCAGCGTGCTGTCCCAGTACCTTCTCCTCCTGACGTCAGCGCGCTGTTCCAGTACCTTCTCCTCCTGATGCCGACGTGCTGTTCCAGTACCGTCTCGTCCTGATGTCTGTGCGCTGTCCAGTACCGTCTTGTCCAGACGTCAGTGCGTTGTCCCAGTACCGTCTCGTCCTGATGTCAGCGCGATGTCCAAGTACCGTCTTGTCCTGATGTCAGCGCGCTGTCCCATACCGTCTCGTCCTGATGTCAGCGCGCTGTCCAGTACCGTCTCGTCCTGACGTCAGCGCGCTGTCCCAGTACCGTCTCGTCCTGACGTCAGCGCGATCTCCCAGTACCGTCTCGTCCAGACGTCAGCGCGCTGTCCCAGTACCATCTTGTCCTGACGTCAGCGCGCTGTCCCAGTACCGTCTCGTCCAGACGTCAGCGCGCTGTCCCAGTACCGTCTTGTCCTGACGTCAGCGCGCTGTCCCAGTGCCGTCTTGTCCTGACGTCAGCGCGCTGGCCCAGTACCGTCTCGTCCTGACGTCAGCGCGCTGTCCCAGTACCGTCTCGCCCTGACGTCAGCGCGCTGTCCCAGGACCGTGTCGTCCTTACGCTAGCCGCTATCCCAGTACCGTCCTGCCTAGACATCAGCGTGCTGTCCCAGTTCCTTCTCCTCCTGACATCAGCGTGCTGTCCCAGTACCGTCTCGTCCTGATGTCTGTGCGCTGTCCCAGTACCGTCTCGTCCTGACGTCAGCGCGCTGTCCCAGTACCGTCTCGTCCTGACGTCAGCGTGCTGTCCCAGTAACGTCTCGTCCTGATGCCGACGCGCTGTTCCAGACCGTCTCGTCCTGACGTCAGCGCGCTGTCCCAGTACCGTCTCGTCCTGACGTCAGCGTGCTGTCCCAATACCATCTCGTCCTGACGTCAGCGTGCTGTTCCAGTCCCGTCTCGTCCTGATGCCGACGTGCTGTCCCAGTACCGTCTTGTCCTGATGTCAGCGCGCTGTCCCAATACCATCTCGTCCTGACGTCAGCGCGCTGTCCCAATACCATCTCGTCCTGATGTCAGCGCGCTGTCCCAGTCCCGTCTCGTCCTGATGCCGACGTGCTGTCCCAGTACCGTCTCGTCCTGATGCCGACGTGCTGTCCCAATACCATCTCGTCCTGATGTCAGCGCGCTGTTCCAGTCCCGTCTCGTCCTGATGCCGACGTGCTGTCCCAGTACCGTCTCGGCCTGACGTCAGCGTGCTGTCCCAATACCATCTCGTCCTGACGTCAGCGCGCTGTCCCAGTACCGTCTCGTCCTGATGTCAGCACGCTGTCCCAGTACCGTCTCGTCCTGACGTCAGCGCGCTGGCCCAGTACCGTCTCGTCCTGACGTCAGTGCGCTGTCCCAGTACCGTCTCGTCCTGACGTCAGCGCGCTGTCCCAGTACCGTCTCGTCCTGACGTCAGCGCGCTGTCCCAATACCATCTCGTCCTGACGTCAGCGCGCTGTCCCAGTACCGTCTCGTCCTGACGTCAGCGCGCTGTCCCAGTACCGTCTCGTCCTGATGTCAGCGCGCTGTCCCAGTACCGTCTCGTCCTGATGTCAGCGTGCTGTCCCAATACCATCTCGTCCTGACGTCAGTGCGCTGTCCCAGTACCGTCTCGTCCTGACGTCAGCGCGCTGTCCCAGTACCGTCTCGTCCTGACGTCAGCGCGCTGTCCCAATACCATCTCGTCCTGACGTCAGCGCGCTGTCCCAGTACCGTCTCGTCCTGACGTCAGCGCGCTGTCCCAGTACCGTCTCGTCCTGATGTCAGCGCGCTGTCCCAGTACCGTCTCGTCCTGATGTCAGCGTGCTGTCCCAATACCATCTCGTCCTGACGTCAGCGCGCTGTCCCAGTACCGTCTCGTCCTGATGTCAGCGCGCTGTCCCAGTACCGTCTCGTCCTGACGTCAGCGCGCTGTCCCAATACCATCTCGTCCTGACGTCAGCGCGCTGTCCCAGTACCGTCTCGTCCTGACGTCAGCGCGCAATCCCAATACCATCTCGTCCTGACGTCAGCGCGCTGTCCCAGTACCGTCTCGTCCTGATGTCAGCACGCTGTCCCAGTACCGTCTCGTCCTGACGTCAGCGCGCTGTTCCAGACCGTCTCGTCCTGACGTCAGCGCGCTGTCCCAGTACCGTCTCGTCCTGACGTCAGCGCGCTGTCCCAGTACCGTCTCGTCCTGACGTCAGCGCGCTGTCCCAATACCATCTCGTCCTGACGTCAGCGCGCTGTCCCAGTACCGTCTCGTCCTGACGTCAGCGCGCTGTCCCAATACCATCTCGTCCTGACGTCAGCGCGCTGTCCCAGTACCGTCTCGTCCTGACGTCAGCGCGCTGTCCCAGTACCGTCTCGTCCTGACGTCAGCGTGCTGTCCCAATACCATCTCGTCCTGACGTCAGCGTGCTGTCCCAATACCATCTCGTCCTGACGTCAGCGTGCTGTTCCAGTCCCGTCTCTTCCTGATGCCGACGTGCTGTCCCAGTACCGTCTCGTCCTGACGTCAGCGTGCTGTCCCAATACCATCTCGTCCTGACGTCAGCGTGCTGTCCCAATACCATCTCGTCCTGACGTCAGCGTGCTGTTCCAGTCCCGTCTCGTCCTGATGCCAACGTGCTGTCCCAGTACCGTCTCGTCCTGACGTCAGCGTGCTGTCCCAATACCATCTCGTCCTGATGTCAGCGCGCTGTTCCAGTCCCGTCTCGTCCTGATGCCGACGTGCTGTCCCAGTACCGTCTCGTCCTGACGTCAGCGCGCTGTCCCAGTCCCGTCTCGTCCTGATGCCGACGTGCTGTCCCAGTACCGTCTCGTCCTTACGTCAGCGTGCTGTCCCAATACCATCTCGTCCTGATGCCGACGTGCTGTCCCTGTACCGTCTCGTCCTGACGTCAGCGTGCTGTCCCAGTACCGTCTCGTCCTGATGTCAGCGCGCTGTCCCAGTACCGTCTCGTCCTGATGTCAGCGTGCTGTCCCAGTACCGTCTCGTCCTGATGTCAGCGCGCTGTCCCAGTACCGTCTCGTCCTGATGTCAGCGTGCTGTCCCAATACCATCTCGTCCTGATGCCGACGTGCTGTCCCAATACCATCTCGTCCTGACGTCAGCGCGCTGTCCCAGTACCGTCTCGTCCTGATGTCAGCGCGCTGTCCCAGTACCGTCTCGTCCTGATGTCAGCGTGCTGTCCCAGTACCGTCTCGTCCTGATGTCAGCGTGCTGTCCCAGTACCGTCTCGTCCTGATGTCAGCGCGCTGTCCCAGTACCGTCTCGTCCTGATGTCAGCGTGCTGTCCCAGTACCGTCTCGTCCTGATGTCAGCGCGCTGTCCCAGTACCGTCTCGTCCTGACGTCAGCGTGCTGTCCCAATACCATCTCGTCCTGATGTCAGCGCGCTGTCCCAGTACCGTCTCGTCCTGACGTCTGTGCGCTGTCCCAATACCATCTCGTCCCGATACCGACGCGCTGTCCCAGTACCGTCTCGTCCTGATGTCAGCGCGCTGTCCCAGTACCGTCTCGTCCTGATGCCGACGTGCTGTTCCAGTACCGTCTCGGCCTGATGTCAGCGTGCTGTCCCAATACCATCTCGTCCCGATGCCGACGCGCTGTCCCAGTACCGTCTCGTCCTGATGTCAGCGCGCTGTCCCAGTACCGTCTCGTCCTGATGCCGACGCGCTGTCCCAGTACCGTCTCGTCCTGATGTCAGCGCGCTGTCCCAGTACCGTCCTGCCTAGACATCAGCGCGCTGGCCCAGTACCGTCTCGTCCTGATGCCGACGTGCTGTTCCAGTACCTTCTCGTCCTGACGTCAGCGCGCTGTCCCAGTATCGTCTCGTCCTGACGTCAGCGCGCTGGCCCAGTACCGTCTCGTCCTGATGCCGACGTGCTGTCCCAGTATCATCTCATCCTGATGTCAGCGCGCTGTCCCAGTATCATCTCATCCTGATGTCAGCGCGCTGTCCCAGTACCGTCTCGTCCTGACGTCAGCGCGCTGTCCCAGTACCGTCTCGTCCTGACGTCAGCGCGCTGTCCCAGTACTGTCTTGTCCAGACGTCAGCGCGCTGTCCCAGTACCGTCTCGTCCTGACGTCAGCGCGCTGTCCCAGTACAGTCTCGTCCTGACGTCAGCGTGCTGTCCCAGGACCGTGTCGTCCTTACGCTAGCCGCTATCCCACTACCGTCCTGCCTAGACATCAGCGTGCTGTTCCAGTCCCGTCTCGTCCTGATGCCGACGTGCTGTCCCAGTACCGTCTCGGCCTGATGTCAGCGCGCTGTCCCAGTAGCGTCTCGTCCTGACATCAGCGCACTGTCCCAGTACCTTCTCCTCCTGATGTCAGCGTGCTGTTCCAGTACCGTCTCGGCCTGACTTCAGCGCGCTGTCCCAGTACCGTCTCGGCCTAACGTCAGCGCGCTGTCCCAGTACCGTCTCGTCCTGATGTCAGCGCGCTGTCCAGTACCGTCTTGTCCTGACGTCAGCGCGCTGTCCCAGTACCGTCTTGTCCTGACGTCAGCGCGCTGTCCCAGTACCGTCTCGGCCTGACGTCAGCGCGCTGTCCCGCTACCGTCTCGTCCTGATGTCAGCGCGCTGTCCCAGTACTGTCTCGTCCTGACGTCAGTGCGCTGTCCCAGTACAGTCTCGTCCAGACGTCAGCGCGCTGGCCCAATGCCGTCTCGTCCTGATGTCTGTGCGCTGTCCCAGTACCGTCACGTCCTGACGTCAGTGCGCTGTCCCAGTACCGTCTCGTCCTGACATCAGCGCACTGTCCCAGTACCGTCTCGAACTGACGTCAGCGCGCTGTCCCAGGACCGTGTGGTCCTTACGCTAGCCGCTATCCCAGTACCGTCCTGCCTAGACATCAGCGTGCTGTCCCAGTACCTTCTCCTCCTGATGTCAGCGTGCTGTCCCAGTCCCGTCTCGTCCTGATGCGACGTGCTGTTCCAGTACCGTCTTGTCCTGACGTCAGCGTGCTGTCCCAGTACCGTCTCGTCCTGATGCGACGTGCTGTCCCAGTGCCGTCTCGTCCTGAGGTCAGCGCGCTGTCCCAGTACCGTCTCGTCAAGACGTCAGCGCGCTGTCCCAGTATTGTCTCCTCCAGATGTCAGCACTCTGTCCCAGTACCGTCTCGTCAAGACGTCAGCTCGCTGGCCCAGTGCCCACTCGTCCTGACGTCAGCGCGCTGTCCCAGGACTGTGTCGTCCTTACGCTAGCTGCTATCCCAGTACCGTCCTGCCTAGACATCAGCGTGATGTCCCAGTACCTTCTCCTCCTGACGTCAGCGCGCTGTTCCAGTACCGTCTTGTCCTGACGTCAGCGTGCTGTTCCAGTACCGTCTCGGCCTGACGTCAGCGCGCTGTCCCAGTACGGTCTCGGCCTGACGTCAGCGGCTGTCCCAGTACCGTCTCGTCCTGACGTCAGCGCGCTGTCCCAGTACCGTCTCGTCCTGACGTCAGCGCGCTGTCCCAGTACCGTCTCGTCCTGACGTCAGCGCGCTGTCCCAGTACCGTCTCGTCCTGACGTCAGCGCGCTGTCCCAGTACCGTCTCGTCCTGATGTCAGCGCGCTGTCCCAGTATCATCTCATCCTGATGTCAGCGCGCTGTCCCAGTACCGTCTCGTCCTGACGTCAGCGCGCTGTCCCAGTACCGTCTCGTCCTGACGTCAGCGCGCTGTCCCAGTACTGTCTTGTCCAGACGTCAGCGCGCTGTCCCAGTACCGTCTCGTCCTGACGTCAGCGCGCTGTCCCAGTACCGTCTCGTCCTGACGTCAGCGTGCTGTCCCAGGACCGTGTCGTCCTTACGCTAGCCGCTATCCCACTACCGTCCTGCCTAGACATCAGCGTGCTGTTCCAGTCCCGTCTCGTCCTGATGCCGACGTGCTGTCCCAGTACCGTCTCGGCCTGATGTCAGCGCGCTGTCCCAGTAGCGTCTCGTCCTGACATCAGCGCACTGTCCCAGTACCTTCTCCTCCTGATGTCAGCGTGCTGTTCCAGTACCGTCTCGGCCTGACTTCAGCGCGCTGTCCCAGTACCGTCTCGGCCTAACGTCAGCGCGCTGTCCCAGTACCGTCTCGTCCTGATGTCAGCGCGCTGTCCAGTACCGTCTTGTCCTGACGTCAGCGCGCTGTCCCAGTACCGTCTTGTCCTGACGTCAGCGCGCTGTCCCAGTACCGTCTCGGCCTGACGTCAGCGCGCTGTCCCGCTACCGTCTCGTCCTGATGTCAGCGCGCTGTCCCAGTACTGTCTCGTCCTGACGTCAGCGCGCTGTCCCAGTACAGTCTCGTCCAGACGTCAGCGCGCTGGCCCAATGCCGTCTCGTCCTGATGTCTGTGCGCTGTCCCAGTACCGTCACGTCCTGACGTCAGTGCGCTGTCCCAGTACCGTCTCGTCCTGACATCAGCGCACTGTCCCAGTACCGTCTCGAACTGACGTCAGCGCGCTGTCCCAGGACCGTGTGGTCCTTACGCTAGCCGCTATCCCAGTACCGTCCTGCCTAGACATCAGCGTGCTGTCCCAGTACCTTCTCCTCCTGATGTCAGCGTGCTGTCCCAGTCCCGTCTCGTCCTGATGCGACGTGCTGTTCCAGTACCGTCTTGTCCTGACGTCAGCGTGCTGTCCCAGTACCGTCTCGTCCTGATGCGACGTGCTGTCCCAGTGCCGTCTCGTCCTGAGGTCAGCGCGCTGTCCCAGTACCGTCTCGTCAAGACGTCAGCGCGCTGTCCCAGTATTGTCTCCTCCAGATGTCAGCACTCTGTCCCAGTACCGTCTCGTCAAGACGTCAGCTCGCTGGCCCAGTGCCCACTCGTCCTGACGTCAGCGCGCTGTCCCAGGACTGTGTCGTCCTTACGCTAGCTGCTATCCCAGTACCGTCCTGCCTAGACATCAGCGTGATGTCCCAGTACCTTCTCCTCCTGACGTCAGCGCGCTGTCCCAGTACCGTCTCGTCCTGACGTCAGCGCGCTGTCCCAGTACTGTCTTGTCCAGACGTCAGCGCGCTGTCCCAGTACCGTCTCGTCCTGACGTCAGCGCGCTGTCCCAGTACAGTCTCGTCCTGACGTCAGCGTGCTGTCCCAGGACCGTGTCGTCCTTACGCTAGCCGCTATCCCACTACCGTCCTGCCTAGACATCAGCGTGCTGTTCCAGTCCCGTCTCGTCCTGATGCCGACGTGCTGTCCCAGTACCGTCTCGGCCTGATGTCAGCGCGCTGTCCCAGTAGCGTCTCGTCCTGACATCAGCGCACTGTCCCAGTACCTTCTCCTCCTGATGTCAGCGTGCTGTTCCAGTACCGTCTCGGCCTGACTTCAGCGCGCTGTCCCAGTACCGTCTCGGCCTAACGTCAGCGCGCTGTCCCAGTACCGTCTCGTCCTGATGTCAGCGCGCTGTCCAGTACCGTCTTGTCCTGACGTCAGCGCGCTGTCCCAGTACCGTCTTGTCCTGACGTCAGCGCGCTGTCCCAGTACCGTCTCGGCCTGACGTCAGCGCGCTGTCCCGCTACCGTCTCGTCCTGATGTCAGCGCGCTGTCCCAGTACTGTCTCGTCCTGACGTCAGTGCGCTGTCCCAGTACAGTCTCGTCCAGACGTCAGCGCGCTGGCCCAATGCCGTCTCGTCCTGATGTCTGTGCGCTGTCCCAGTACCGTCACGTCCTGACGTCAGTGCGCTGTCCCAGTACCGTCTCGTCCTGACATCAGCGCACTGTCCCAGTACCGTCTCGAACTGACGTCAGCGCGCTGTCCCAGGACCGTGTGGTCCTTACGCTAGCCGCTATCCCAGTACCGTCCTGCCTAGACATCAGCGTGCTGTCCCAGTACCTTCTCCTCCTGATGTCAGCGTGCTTTCCCAGTCCCGTCTCGTCCTGATGCGACGTGCTGTTCCAGTACCGTCTTGTCCTGACGTCAGCGTGCTGTCCCAGTACCGTCTCGTCCTGATGCGACGTGCTGTCCCAGTGCCGTCTCGTCCTGAGGTCAGCGCGCTGTCCCAGTACCGTCTCGTCAAGACGTCAGCGCGCTGTCCCAGTATTGTCTCCTCCAGATGTCAGCACTCTGTCCCAGTACCGTCTCGTCAAGACGTCAGCTCGCTGGCCCAGTGCCCACTCGTCCTGACGTCAGCGCGCTGTCCCAGGACTGTGTCGTCCTTACGCTAGCTGCTATCCCAGTACCGTCCTGCCTAGACATCAGCGTGATGTCCCAGTACCTTCTCCTCCTGACGTCAGCGCGCTGTTCCAGTACCGTCTTGTCCTGACGTCAGCGTGCTGTTCCAGTACCGTCTCGGCCTGACGTCAGCGCGCTGTCCCAGTACGGTCTCGGCCTGACGTCAGCGGCTGTCCCAGTACCGTCTCGTCCTGACGTCAGCGCGCTGTCCCAGTACCGTCTCGTCCTGACGTCAGCGCGCTGTCCCAGTACCGTCTCGTCCTGACGTCAGCGCGCTGTCCCAGTACCGTCTCGTCCTGACGTCAGCGCGCTGTCCCAGTACCGTCTCGTCCTGATGTCAGCGCGCTGTCCCAGTATCATCTCATCCTGATGTCAGCGCGCTGTCCCAGTACCGTCTCGTCCTGACGTCAGCGCGCTGTCCCAGTACCGTCTCGTCCTGACGTCAGCGCGCTGTCCCAGTACTGTCTTGTCCAGACGTCAGCGCGCTGTCCCAGTACCGTCTCGTCCTGACGTCAGCGCGCTGTCCCAGTACCGTCTCGTCCTGACGTCAGCGTGCTGTCCCAGGACCGTGTCGTCCTTACGCTAGCCGCTATCCCACTACCGTCCTGCCTAGACATCAGCGTGCTGTTCCAGTCCCGTCTCGTCCTGATGCCGACGTGCTGTCCCAGTACCGTCTCGGCCTGATGTCAGCGCGCTGTCCCAGTAGCGTCTCGTCCTGACATCAGCGCACTGTCCCAGTACCTTCTCCTCCTGATGTCAGCGTGCTGTTCCAGTACCGTCTCGGCCTGACTTCAGCGCGCTGTCCCAGTACCGTCTCGGCCTAACGTCAGCGCGCTGTCCCAGTACCGTCTCGTCCTGATGTCAGCGCGCTGTCCAGTACCGTCTTGTCCTGACGTCAGCGCGCTGTCCCAGTACCGTCTTGTCCTGACGTCAGCGCGCTGTCCCAGTACCGTCTCGGCCTGACGTCAGCGCGCTGTCCCGCTACCGTCTCGTCCTGATGTCAGCGCGCTGTCCCAGTACTGTCTCGTCCTGACGTCAGCGCGCTGTCCCAGTACAGTCTCGTCCAGACGTCAGCGCGCTGGCCCAATGCCGTCTCGTCCTGATGTCTGTGCGCTGTCCCAGTACCGTCACGTCCTGACGTCAGTGCGCTGTCCCAGTACCGTCTCGTCCTGACATCAGCGCACTGTCCCAGTACCGTCTCGAACTGACGTCAGCGCGCTGTCCCAGGACCGTGTGGTCCTTACGCTAGCCGCTATCCCAGTACCGTCCTGCCTAGACATCAGCGTGCTGTCCCAGTACCTTCTCCTCCTGATGTCAGCGTGCTGTCCCAGTCCCGTCTCGTCCTGATGCGACGTGCTGTTCCAGTACCGTCTTGTCCTGACGTCAGCGTGCTGTCCCAGTACCGTCTCGTCCTGATGCGACGTGCTGTCCCAGTGCCGTCTCGTCCTGAGGTCAGCGCGCTGTCCCAGTACCGTCTCGTCAAGACGTCAGCGCGCTGTCCCAGTATTGTCTCCTCCAGATGTCAGCACTCTGTCCCAGTACCGTCTCGTCAAGACGTCAGCTCGCTGGCCCAGTGCCCACTCGTCCTGACGTCAGCGCGCTGTCCCAGGACTGTGTCGTCCTTACGCTAGCTGCTATCCCAGTACCGTCCTGCCTAGACATCAGCGTGATGTCCCAGTACCTTCTCCTCCTGACGTCAGCGCGCTGTTCCAGTACCGTCTTGTCCTGACGTCAGCGTGCTGTTCCAGTACCGTCTCGGCCTGACGTCAGCGCGCTGTCCCAGTACGGTCTCGGCCTGACGTCAGCGGCTGTCCCAGTACCGTCTCGTCCTGACGTCAGCGCGCTGTCCCAGTACCGTCTCGTCCTGACGTCAGCGCGCTGTCCCAGTACCGTCTCGTCCTGACGTCAGCGCGCTGTCCCAGTACCGTCTCGTCCTGACGTCAGCGCGCTGTCCCAGTACCGTCTCGTCCTGACGTCAGCGCGCTGTCCCAGTACCGTCTCGTCCTGATGCTGACGTGCTGTTCCAGTACGGTCTCGGCCTGACGTCAGCGCGCTGTCCCAGTACCGTCTCGTCCTGACGTCAGCGCGCTGTCCCAGTACCGTCTCGTCCTGACGTCAGCGCGCTGTCCCAGTACCGTCTCGTCCTGACGTCAGCGCGCTGTCCCAGTACCGTCTCGTCCTGACGTCAGCGCGCTGTCCCAGTACCGTCTCGTCCTGACGTCAGCGCGCTGTCCCAGTACCGTCTCGTCCTGACGTCAGCGCGCTGTCCCAGTACCGTCTCGTCCAGACGTCAGCGCGCTGTCCCAGTACCATCTCGTCCAGACGTCAGCGCGCTGGCCCAGTACCGTCTCGTCCTGACGTCAGCGCGCTGTCCCAGTACCGTCTCGTCCTGACGTCAGCGTCCTATTCCAGTACCGTCTCGGCCTGACGTCAGCGCGCTGGCCCAGCACCGTCTCGTCCTGACGTCAGCGCGCTGTCCCAGTACCGTCTCGTCCTGACGTCAGCGCGCTGTCCCAGGACCGTGTCGTCCTTACGCTAGCCGCTATCCCAGTACCGTCCTGCCTAGACATCAGCGTGCTGTCCCAGTACCTTCTCCTCCTGATGTCAGCGCGCTGTCCCAGTACCGTCTCGGCCTGATGTCAGCGCGCTGTCCCAATACCGTCTCGTCCTGACATCAGCGTGCTGTCCCAGTACCGTCTCGTCCTGACGTCAGCGCGCTGTCCCAGTACCGTCTCGTCCTGACGTCAGCGCGCTGTCCCAGTACCCTCTCGGCCTGACATCAGCGCGCTGTCCCAGTACCGTCTCGTCCTGATGTCAGCGCGCTGTCCAGTACCGTCTTGTCCAGACATCAGCGCGCTGTCCCAGTACAGTCTTGTCCTGACGTCAGCGCGCTGTCCCAGTACCGTCTCGTCCTGACGTCAGCGCGCTGGCCCAGTACCGTCTTGTCCTGACATCAGCGTGCTGTCCCAGTACCGTCTCGTCCTGACGTCAGCGCGCTGTGTCAGTACCGTCTCGTCCAGACATCAGCGCGCTGTCCCGCTACCGTCTCGTCCTGACGTCAGCGCACTGTCCCAGTACCGTCTCGTCCTGACGTCAGCGTGCTGGCCCAGTGCCGTCTCGTCCTGATGTCTTTGCGCTGTCCCAGTACCGTCTAGTCCAGACGTCAGCGCGCTGTCCCAGTACCGTCTCGTCCTGATGTCAGCGCGCTGTCCCAGGACCGTGTCGTCCTTACGCTAGCCGCTATCCCAGTACCGTCCTGCCTAGACATCAGCGTGCTGTCCCAGTACCTTCTCCTCCTGATGTCAGCGTGCTGTCCCAGTACCGTCTTGTCCTGACGTCAGCGCACTGTCCCAGTACCGTCTCGGCCTGGCGTCAGCGCGCTGTCCCAGTCCCGTCTCGTCCTGATGCTGACGTGCTGTTCCAGTACCGTCTCGTCCTGACGTCAGCGCGCTGTCCCAGTACCGTCTTGTCCTGACGTCAGCGTGCTGTCCCAGTACCGTCTCGGCCTGGCGTCAGCGCGCTGTTCCAATCCCGTCTCATCCTGATGCTGACGTGCTGTTCCAGTACCGTCTCGTCCTGACGTCAGCGCGCTGTCCCAGTACGGTCTCGGCCTGACGTCAGCGCGCTGTCCCGGTACCGTCTCGTCCTGAGGTCAGCGCGCTGGCCCAGTGCCGTCTCGTCCTGATGTCAGCGTGCTGTCCCAGTACCGTCTTGTCCTGACGTCAGCGCGCTGTCCCAGTACGGTCTCGGCCTGACGTCAGCGCGCTGTCCCAGTACCGTCTCGTCCTGAGGTCAGCGCGCTGTCCCAGTACCGTCTCGCCCTGACGTCAGCGCGCTCGCCCAGTACCGTCTCGTCCTGACGTCAGCGCGCTGTCCCAGTACCGTCTCGGCCTAACGTCAGCGCGCTGGCCCAGTACCGTCTCGTCCTGACGTCAGCGCGCTGTCCCAGGACCGTCACGCCCTGATGTCAGTGCGCTGGCCCAGTACCGTCTCGTCCTGACGTCAGCGCGCTGTCCCAGTACCGTCTCGCCCTGACGTCAGCGCGCTGTCCCAGGACCGTGTCGTCCTTACGCTAGCCGCTATCCCAGTACCGTCCTGCCTAGACATCAGCGTGCTGTCCCAGTACCTTCTCCTCCTGACATCAGCGCGCTGTCCCAGTACCGTCTCGTCCTGACGTCAGCGCGCTGTCCCAATACCGTCTCGTCCTGACGTCAGCGCGCTGTCCCAATACCGTCTCGTCCTGACGTCAGCGCGCTGGCCCAGTACCGTCTCGTCCTGACGTCAGCGCGCTGTCCCAGTACCGTCTCGCCCTGACGTCAGCGCGCTGTCCCAGGACCGTGTCGTCCTTACGCTAGCCGCTATCCCAGTACCGTCCTGCCTAGACATCAGCGTGCTGTCCCAGTACCTTCTCCTCCTGACATCAGCGTGCTGTCCCAATACCGTCTCGTCCTGACGTCAGCGCGCTGTCCCAATACCGTCTCGTCCTGACGTCACCGCGCTGTCCCAATACCGTCTCGTCCCGACGTCAGCGCGCTGTCCCAGGACCGTGTCGTCCTTACGCTAGCCGCTATCCCAGTACCGTCCTGCCTAGGCATCAGCGTGCTGTCCCAGTACCTTCTCCTCCTGATGCCGACGTGCTGTTCCAGTACCGTCTCGGCCTGACGTCAGCGCGCTGTCCCAGTACCGTCTCGTCCTGATGTCTGTGCTCTGTCCAGTACCGTCTTGTCCAGACGTCAGTGCGCTGTCCCAGTACCGTCTCGTCCTGATGTCAGCGCGATGTCCCAGTACCATCTTGTCCTGACGTCAGCGCGCTGTCCCAGTACCGTCTCGTCCTGATGTCAGCGCGCTGTCCCAGTACCGTCTTGTCCTGATGTCAGCGCGCTGTCCCATACCGTCTCGTCCTGATGTCAGCGCGCTGTCCAGTACCGTCTCGTCCTGACGTCAGCGCGCTGTCCCAGTACCGTCTTGTCCAGACGTCAGCGCGATCTCCCAGTACCGTCTCGTCCAGACGTCAGCGCGCTGTCCCAGTACCATCTTGTCCTGACGTCAGCGCGCTGTCCCAGTACCGTCTCGTCCAGACGTCAGCGCGCTGTCCCAGTACCGTCTTGTCCTGACGTCAGCGCGCTGTCCCAGTGCCGTCTTGTCCTGACGTCAGCGCGCTGGCCCAGTACCGTCTCGTCCTGACGTCAGCGCGCTGTCCCAGTACCGTCTCGCCCTGACGTCAGTGCGCTGTCCCAGGACCGTGTCGTCCTTACGCTAGCCGCTATCCCAGTACCGTCCTGCCTAGACATCAGCGTGCTGTCCCAGTACCTTCTCCTCCTGACATCAGCGTGCTGTCCCAGTACCGTCTCGTCCTGACGTCAGCGCGCTGTCCCAATACCGTCTCGTCCTGACGTCAGCGCGCTGTCCCAATACCGTCTCGTCCCGACGTCAGCGCGCTGTCCCAGGACCGTGTCGTCCTTACGCTAGCCGCTATCCCAGTACCGTCCTGCCTAGACATCAGCGTGCTGTCCCAGTACCTTCTCCTCCTGACGTCAGCGCGCTGTCCCAATACCGTCTCGTCCTGACGTCAGCGCGCTGTCCCAATACCGTCTCGTCCTGACGTCAGCGCGCTGTCCCAATACCGT
This sequence comes from Scyliorhinus torazame, assembly GCF_047496885.1. NCBI lineage: Eukaryota > Metazoa > Chordata > Chondrichthyes > Carcharhiniformes > Scyliorhinidae > Scyliorhinus > Scyliorhinus torazame. Next base: position 159,951,408 of record NC_092714.1, read on the forward strand.
CTCGTCCCGACGTCAGCGCGCTGTCCCAGGACCGTGTCGTCCTTATGCTAGCCGCTATCCCAGTACCGTCCTGCCTAGGCATCAGCGCGCTGTCCCAGTACCTTCTCCTCCTGATGCCGACGTGCTGTTCCAGTACCGTCTCGGCCTGACATCAGCGCGCTGTCCCAGTACCGTCTCGGCCTGACGTCAGCGCGCTGTCCCAGTACCTTCTCCTCCTGATGCCGACGTGCTGTTCCAGTACCGTCTCGGCCTGACATCAGCGCGCTGTCCCAGTACCGTCTCGGCCTGACGTCAGCGCGCTGTCCCAGTACCGTCTCGTCCTGATGTCTGTGCGCTGTCCAGTACCGTCTTGTCCAGACGTCAGTGCGCTGTCCCAGTACCGTCTCGTCCTGATGTCAGCGCGATGTCCCAGTACCATCTTGTCCTGACGTCAGCGCGCTGTCCCAGTACCGTCTCGTCCTGATGTCAGCCCGCTGTCCCAGTACCGTCTTGTCCTGATGTCAGCGCGCTGTCCCATACCGTCTCGTCCTGATGTCAGCGCGCTGTCCAGTACCGTCTCGTCCTGACGTCAGCGCGCTGTCCCAGTACCGTCTTGTCCAGACGTCAGCGCGATCTCCCAGTACCGTCTCGTCCAGACGTCAGCCCGCTGTCCCAGTACCATCTTGTCCTGACGTCAGCGCGCTGTCCCAGTACCGTCTCGTCCAGACGTCAGCGCGCTGTCCCAGTACCGTCTTGTCCTGACGTCAGCGCGCTGTCCCAGTGCCGTCTTGTCCTGACGTCAGCGCGCTGGCCCAGTACCGTCTCGTCCTGACGTCAGCGCGCTGTCCCAGTACGGTCTCGTCCTGACGTCAGCGCGCTGGCCCAGTACCGTCTTGTCCTGACGTCAGCGCGCTGGCCCAGTACCGTCTCGTCCTGACGTCAGCGCGCTGGCCCAGTACCGTCTTGTCCTGACGTCAGCGCGCTGGCCCAGTACCATCTCATCCTGATGTCAGCGCGCTGTCCCAGTACCGTCTTGTCCTGACATCAGCGTGCTGTCCCAGTACCGTCTCGTCCTGACGTCAGCGCGCTGTCCCAGTACCGTCTCGTCCAGACGTCAGCGCGCTGTCCCGCTACCGTCTCGTCCTGACGTCAGCGCACTGTCCCAGTACCGTCTCGTCCTGACTTCAGCGCGCTGGCCCAGTGCCGTCTCGTCCTGATGTCTGTGCGCTGTCCCAGTACCATCTAGTCCAGACGTCAGCGCGCTGTCCCAGTACCGTCTCCTACTGATGTTAGCGCGCTGTCCCAGGACCGTGTCGTCCTTACGCTAGCCGCTATCCCAGTACCGTCCTGCCTAGACATCAGCGTGCTGTCCCAGTACCTTCTCCTCCTGACGTCAGCGCGCTGTCCCAGTACCGTCTTGTCCTGACGTCAGCGCGCTGTCCCAGTACCGTCTCGTCCTGACGTCAGCACACTGTCCCAGTACCGTCTCGTCCTGACGTCAGCGCGCTGTCCCAGTACCGTCTCGTCCTGACGTCAGCGCGCTGTCCCAGTACCGTCTCGTCCTGACGTCAGCGCGCTGTCCCAGTACCGTCTCGTCCTGACGTCAACGCGCTGTCCCAGTACCTTCTCCTCCTGATGTCAGCGTGCTGTCCCAGTCCCGTCTTGTCCTGATGCCGACGTGATGTCCCAGTACCGTCTTGTCCTGACGTCAGCGTGCTGTCCCAGTACCGTCTTGTCCTGACGTCAGCGCGCTGTCCCAGTACCGTCTCCTACTGATGTCAGCGCGCTGTCCCAGGACCGTGTCGTCCTTACGCTAGCCGCTATCCCAGTACCGTCCTGCCTAGACATCAGCCTGCTGTCCCAGTACCTTCTCCTCCTGATGTCAGCGTGCTGTCCCAGTACCGTCTTGTCCTGACGTCAGCGCACTGTCCCAGTACCGTCTCATTCTGATGTCTGTGCGCTGTCCCAGTACCGTCTTGTCCTGACGTCAGCGTGCTGTCCCAGTACCATCTCATCCTGACGTCAGCACACTGTCCCAGTACCGTCTCGTCCTGACGTCAGTGCGCTGTCCCAGTACCGTCTCGTCCTGACGTCAGCGCGCTGTCCCAGTACCGTCTCGTCCTGACGTCAGCGCGCTGTCCCAGTACCGTCTCGTCCTGACGTCAGCGCGCTGTCCCAGGACCGTGTCGTCCTTACGCTAGCCGCTATCCCAGTACCGTCCTGCCTAGACATCAGCGCGCTGTCCCAATACCGTCTCGTCCTGACGTCAGCGCGCTGTCCCAATACCGTCTCGTCCTGACGTCAGCGCGCTGGCCCAGTACCGTCTCGTCCTGACGTCAGCGCGCTGTCCCAGCACCGTCTCGTCCTGACGTCAGCGCGCTGTCCCAGTACCGTCTCGTCCTGACGTCAGCGCGCTGTCCCAGGACCGTGTCGTCCTTACGCTAGCCGCTATCCCAGTACCGTCCTGCCTAGACATCAGCGTGCTGTCCCAGTACCTTCTCCTCCTGATGTCAGCGCGCTGTCCCAGTACCGTCTCGGCCTGATGTCAGCGCGCTGTCCCAATACCGTCTCGTCCTGACATCAGCGTGCTGTCCCAGTACCGTCTCGTCCTGACGTCAGCGCGCTGTCCCAGTACCGTCTCGTCCTGACGTCAGCGCGCTGTCCCAGTACCCTCTCGGCCTGACATCAGCGCGCTGTCCCAGTACCGTCTCGTCCTGATGTCAGCGCGCTGTCCAGTACCGTCTTGTCCAGACGTCAGCGCGCTGTCCCAGTACAGACTTGTCCTGACGTCAGCGCGCTGTCCCAGTACCGTCTCGTCCTGACGTCAGCGCGCTGGCCCAGTACCGTCTTGTCCTGACATCAGCGTGCTGTCCCAGTACCGTCTCGTCCTGACGTCAGCGCGCTGTCCCAGTACCGTCTCGTCCAGACGTCAGCGCGCTGTCCCGCTACCGTCTCGTCCTGACGTCAGCGCACTGTCCCAGTACCGTCTCGTCCTGACGTCAGCGTGCTGGCCCAGTGCCGTCTCGTCCTGATGTCTTTGCGCTGTCCCAGTACCGTCTAGTCCAGACGTCAGCGCGCTGTCCCAGTACCGTCTCGTCCTGATGTCAGCGCGCTGTCCCAGGACCGTGTCGTCCTTACGCTAGCCGCTATCCCAGTACCGTCCTGCCTAGACATCAGCGTGCTGTCCCAGTACCTTCTCCTCCTGATGTCAGCGTGCTGTCCCAGTACCGTCTTGTCCTGACGTCAGCGCGCTGTCCCAGTACCGTCTCGGCCTGGCGTCAGCGCGCTGTCCCAGTCCCGTCTCGTCCTGATGCTGACGTGCTGTTCCAGTACCGTCTCGTCCTGACGTCAGCGCGCTGTCCCAGTACCGTCTTGTCCTGACGTCAGCGTGCTGTCCCAGTACCGTCTCGGCCTGGCGTCAGCGCGCTGTTCCAATCCCGTCTCATCCTGATGCTGACGTGCTGTTCCAGTACCGTCTCGTCCTGACGTCAGCGCGCTGTCCCAGTACGGTCTCGGCCTGACGTCAGCGCGCTGTCCCAGTACCGTCTCGTCCTGAGGTCATCGCGCTGGCCCAGTGCCGTCTCGTCCTGATGTCAGCGTGCTGTCCCAGTACCGTCTTGTCCTGACGTCAGCGCGCTGTCCCAGTACGGTCTCGGCCTGACGTCAGCGCGCTGTCCCAGTACCGTCTCGTCCTGAGGTCAGCGCGCTGTCCCAGTACCGTCTCGCCCTGACGTCAGCGCGCTGGCCCAGTACCGTCTCGTCCTGACGTCAGCGAGCTGTCCCAGTACCGTCTCGGCCTAACGTCAGCGCGCTGGCCCAGTACCGTCTCGTCCTGACGTCAGCGCGCTGTCCCAGTACCGTCTCGCCCTGATGTCAGTGCGCTGGCCCAGTACCGTCTCGTCCTGACGTCAGCGCGCTGTCCCAGTACCGTCTCGCCCTGACGTCAGCGCGCTGTCCCAGGACCGTGTCGTCCTTACGCTAGCCGCTATCCCAGTACCGTCCTGCCTAGACATCAGCGTGCTGTCCCTGTACCTTCTCCTCCTGACATCAGCGCGCTGTCCCAGTACCGTCTCGTCCTGACGTCAGCGCGCTGTCCCAATACCGTCTCGTCCTGACGTCAGCGCGCTGTCCCAATACCGTCTCGTCCTGACGTCAGCGCGCTGGCCCAGTACCGTCTCGTCCTGACGTCAGCGCGCTGTCCCAGTACCGTCTCGCCCTGACGTCAGCGCGCTGTCCCAGGACCGTGTCGTCCTTACGCTAGCCGCTATCCCAGTACCGTCCTGCCTAGACATCAGCGTGCTGTCCCAGTACCTTCTCCTCCTGACATCAGCGTGCTGTCCCAATACCGTCTCGTCCTGACGTCAGCGCGCTGTCCCAATACCGTCTCGTCCTGACGTCACCGCGCTGTCCCAATACCGTCTCGTCCCGACGTCAGCGCGCTGTCCCAGGACCGTGTCGTCCTTACGCTAGCCGCTATCCCAGTACCGTCCTGCCTAGGCATCAGCGTGCTGTCCCAGTACCTTCTCCTCCTGATGCCGACGTGCTGTTCCAGTACCGTCTTGTCCAGACGTCAGCGCGATCTCCCAGTACCCGCCTCGTCCAGACGTCAGCGCGCTGTCCCAGTACCATCTTGTCCTGACGTCAGCGCGCTGTCCCAGTACCGTCTCGTCCAGACGTCAGCGCGCTGTCCCAGTACCGTCTTGTCCTGACGTCAGCGCGCTGTCCCAGTGCCGTCTTGTCCTGACGTCAGCGCGCTGGCCCAGTACCGTCTCGTCCTGACGTCAGCGCGCTGTCCCAGTACCGTCTCGGCCTGACGTCAGCGCGCTGTCCCAGTACCGTCTCGTCCTGATGTCTGTGCGCTGTCCAGTACCGTCTTGTCCAGACGTCAGTGCGCTGTCCCAGTACCGTCTCGTCCTGATGTCAGCGCGATGTCCCAGTACCATCTTGTCCTGACGTCAGCGCGCTGTCCCAGTACCGTCTCGTCCTGATGTCAGCGCGCTGTCCCAGTACCGTCTTGTCCTGATGTCAGCGCGCTGTCCCATACCGTCTCGTCCTGATGTCAGCGCGCTGTCCAGTACCGTCTCGTCCTGACGTCAGCGCGCTGTCCCAGTACCGTCTTGTCCAGACGTCAGCGCGATCTCCCAGTACCGTCTCGTCCAGACGTCAGCGCGCTGTCCCAGTACCATCTTGTCCTGACGTCAGCGCGCTGTCCCAGTACCGTCTCGTCCAGACGTCAGCGCGCTGTCCCAGTACCGTCTTGTCCTGACGTCAGCGCGCTGTCCCAGTGCCGTCTTGTCCTGACGTCAGCGCGCTGGCCCAGTACCGTCTCGTCCTGACGTCAGCGCGCTGTCCCAGTACGGTCTCGTCCTGACGTCAGCGCGCTGGCCCAGTACCGTCTTGTCCTGACGTCAGCGCGCTGGCCCAGTACCGTCTCGTCCTGACGTCAGCGCGCTGGCCCAGTACCGTCTTGTCCTGACGTCAGCGCGCTGGCCCAGTACCATCTCATCCTGATGTCAGCGCGCTGTCCCAGTACCGTCTTGTCCTGACATCAGCGTGCTGTCCCAGTACCGTCTCGTCCTGACGTCAGCGCGCTGTCCCAGTACCGTCTCGTCCAGACGTCAGCGCGCTGTCCCGCTACCGTCTCGTCCTGACGTCAGCGCACTGTCCCAGTACCGTCTCGTCCTGACGTCAGCGCGCTGGCCCAGTGCCGTCTCGTCCTGACGTCAGCGCGCTGTCGCAGTACCGTCTCGTCCTGACGTCAGCGCGCTGTCCCAGTACCGTCTCGTCCTGACGTCAGCGCGCTGTCGCAGTACCGTCTCGTCCTGACGTCAGCACACTGTCCCAGTACCGTCTCGTCCTGACGTCAGCGCGCTGTCCCAGTACCGTCTCGTCCTGACGTCAGCGCGCTGTCCCAGTACCGTCTCGTCCTGACGTCAGCGCGCTGTCCCAGTACCGTCTCGTCCTGACGTCAACGCGCTGTCCCAGTACCGTCTCATCCTGACGTCAGCACGCTGTCCCAGTACCGTCTCGTCCTGACGTCAGCGCGCTGTCCCAGTACCGTCTCGTCCTGACGTCAGCGCGCTGTCCCAGTACCTTCTCATCCTGATGTCTGTGCGCTGTCCCAGTACCGTCTCGTCCTGACGTCAACGCGCTGTCCCAGTACCGTCTCATCCTGACGTCAGCACGCTGTCCCAGTACCGTCTCGTCCTGACGTCAGCGTGCTGTCCCAGTACCGTCTTGTCCTGACGTCAGCGCGCTGTCCCAGTACCGTCTCCTACTGATGTCAGCGCGCTGTCCCAGGACCGTGTCGTCCTTACGCTAGCCGCTATCCCAGTACCGTCCTGCCTAGACATCAGCGTGCTGTCCCAGTACCTTCTCCTCCTGATGTCAGCGTGCTGTCCCAGTACCGTCTTGTCCTGACGTCAGCGCACTGTCCCAGTACCGTCTCATTCTGATGTCTGTGCGCTGTCCCAGTGCCGTCTCGTCCTGACGTCAGCGCGCTGTCCCAGTACCGTCTCATTCTGATGTCTGTGCGCTGTCCCAGTACCGTCTTGTCCTGACGTCAGCGTGCTGTCCCAGTACCGTCTCATCCTGACGTCAGCACACTGTCCCAGTACCGTCTCGTCCTGACGTCAGTGCGCTGTCCCAGTACCGTCTCGTCCTGACGTCAGCGCGCTGTCCCAGTACCGTCTCGTCCTGACGTCAGCGCGCTGTCCCAGTACCGTCTCGTCCTGACGTCAGCGCGCTGTCCCAGTACCATCTTGTCCTGACGTCAGCGCGCTGTCCCAGTACCGTCTCGTCCTGATGTCAGCGCGCTGTCCCAGTACCGTCTTGTCCTGATGTCAGCGCGCTGTCCCATACCGTCTCGTCCTGATGTCAGCGCGCTGTCCAGTACCGTCTCGTCCTGACGTCAGCGCGCTGTCCCAGTACCGTCTTGTCCAGACGTCAGCGCGATCTCCCAGTACCGTCTCGTCCAGACGTCAGCGCGCTGTCCCAGTACCATCTTGTCCTGACGTCAGCGCGCTGTCCCAGTACCGTCTCGTCCAGACGTCAGCGCGCTGTCCCAGTACCGTCTTGTCCTGACGTCAGCGCGCTGTCCCAGTGCCGTCTTGTCCTGACGTCAGCGCGCTGGCCCAGTACCGTCTCGTCCTGACGTCAGCGCGCTGTCCCAGTACGGTCTCGTCCTGACGTCAGCGCGCTGGCCCAGTACCGTCTTGTCCTGACGTCAGCGCGCTGGCCCAGTACCGTCTCGTCCTGACGTCAGCGCGCTGGCCCAGTACCGTCTTGTCCTGACGTCAGCGCGCTGGCCCAGTACCATCTCATCCTGATGTCAGCGCGCTGTCCCAGTACCGTCTTGTCCTGACATCAGCGTGCTGTCCCAGTACCGTCTCGTCCTGACGTCAGCGCGCTGTCCCAGTACCGTCTCGTCCAGACGTCAGCGCGCTGTCCCGCTACCGTCTCGTCCTGACGTCAGCGCACTGTCCCAGTACCGTCTCGTCCTGACGTCAGCGCGCTGGCCCAGTGCCGTCTCGTCCTGACGTCAGCGCGCTGTCGCAGTACCGTCTCGTCCTGACGTCAGCGCGCTGTCCCAGTACCGTCTCGTCCTGACGTCAGCGCGCTGTCGCAGTACCGTCTCGTCCTGACGTCAGCACTCTGTCCCAGTACCGTCTCGTCCTGACGTCAGCGCGCTGTCCCAGTACCGTCTCGTCCTGACGTCAGCGCGCTGTCCCAGTACCGTCTCGTCCTGACGTCAGCGCGCTGTCCCAGTACCGTCTCGTCCTGACGTCAACGCGCTGTCCCAGTACCGTCTCATCCTGACGTCAGCACGCTGTCCCAGTACCGTCTCGTCCTGACGTCAGCGCGCTGTCCCAGTACCGTCTCGTCCTGACGTCAGCGCGCTGTCCCAGTACCTTCTCATCCTGATGTCTGTGCGCTGTCCCAGTACCGTCTCGTCCTGACGTCAACGCGCTGTCCCAGTACCGTCTCATCCTGACGTCAGCACGCTGTCCCAGTACCGTCTCGTCCTGACGTCAGCGTGCTGTCCCAGTACCGTCTTGTCCTGACGTCAGCGCGCTGTCCCAGTACCGTCTCCTACTGATGTCAGCGCGCTGTCCCAGGACCGTGTCGTCCTTACGCTAGCCGCTATCCCAGTACCGTCCTGCCTAGACATCAGCGTGCTGTCCCAGTACCTTCTCCTCCTGATGTCAGCGTGCTGTCCCAGTACCGTCTTGTCCTGACGTCAGCGCACTGTCCCAGTACCGTCTCATTCTGATGTCTGTGCGCTGTCCCAGTGCCGTCTCGTCCTGACGTCAGCGCGCTGTCCCAGTACCGTCTCATTCTGATGTCTGTGCGCTGTCCCAGTACCGTCTTGTCCTGACGTCAGCGTGCTGTCCCAGTACCGTCTCATCCTGACGTCAGCACACTGTCCCAGTACCGTCTCGTCCTGACGTCAGTGCGCTGTCCCAGTACCGTCTCGTCCTGACGTCAGCGCGCTGTCCCAGTACCGTCTCGTCCTGACGTCAGCGCGCTGTCCCAGTACCGTCTCGTCCTGACGTCAGCGCGCTGTCCCAGGACCGTGTCGTCCTTACGCTAGCCGCTATCCCAGTACCGTCCTGCCTAGACATCAGCGCGCTGTCCCAATACCGTCTCGTCCTGACGTCAGCGCGCTGTCCCAATACCGTCTCGTCCTGACGTCAGCGCGCTGGCCCAGTACCGTCTCGTCCTGACGTCAGCGCGATGTCCCAGTACCGTCTCGCCCTGACGTCAGCGCGCTGTCCCAGGACCGTGTCGTCCTTACGCTAGCCGCTATCCCAGTACCGTCCTGCCTAGACATCAGCGTGCTGTCCCAGTACCTTCTCCTCCTGACATCAGCGTGCTGTCCCAGTACCGTCTCGTCCTGACGTCAGCGCGCTGTCCCAATACCGTCTCGTCCTGACGTCAGCGCGCTGTCCCAATACCGTCTCGTCCTGACGTCAGCGCGCTGTCCCAATACCGTCTCGTCCCGACGTCAGCGCGCTGTCCCAGGACCGTGTCGTCCTTACGCTAGCCGCTATCCCAGTACCGTCCTGCCTAGGCATCAGCGTGCTGTCCCAGTACCTTCTCCTCCTGATGCCGACGTGCTGTTCCAGTACCGTCTCGGCCTGACGTCAGCGCGCTGTCCCAGTACCGTCTCGTCCTGATGTCTGTGCGCTGTCCAGTACCGTCTTGTCCAGACGTCAGTGCGCTGTCCCAGTACCGTCTCGTCCTGATGTCAGCGCGATGTCCCAGTACCATCTTGTCCTGACGTCAGCGCGCTGTCCCAGTACCGTCTCGTCCTGATGTCAGCGCGCTGTCCCAGTACCGTCTTGTCCTGATGTCAGCGCGCTGTCCCATACCGTCTCGTCCTGATGTCAGCGCACTGTCCAGTACCGTCTCGTCCTGACGTCAGCGCGCTGTCCCAGTACCGTCTTGTCCAGACGTCAGCGCGATCTCCCAGTACCGTCTCGTCCAGACGTCAGCGCGCTGTCCCAGTACCATCTTGTCCTGACGTCAGCGCGCTGTCCCAGTACCGTCTCGTCCAGACGTCAGCGCGCTGTCCCAGTACCGTCTTGTCCTGACGTCAGCGCGCTGTCCCAGTACCGTCTTGTCCTGACGTCAGCGCGCTGTCCCAGTGCCGTCTTGTCCTGACGTCAGCGCGCTGGCCCAGTACCGTCTCGTCCTGACGTCAGCGCGCTGTCCCAGTACCGTCTCGCCCTGACGTCAGTGCGCTGTCCCAGGACCGTGTCGTCCTTACGCCAGCCGCTATCCCAGTACCGTCCTGCCTAGACATCAGCGTGCTGTCCCAGTACCTTCTCCTCCTGACATCAGCGTGCTGTCCCAGTACCGTCTCGTCCTGACGTCAGCGCGCTGTCCCAATACCGTCTCGTCCTGACGTCAGCGCGCTGTCCCAATACCGTCTCGTCCCGACGTCAGCGCGCTGTCCCAGGACCGTGTCGTCCTTACGCTAGCCGCTATCCCAGTACCGTCCTGCCTAGACATCAGCGTGCTGTCCCAGTACCTTCTCCTCCTGACGTCAGCGCGCTGTCCCAATACCGTCTCGTCCTGACGTCAGCGCGCTGTCCCAATACCGTCTCGTCCTGACGTCAGCGCGCTGTCCCAATACCGTCTCGTCCCGACGTCAGCGCGCTGTCCCAGGACCGTGTCGCCCTTATGCTAGCCGCTATCCCAGTACCGTCCTGCCTAGGCATCAGCGCGCTGTCCCAGTACCTTCTCCTCCTGATGCCGACGTGCTGTTCCAGTACCGTCTCGGCCTGACATCAGCGCGCTGTCCCAGTACCGTCTCGGCCTGACGTCAGCGCGCTGTCCCAGTACCTTCTCCTCCTGATGCCGACGTGCTGTTCCAGTACCGTCTCGGCCTAACATCAGCGCGCTGTCCCAGTACCGTCTCGGCCTGACGTCAGCGCGCTGTCCCAGTACCGTCTCGTCCTGATGTCTGTGCGCTGTCCAGTACCGTCTTGTCCAGACGTCAGTGCGCTGTCCCAGTACCGTCTCGTCCTGATGTCAGCGCGATGTCCCAGTACAATCTTGTCCTGACGTCAGCGCGCTGTCCCAGTACCGTCTCGTCCTGATGTCAGCCCGCTGTCCCAGTACCGTCTTGTCCTGATGTCAGCGCGCTGTCCCATACCGTCTCGTCCTGATGTCAGCGCGCTGTCCAGTACCGTCTCGTCCTGACGTCAGCGCGCTGTCCCAGTACCGTCTTGTCCAGACGTCAGCGCGATCTCCCAGTACCGTCTCGTCCAGACGTCAGCGCGCTGTCCCAGTACCATCTTGTCCTGACGTCAGCGCGCTGTCCCAGTACCGTCTCGTCCAGACGTCAGCGCGCTGTCCCAGTACCGTCTTGTCCTGACGTCAGCGCGCTGTCCCAGTGCCGTCTTGTCCTGACGTCAGCGCGCTGGCCCAGTACCGTCTCGTCCTGACGTCAGCGCGCTGTCCCAGTACGGTCTCGTCCTGACGTCAGCGCGCTGGCCCAGTACCGTCTTGTCCTGACGTCAGCGCGCTGGCCCAGTACCGTCTCGTCCTGACGTCAGCGCACTGTCCCAGTACCGTCTCGTCCTGACGTCAGCGCGCTGGCCCAGTGCCGTCTCGTCCTGATGTCTGTGCGCTGTCCCAGTACCATCTAGTCCAGACGTCAGCGCGCTGTCCCAGTACCGTCTCCTACTGATGTTAGCGCGCTGTCCCAGGACCGTGTCGTCCTTACGCTAGCCGCTATCCCAGTACCGTCCTGCCTAGACATCAGCGTGCTGTCCCAGTACCTTCTCCTCCTGACGTCAGCGCGCTGTCCCAGTACCGTCTTGTCCTGACGTCAGCGCGCTGTCCCAGTACCGTCTCGTCCTGACGTCAGCACACTGTCCCAGTACCGTCTCGTCCTGACGTCAGCGCGCTGTCCCAGTACCGTCTCGTCCTGACGTCAGCGCGCTGTCCCAGTACCGTCTCGTCCTGACGTCAGCGCGCTGTCCCAATACCGTCTCGTCCCGACGTCAGCGCGCTGTCCCAGGACCGTGTCGTCCTTACGCTAGCCGCTATCCCAGTACCGTCCTGCCTAGGCATCAGCGTGCTGTCCCAGTACCTTCTCCTCCTGATGCCGACGTGCTGTTCCAGTACCGTCTCGGCCTGACGTCAGCGCGCTGTCCCAGTACCGTCTCGTCCTGATGTCTGTGCGCTGTCCAGTACCGTCTTGTCCAGACGTCAGTGCGCTGTCCCAGTACCGTCTCGTCCTGATGTCAGCGCGATGTCCCAGTACCATCTTGTCCTGACGTCAGCGCGCTGTCCCAGTACCGTCTCGTCCTGATGTCAGCGCGCTGTCCCAGTACCGTCTTGTCCTGATGTCAGCGCGCTGTCCCATACCGTCTCGTCCTGATGTCAGCGCGCTGTCCAGTACCGTCTCGTCCTGACGTCAGCGCGCTGTCCCAGTACCGTCTTGTCCAGACGTCAGCGCGATCTCCCAGTACCGCCTCGTCCAGACGTCAGCGCGCTGTCCCAGTACCATCTTGTCCTGACGTCAGCGCGCTGTCCCAGTACCGTCTCGTCCAGACGTCAGCGCGCTGTCCCAGTACCGTCTTGTCCTGACGTCAGCGCGCTGTCCCAGTGCCGTCTTGTCCTGACGTCAGCGCGCTGGCCCAGTACCGTCTCGTCCTGACGTCAGCGCGCTGTCCCAGTACCGTCTCGGCCTGACGTCAGCGCGCTGTCCCAGTACCGTCTCGTCCTGATGTCTGTGCGCTGTCCAGTACCGTCTTGTCCAGACGTCAGTGCGCTGTCCCAGTACCGTCTCGTCCTGATGTCAGCGCGATGTCCCAGTACCATCTTGTCCTGACGTCAGCGCGCTGTCCCAGTACCGTCTCGTCCTGATGTCAGCGCGCTGTCCCAGTACCGTCTTGTCCTGATGTCAGCGCGCTGTCCCATACCGTCTCGTCCTGATGTCAGCGCGCTGTCCAGTACCGTCTCGTCCTGACATCAGCGCGCTGTCCCAGTACCGTCTTGTCCAGACGTCAGCGCGATCTCCCAGTACCGTCTCGTCCAGACGTCAGCGCGCTGTCCCAGTACCATCTTGTCCTGACGTCAGCGCGCTGTCCCAGTACCGTCTCGTCCAGACGTCAGCGCGCTGTCCCAGTACCGTCTTGTCCTGACGTCAGCGCGCTGTCCCAGTGCCGTCTTGTCCTGACGTCAGCGCGCTGGCCCAGTACCGTCTCGTCCTGACGTCAGCGCGCTGTCCCAGTACGGTCTCGTCCTGACGTCAGCGCGCTGGCCCAGTACCGTCTTGTCCTGACGTCAGCGCGCTGGCCCAGTACCGTCTCGTCCTGACGTCAGCGCGCTGGCCCAGTACCGTCTTGTCCTGACGTCAGCGCGCTGGCCCAGTACCATCTCATCCTGATGTCAGCGCGCTGTCCCAGTACCGTCTTGTCCTGACATCAGCGTGCTGTCCCAGTACCGTCTCGTCCTGACGTCAGCGCGCTGTCCCAGTACCGTCTCGTCCAGACGTCAGCGCGCTGTCCCGCTACCGTCTCGTCCTGACGTCAGCGCACTGTCCCAGTACCGTCTCGTCCTGACGTCAGCGCGCTGGCCCAGTGCCGTCTCGTCCTGACGTCAGCGCGCTGTCGCAGTACCGTCTCGTCCTGACGTCAGCGCGCTGTCCCAGTACCGTCTCGTCCTGACGTCAGCGCGCTGTCGCAGTACCGTCTCGTCCTGACGTCAGCACACTGTCCCAGTACCGTCTCGTCCTGACGTCAGCGCGCTGTCCCAGTACCGTCTCGTCCTGACGTCAGCGCGCTGTCCCAGTACCGTCTCGTCCTGACGTCAGCGCGCTGTCCCAGTACCGTCTCGTCCTGACGTCAACGCGCTGTCCCAGTACCGTCTCATCCTGACGTCAGCACGCTGTCCCAGTACCGTCTCGTCCTGACGTCAGCGCGCTGTCCCAGTACCGTCTCGTCCTGACGTCAGCGCGCTGTCCCAGTACCTTCTCATCCTGATGTCTGTGCGCTGTCCCAGTACCGTCTCGTCCTGACGTCAACGCGCTGTCCCAGTACCGTCTCATCCTGACGTCAGCACGCTGTCCCAGTACCGTCTCGTCCTGACGTCAGCGTGCTGTCCCAGTACCGTCTTGTCCTGACGTCAGCGCGCTGTCCCAGTACCGTCTCCTACTGATGTCAGCGCGCTGTCCCAGGACCGTGTCGTCCTTACGCTAGCCGCTATCCCAGTACCGTCCTGCCTAGACATCAGCGTGCTGTCCCAGTACCTTCTCCTCCTGATGTCAGCGTGCTGTCCCAGTACCGTCTTGTCCTGACGTCAGCGCACTGTCCCAGTACCGTCTCATTCTGATGTCTGTGCGCTGTCCCAGTGCCGTCTCGTCCTGACGTCAGCGCGCTGTCCCAGTACCGTCTCATTCTGATGTCTGTGCGCTGTCCCAGTACCGTCTTGTCCTGACGTCAGCGTGCTGTCCCAGTACCGTCTCATCCTGACGTCAGCACACTGTCCCAGTACCGTCTCGTCCTGACGTCAGTGCGCTGTCCCAGTACCGTCTCGTCCTGACGTCAGCGCGCTGTCCCAGTACCGTCTCGTCCTGACGTCAGCGCGCTGTCCCAGTACCGTCTCGTCCTGACGTCAGCGCGCTGTCCCAGGACCGTGTCGTCCTTACGCTAGCCGCTATCCCAGTACCGTCCTGCCTAGACATCAGCGCGCTGTCCCAATACCGTCTCGTCCTGACGTCAGCGCGCTGTCCCAATACCGTCTCGTCCTGACGTCAGCGCGCTGGCCCAGTACCGTCTCGTCCTGACGTCAGCGCGATGTCCCAGTACCGTCTCGCCCTGACGTCAGCGCGCTGTCCCAGGACCGTGTCGTCCTTACGCTAGCCGCTATCCCAGTACCGTCCTGCCTAGACATCAGCGTGCTGTCCCAGTACCTTCTCCTCCTGACATCAGCGTGCTGTCCCAGTACCGTCTCGTCCTGACGTCAGCGCGCTGTCCCAATACCGTCTCGTCCTGACGTCAGCGCGCTGTCCCAATACCGTCTCGTCCTGACGTCAGCGCGCTGTCCCAATACCGTCTCGTCCCGACGTCAGCGCGCTGTCCCAGGACCGTGTCGTCCTTACGCTAGCCGCTATCCCAGTACCGTCCTGCCTAGGCATCAGCGTGCTGTCCCAGTACCTTCTCCTCCTGATGCCGACGTGCTGTTCCAGTACCGTCTCGGCCTGACGTCAGCGCGCTGTCCCAGTACCGTCTCGTCCTGATGTCTGTGCGCTGTCCAGTACCGTCTTGTCCAGACGTCAGTGCGCTGTCCCAGTACCGTCTCGTCCTGATGTCAGCGCGATGTCCCAGAACCATCTTGTCCTGACGTCAGCGCGCTGTCCCAGTACCGTCTCGTCCTGATGTCAGCGCGCTGTCCCAGTACCGTCTTGTCCTGATGTCAGCGCGCTGTCCCATACCGTCTCGTCCTGATGTCAGCGCGCTGTCCAGTACCGTCTCGTCCTGACGTCAGCGCGCTGTCCCAGTACCGTCTTGTCCAGACGTCAGCGCGATCTCCCAGTACCGTCTCGTCCAGACGTCAGCGCGCTGTCCCAGTACCATCTTGTCCTGACGTCAGCGCGCTGTCCCAGTACCGTCTCGTCCAGACGTCAGCGCGCTGTCCCAGTACCGTCTTGTCCTGACGTCAGCGCGCTGTCCCAGTACCGTCTTGTCCTGACGTCAGCGCGCTGTCCCAGTGCCGTCTTGTCCTGACGTCAGCGCGCTGGCCCAGTACCGTCTCGTCCTGACGTCAGCGCGCTGTCCCAGTACCGTCTCGCCCTGACGTCAGTGCGCTGTCCCAGGACCGTGTCGTCCTTACGCCAGCCGCTATCCCAGTACCGTCCTGCCTAGACATCAGCGTGCTGTCCCAGTACCTTCTCCTCCTGACATCAGCGTGCTGTCCCAGTACCGTCTCGTCCTGACGTCAGCGCGCTGTCCCAATACCGTCTCGTCCTGACGTCAGCGCGCTGTCCCAATACCGTCTCGTCCCGACGTCAGCGCGCTGTCCCAGGACCGTGTCGTCCTTACGCTAGCCGCTATCCCAGTACCGTCCTGCCTAGACATCAGCGTGCTGTCCCAGTACCTTCTCCTCCTGACGTCAGCGCGCTGTCCCAATACCGTCTCGTCCTGACGTCAGCGCGCTGTCCCAATACCGTCTCGTCCTGACGTCAGCGCGCTGTCCCAATACCGTCTCGTCCCGACGTCAGCGCGCTGTCCCAGGACCGTGTCGCCCTTATGCTAGCCGCTATCCCAGTACCGTCCTGCCTAGGCATCAGCGCGCTGTCCCAGTACCTTCTCCTCCTGATGCCGACGTGCTGTTCCAGTACCGTCTCGGCCTGACATCAGCGCGCTGTCCCAGTACCGTCTCGGCCTGACGTCAGCGCGCTGTCCCAGTACCTTCTCCTCCTGATGCCGACGTGCTGTTCCAGTACCGTCTCGGCCTGACATCAGCGCGCTGTCCCAGTACCGTCTCGGCCTGACGTCAGCGCGCTGTCCCAGTACCGTCTCGTCCTGATGTCTGTGCGCTGTCCAGTACCGTCTTGTCCAGACGTCAGTGCGCTGTCCCAGTACCGTCTCGTCCTGATGTCAGCGCGATGTCCCAGTACAATCTTGTCCTGACGTCAGCGCGCTGTCCCAGTACCGTCTCGTCCTGATGTCAGCCCGCTGTCCCAGTACCGTCTTGTCCTGATGTCAGCGCGCTGTCCCATACCGTCTCGTCCTGATGTCAGCGCGCTGTCCAGTACCGTCTCGTCCTGACGTCAGCGCGCTGTCCCAGTACCGTCTTGTCCAGACGTCAGCGCGATCTCCCAGTACCGTCTCGTCCAGACGTCAGCGCGCTGTCCCAGTACCATCTTGTCCTGACGTCAGCGCGCTGTCCCAGTACCGTCTCGTGCAGACGTCAGCGCGCTGTCCCAGTACCGTCTTGTCCTGACGTCAGCGCGCTGTCCCAGTGCCGTCTTGTCCTGACGTCAGCGCGCTGGCCCAGTACCGTCTCGTCCTGACGTCAGCGCGCTGTCCCAGTACGGTCTCGTCCTGACGTCAGCGCGCTGGCCCAGTACCGTCTTGTCCTGACGTCAGCGCGCTGGCCCAGTACCGTCTCGTCCTGACGTCAGCGCGCTGGCCCAGTACCGTCTTGTCCTGACGTCAGCGCGTTGGCCCAGTACCATCTCATCCTGATGTCAGCGCGCTGTCCCAGTACCGTCTTGTCCTGACATCAGCGTGCTGTCCCAGTACCGTCTCGTCCTGACGTCAGCGCGCTGTCCCAGTACCGTCTCGTCCAGACGTCAGCGCGCTGTCCCGCTACCGTCTCGTCCTGACGTCAGCGCACTGTCCCAGTACCGTCTCGTCCTGACGTCAGCGCGCTGGCCCAGTGCCGTCTCGTCCTGATGTCTGTGCGCTGTCCCAGTACCATCTAGTCCAGACGTCAGCGCGCTGTCCCAGTACCGTCTCCTACTGATGTTAGCGCGCTGTCCCAGGACCGTGTCGTCCTTACGCTAGCCGCTATCCCAGTACCGTCCTGCCTAGACATCAGCGTGCTGTCCCAGTACCTTCTCCTCCTGACGTCAGCGCGCTGTCCCAGTACCGTCTTGTCCTGACGTCAGCGCGCTGTCCCAGTACCGTCTCGTCCTGACGTCAGCACACTGTCCCAGTACCGTCTCGTCCTGACGTCAGCGCGCTGTCCCAGTACCGTCTCGTCCTGACGTCAGCGCGCTGTCCCAGTACCGTCTCGTCCTGACGTCAGCGCGCTGTCCCAGTACCGTCTCGTCCTGACGTCAACGCGCTGTCCCAGTACCTTCTCCTCCTGATGTCAGCGTGCTGTCCCAGTCCCGTCTCGTCCTGATGCCGACGTGATGTCCCAGTACCGTCTTGTCCTGACGTCAGCGTGCTGTCCCAGTACCGTCTTGTCCTGACGTCAGCGCGCTGTCCCAGTACCGTCTCCTACTGATGTCAGCGCGCTGTCCCAGGACCGTGTCGTCCTTACGCTAGCCGCTATCCCAGTACCGTCCTGCCTAGACATCAGCCTGCTGTCCCAGTACCTTCTCCTCCTGATGTCAGCGTGCTGTCCCAGTACCGTCTTGTCCTGACGTCAGCGCACTGTCCCAGTACCGTCTCATTCTGATGTCTGTGCGCTGTCCCAGTACCGTCTTGTCCTGACGTCAGCGTGCTGTCCCAGTACCATCTCATCCTGACGTCAGCACACTGTCCCAGTACCGTCTCGTCCTGACGTCAGTGCGCTGTCCCAGTACCGTCTCGTCCTGACGTCAGCGCGCTGTCCCAGTACCGTCTCGTCCTGACGTCAGCGCGCTGTCCCAGTACCGTCTCGTCCTGACGTCAGCGCGCTGTCCCAGGACCGTGTCGTCCTTACGCTAGCCGCTATCCCAGTACCGTCCTGCCTAGACATCAGCGCGCTGTCCCAATACCGTCTCGTCCTGACGTCAGCGCGCTGTCCCAATACCGTCTCGTCCTGACGTCAGCGCGCTGGCCCAGTACCGTCTCGTCCTGACGTCAGCGCGCTGTCCCAGCACCGTCTCGTCCTGACGTCAGCGCGCTGTCCCAGTACCGTCTCGTCCTGACGTCAGCGCGCTGTCCCAGGACCGTGTCGTCCTTACGCTAGCCGCTATCCCAGTACCGTCCTGCCTAGACATCAGCGTGCTGTCCCAGTACCTTCTCCTCCTGATGTCAGCGCGCTGCCCCAGTACCGTCTCGGCCTGACGTCAGCGCGCTGGCCCAGTACCGTCTTGTCCTGACGTCAGCGCGCTGGCCCAGTACCGTCTCGTCCTGACGTCAGCGCGCTGGCCCAGTACCGTCTTGTCCTGACGTCAGCGCGCTGGCCCAGTACCATCTCATCCTGATGTCAGCGCGCTGTCCCAGTACCGTCTTGTCCTGACATCAGCGTGCTGTCCCAGTACCGTCTCGTCCTGACGTCAGCGCGCTGTCCCAGTACCGTCTCGTCCAGACGTCAGCGCGCTGTCCCGCTACCGTCTCGTCCTGACGTCAGCGCACTGTCCCAGTACCGTCTCGTCCTGACGTCAGCGCGCTGGCCCAGTGCCGTCTCGTCCTGATGTCTGTGCGCTGTCCCAGTACCATCTAGTCCAGACGTCAGCGCGCTGTCCCAGTACCGTCTCCTACTGATGTTAGCGCGCTGTCCCAGGACCGTGTCGTCCTTACGCTAGCCGCTATCCCAGTACCGTCCTGCCTAGACATCAGCGTGCTGTCCCAGTACCTTCTCCTCCTGACGTCAGCGCGCTGTCCCAGTACCGTCTTGTCCTGACGTCAGCGCGCTGTCCCAGTACCGTCTCGTCCTGACGTCAGCACACTGTCCCAGTACCGTCTCGTCCTGACGTCAGCGCGCTGTCCCAGTACCGTCTCGTCCTGACGTCAGCGCGCTGTCCCAGTACCGTCTCGTCCTGACGTCAGCGCGCTGTCCCAGTACCGTCTCGTCCTGACGTCAACGCGCTGTCCCAGTACCTTCTCCTCCTGATGTCAGCGTGCTGTCCCAGTCCCGTCTCGTCCTGATGCCGACGTGATGTCCCAGTACCGTCTTGTCCTGACGTCAGCGTGCTGTCCCAGTACCGTCTTGTCCTGACGTCAGCGCGCTGTCCCAGTACCGTCTCCTACTGATGTCAGCGCGCTGTCCCAGGACCGTGTCGTCCTTACGCTAGCCGCTATCCCAGTACCGTCCTGCCTAGACATCAGCCTGCTGTCCCAGTACCTTCTCCTCCTGATGTCAGCGTGCTGTCCCAGTACCGTCTTGTCCTGACGTCAGCGCACTGTCCCAGTACCGTCTCATTCTGATGTCTGTGCGCTGTCCCAGTACCGTCTTGTCCTGACGTCAGCGTGCTGTCCCAGTACCATCTCATCCTGACGTCAGCACACTGTCCCAGTACCGTCTCGTCCTGACGTCAGTGCGCTGTCCCAGTACCGTCTCGTCCTGACGTCAGCGCGCTGTCCCAGTACCGTCTCGTCCTGACGTCAGCGCGCTGTCCCAGTACCGTCTCGTCCTGACGTCAGCGCGCTGTCCCAGGACCGTGTCGTCCTTACGCTAGCCGCTATCCCAGTACCGTCCAGCCTAGACATCAGCGCGCTGTCCCAATACCGTCTCGTCCTGACGTCAGCGCGCTGTCCCAATACCGTCTCGTCCTGACGTCAGCGCGCTGGCCCAGTACCGTCTCGTCCTGACGTCAGCGCGCTGTCCCAGCACCGTCTCGTCCTGACGTCAGCGCGCTGTCCCAGTACCGTCTCGTCCTGACGTCAGCGCGCTGTCCCAGGACCGTGTCGTCCTTACGCTAGCCGCTATCCCAGTACCGTCCTGCCTAGACATCAGCGTGCTGTCCCAGTACCTTCTCCTCCTGATGTCAGCGCGCTGTCCCAGTACCGTCTCGGCCTGATGTCAGCGCGCTGTCCCAATACCGTCTCGTCCTGACATCAGCGTGCTGTCCCAGTACCGTCTCGTCCTGACGTCAGCGCGCTGTCCCAGTACCGTCTCGTCCTGACGTCAGCGCGCTGTCCCAGTACCCTCTCGGCCTGACATCAGCGCGCTGTCCCAGTACCGTCTCGTCCTGATGTCAGCGCGCTGTCCAGTACCGTCTTGTCCAGACGTCAACGCGCTGTCCCAGTACAGTCTTGTCCTGACGTCAGCGCGCTGTCCCAGTACCGTCTCGTCCTGACGTCAGCGCGCTGGCCCAGTACCGTCTTGTCCTGACATCAGCGTGCTGTCCCAGTACCGTCTCGTCCTGACGTCAGCGCGCTGTCCCAGTACCGTCTCGTCCAGACGTCAGCGCGCTGTCCCGCTACCGTCTCGTCCTGACGTCAGCGCACTGTCCCAGTACCGTCTCGTCCTGACGTCACCGTGCTGGCCCAGTGCCGTCTCGTCCTGATGTCTTTGCGCTGTCCCAGTACCGTCTAGTCCAGACGTCAGCGCGCTGTCCCAGTACCGTCTCGTCCTGATGTCAGCGCGCTGTCCCAGGACCGTGTCGTCCTTACGCTAGCCGCTATCCCAGTACCGTCCTGCCTAGACATCAGCGTGCTGTCCCAGTACCTTCTCCTCCTGATGTCAGCGTGCTGTCCCAGTACCGTCTTGTCCTGACGTCAGCGCGCTGTCCCAGTACCGTCTCGGCCTGGCGTCAGCGCGCTGTCCCAGTCCCGTCTCGTCCTGATGCTGACGTGCTGTTCCAGTACCGTCTCGTCCTGACGTCAGCGCGCTGTCCCAGTACCGTCTTGTCCTGACGTCAGCGTGCTGTCCCAGTACCGTCTCGGCCTGGCGTCAGCGCGCTGTTCCAATCCCGTCTCATCCTGATGCTGACGTGCTGTTCCAGTACCGTCTCGTCCTGACGTCAGCGCGCTGTCCCAGTACGGTCTCGGCCTGACGTCAGCGCGCTGTCCCAGTACCGTCTCGTCCTGAGGTCATCGCGCTGGCCCAGTGCCGTCTCGTCCTGATGTCAGCGTGCTGTCCCAGTACCGTCTTGTCCTGACGTCAGCGCGCTGTCCCAGTACGGTCTCGGCCTGACGTCAGCGCGCTGTCCCAGTACCGTCTCGTCCTGAGGTCAGCGCGCTGTCCCAGTACCGTCTCGCCCTGACGTCAGCGCGCTGGCCCAGTACCGTCTCGTCCTGACGTCAGCGAGCTGTCCCAGTACCGTCTCGGCCTAACGTCAGCGCGCTGGCCCAGTACCGTCTCGTCCTGACGTCAGCGCGCTGTCCCAGTACCGTCTCGCCCTGATGTCAGTGCGCTGGCCCAGTACCGTCTCGTCCTGACGTCAGCGCGCTGTCCCAGTACCGTCTCGCCCTGACGTCAGCGCGCTGTCCCAGGACCGTGTCGTCCTTACGCTAGCCGCTATCCCAGTACCGTCCTGCCTAGACATCAGCGTGCTGTCCCAGTACCTTCTCCTCCTGACATCAGCGCGCTGTCCCAGTACCGTCTCGTCCTGACGTCAGCGCGCTGTCCCAATACCGTCTCGTCCTGACGTCAGCGCGCTGTCCCAATACCGTCTCGTCCTGACGTCAGCGCGCTGGCCCAGTACCGTCTCGTCCTGACGTCAGCGCGCTGTCCCAGTACCGTCTCGCCCTGACGTCAGCGCGCTGTCCCAGGACCGTGTCGTCCTTACGCTAGCCGCTATCCCAGTACCGTCCTGCCTAGACATCAGCGTGCTGTCCCAGTACCTTCTCCTCCTGACATCAGCGTGCTGTCCCAATACCGTCTCGTCCTGACGTCAGCGCGCTGTCCCAATACCGTCTCGTCCTGACGTCACCGCGCTGTCCCAATACCGTCTCGTCCCGACGTCAGCGCGCTGTCCCAGGACCGTGTCGTCCTTACGCTAGCCGCTATCCCAGTACCGTCCTGCCTAGGCATCAGCGTGCTGTCCCAGTACCTTCTCCTCCTGATGCCGACGTGCTGTTCCAGTACCGTCTCGGCCTGACGTCAGCGCGCTGTCCCAGTACCGTCTCGTCCTGATGTCTGTGCGCTGTCCAGTACCGTCTTGTCCAGACGTCAGTGCGCTGTCCCAGTACCGTCTCGTCCTGATGTCAGCGCGATGTCCCAGTACCATCTTGTCCTGACGTCAGCGCGCTGTCCCAGTACCGTCTCGTCCTGATGTCAGCGCGCTGTCCCAGTACCGTCTTGTCCTGATGTCAGCGCGCTGTCCCATACCGTCTCGTCCTGATGTCAGCGCGCTGTCCAGTACCGTCTCGTCCTGACGTCAGCGCGCTGTCCCAGTACCGTCTTGTCCAGACGTCAGCGCGATCTCCCAGTACCGCCTCGTCCAGACGTCAGCGCGCTGTCCCAGTACCATCTTGTCCTGACGTCAGCGCGCTGTCCCAGTACCGTCTCGTCCAGACGTCAGCGCGCTGTCCCAGTACCGTCTTGTCCTGACGTCAGCGCGCTGTCCCAGTGCCGTCTTGTCCTGACGTCAGCGCGCTGGCCCAGTACCGTCTCGTCCTGACGTCAGCGCGCTGTCCCAGTACCGTCTCGGCCTGACGTCAGCGCGCTGTCCCAGTACCGTCTCGTCCTGATGTCTGTGCGCTGTCCAGTACCGTCTTGTCCAGACGTCAGTGCGCTGTCCCAGTACCGTCTCGTCCTGATGTCAGCGCGATGTCCCAGTACCATCTTGTCCTGACGTCAGCGCGCTGTCCCAGTACCGTCTCGTCCTGATGTCAGCGCGCTGTCCCAGTACCGTCTTGTCCTGATGTCAGCGCGCTGTCCCATACCGTCTCGTCCTGATGTCAGCGCGCTGTCCAGTACCGTCTCGTCCTGACGTCAGCGCGCTGTCCCAGTACCGTCTTGTCCAGACGTCAGCGCGATCTCCCAGTACCGTCTCGTCCAGACGTCAGCGCGCTGTCCCAGTACCATCTTGTCCTGACGTCAGCGCGCTGTCCCAGTACCGTCTCGTCCAGACGTCAGCGCGCTGTCCCAGTACCGTCTTGTCCTGACGTCAGCGCGCTGTCCCAGTGCCGTCTTGTCCTGACGTCAGCGCGCTGGCCCAGTACCGTCTCGTCCTGACGTCAGCGCGCTGTCCCAGTACGGTCTCGTCCTGACGTCAGCGCGCTGGCCCAGTACCGTCTTGTCCTGACGTCAGCGCGCTGGCCCAGTACCGTCTCGTCCTGACGTCAGCGCGCTGGCCCAGTACCGTCTTGTCCTGACGTCAGCGCGCTGGCCCAGTACCATCTCATCCTGATGTCAGCGCGCTGTCCCAGTACCGTCTTGTCCTGACATCAGCGTGCTGTCCCAGTACCGTCTCGTCCTGACGTCAGCGCGCTGTCCCAGTACCGTCTCGTCCAGACGTCAGCGCGCTGTCCCGCTACCGTCTCGTCCTGACGTCAGCGCACTGTCCCAGTACCGTCTCGTCCTGACGTCAGAGCGCTGGCCCAGTGCCGTCTCGTCCTGACGTCAGCGCGCTGTCGCAGTACCGTCTCGTCCTGACGTCAGCGCGCTGTCCCAGTACCGTCTCGTCCTGACGTCAGCGCGCTGTCGCAGTACCGTCTCGTCCTGATGTCTGTGCGCTGTCCCAGTACCATCTAGTCCAGACGTCAGCGCGCTGTCCCAGTACCGTCTCCTACTGATGTTAGCGCGCTGTCCCAGGACCGTGTCGTCCTTACGCTAGCCGCTATCCCAGTACCGTCCTGCCTAGACATCAGCGTGCTGTCCCAGTACCTTCTCCTCCTGACGTCAGCGCGCTGTCCCAGTACCGTCTTGTCCTGACGTCAGCGCGCTGTCCCAGTACCGTCTCGTCCTGACGTCAGCACACTGTCCCAGTACCGTCTCGTCCTGACGTCAGCGCGCTGTCCCAGTACCGTCTCGTCCTGACGTCAGCGCGCTGTCCCAGTACCGTCTCGTCCTGACGTCAGCGCGCTGTCCCAGTACCGTCTCGTCCTGACGTCAACGCGCTGTCCCAGTACCGTCTCATCCTGACGTCAGCACGCTGTCCCAGTACCGTCTCGTCCTGACGTCAGCGCGCTGTCCCAGTACCGTCTCGTCCTGACGTCAGCGCGCTGTCCCAGTACCTTCTCATCCTGATGTCTGTGCGCTGTCCCAGTACCGTCTCGTCCTGACGTCAACGCGCTGTCCCAGTACCCACTCATCCTGACGTCAGCACGCTGTCCCAGTACCGTCTCGTCCTGACGTCAGCGTGCTGTCCCAGTACCGTCTTGTCCTGACGTCAGCGCGCTGTCCCAGTACCGTCTCCTACTGATGTCAGCGCGCTGTCCCAGGACCGTGTCGTCCTTACGCTAGCCGCTATCCCAGTACCGTCCTGCCTAGACATCAGCGTGCTGTCCCAGTACCTTCTCCTCCTGATGTCAGCGTGCTGTCCCAGTACCGTCTTGTCCTGACGTCAGCGCACTGTCCCAGTACCGTCTCATTCTGATGTCTGTGCGCTGTCCCAGTACCGTCTCGTCCTGACGTCAGCGCGCTGTCCCAGTACCGTCTCATTCTGATGTCTGTGCGCTGTCCCAGTACCGTCTTGTCCTGACGTCAGCGTGCTGTCCCAGTACCGTCTCATCCTGACGTCAGCACACTGTCCCAGTACCGTCTCGTCCTGACGTCAGTGCGCTGTCCCAGTACCGTCTCGTCCTGACGTCAGCGCGCTGTCCCAGTACCGTCTCGTCCTGACGTCAGCGCGCTGTCCCAGTACCGTCTCGTCCTGACGTCAGCGCGCTGTCCCAGGACCGTGTCGTCCTTACGCTAGCCGCTATCCCAGTACCGTCCTGCCTAGACATCAGCGCGCTGTCCCAATACCGTCTCGTCCTGACGTCAGCGCGCTGGCCCAGTACCGTCTCGTCCTGACGTCAGCGCGATGTCCCAGTACCGTCTCGCCCTGACGTCAGCGCGCTGTCCCAGGACCGTGTCGTCCTTACGCTAGCCGCTATCCCAGTACCGTCCTGCCTAGACATCAGCGTGCTGTCCCAGTACCTTCTCCTCCTGACATCAGCGTGCTGTCCCAGTACCGTCTCGTCCTGACGTCAGCGCGCTGTCCCAATACCGTCTCGTCCTGACGTCAGCGCGCTGTCCCAATACCGTCTCGTCCTGACGTCAGCGCGCTGTCCCAATACCGTCTCGTCCCGACGTCAGCGCGCTGTCCTAGGACCGTGTCGTCCTTACGCTAGCCGCTATCCCAGTACCGTCCTGCCTAGGCATCAGCGTGCTGTCCCAGTACCTTCTCCTCCTGATGCCGACGTGCTGTTCCAGTACCGTCTCGGCCTGACGTCAGCGCGCTGTCCCAGTACCGTCTCGTCCTGATGTCTATGCGCTGTCCAGTACCGTCTGGTCCAGACGTCAGTGCGCTGTCCCAGTACCGTCTCGTCCTGATGTCAGCGCGATGTCCCAGTACCATCTTGTCCTGACGTCAGCGCGCTGTCCCAGTACCGTCTCGTCCTGATGTCAGCGCGCTGTCCCAGTACCGTCTTGTCCTGATGTCAGCGCGCTGTCCCATACCGTCTCGTCCTGATGTCAGCGCGCTGTCCAGTACCGTCTCGTCCTGACGTCAGCGCGCTGTCCCAGTACCGTCTTGTCCAGACGTCAGCGCGATCTCCCAGTACCGTCTCGTCCAGACGTCAGCGCGCTGTCCCAGTACCATCTTGTCCTGACGTCAGCGCGCTGTCCCAGTACCGTCTCGTCCAGACGTCAGCGCGCTGTCCCAGTACCGTCTTGTCCTGACGTCAGCGCGCTGTCCCAGTGCCGTCTTGTCCTGACGTCAGCGCGCTGGCCCAGTACCGTCTCGTCCTGACGTCAGCGCGCTGTCCCAGTACCGCCTCGCCCTGACGTCAGCGCGCTGTCCCAGGACCGTGTCGTCCTTACGCTAGCCGCTATCCCAGTACCGTCCTGCCTAGACATCAGCGTGCTGTCCCAGTACCTTCTCCTCCTGACATCAGCGTGCTGTCCCAGTACCGTCTCGTCCTGACGTCAGCGCGCTGTCCCAATACCGTCTCGTCCGGACGTCAGCGCGCTGTCCCAATGCCGTCTCGTCCTGACGTCAGCGCGCTGTCCCAATACCGTCTCGTCCCGACGTCAGCGCGCTGTCCCAGGACCGTGTCGTCCTTACGCTAGCCGCTATCCCAGTACCGTCCTGCCTAGGCATCAGCGTGCTGTCCCAGTACCTTCTCCTCCTGATGTCAGCGTGCTGTTCCAGTACCTTCTCCTCCTGATGTCTGTGCGCTGTCCCAGTACCGTCTCGGCCTGACGTCAGCGCGCTGTCCCAGTACCGTCTCGTCCTGATGTCTGTGCGCTGTCCAGTACCGTCTTGTCCAGACGTCAGTGCGCTGTCCCAGTACCGTCTCGTCCTGATGTCAGCGCGATGTCCCAGTACCATCTTGTCCTGACGTCAGCGCGCTGTCCCCGTACCGTCTCGTTCTGACGTCAGCGCGCTGGCCCAGTACCGTCTTGTCCTGACGTCAGCGCGCTGGCCCAGTACCGTCTTGTCCTGACGTCAGCGCGCTGGCCCAGTACCATCTCATCCTGATGTCAGCGCGCTGTCCCAGTACCGTCTTGTCCTGACATCAGCGTGCTGTCCCAGTACCGTCTCGTCCTGACGTCAGCGCGCTGTCCCAGTACCGTCTCGTCCAGACGTCAGCGCGCTGTCCCGCTACCGTCTCGTCCTGACGTCAGCGCACTGTCCCAGTACCGTCTCGTCCTGACGTCAGCGCGCTGGCCCAGTGCCGTCTCGTCCTGATGTCTGTGCGCTGTCCCAGTACCATCTAGTCCAGACGTCAGCGCGCTGTCCCAGTACCGTCTCCTACTGATGTTAGCGCGCTGTCCCAGGACAGTGTCGTCCTTACGCTAGCCGCTATCCCAGTACCGTCCTGCCTAGACATCAGCGTGCTGTCCCAGTACCTTCTCCTCCTGACGTCAGCGCGCTGTCCCAGTACCGTCTCGTCCTGACGTCAGCGCGCTGTCCCAGTACCGTCTCGTCCTGACGTCAGCGCGCTGTCCCAGTACCGTCTCGTCCTGATGTCAACGCGCTGTCCCAGTACCGTCTCATCCTGACGTCAGCACGCTGTCCCAGTACCGTCTCGTCCTGACGTCAGCGCGCTGTCCCAGTACCGTCTCGTCCTGACGTCAACGCGCTGTCCCAGTACCGTCTCATCCTGACGTCAGCACGCTGTCCCAGTACCGTCTCGTCCTGACGTCAGCGCGCTGTCCCAGGACCGTGTCGTCCTTACGCTAGCCGCTATCCCAGTACCGTCCTGCCTAGACATCAGCGTGCTGTCCCAGTACCTTCTCCTCCTGATGTCAGCGTGCTGTCCCAGTACCGTCTTGTCCTGACGTCAGCGCCCTGTCCCAGTACCATCTCATCCTGACGTCAGCACACTGTCCCAGTACCGTCTCATTCTGATGTCTGTGCGCTGTCCCAGTACCGTCTCGTCCTGACGTCAGCGCGCTGTCCCAGTACATTCTCGTCCTGACGTCAGCGCACTGTCCCAGTACCGTCTCGTCCTGACGTCAGCGTGCTGTCCCAGTACCGTCTCGTCCTGACGTCAACGCGCTGTCCCAGTACCGTCTCGTCCTGACGTCAGCGCGCTGTCCCAGTACCGTCTCGTCCTGATGCCGACGTGCTGTCCCAGTACCGTCTCGTCCTGACGTCAACGCGCTGTCCCAGTACCGTCTCATCCTGACGTCAGCACGCTGTCCCAGTACCGTCTCGTCCTGACGTCAGCGCGCTGTCCCAGTACCATCTCGTCCTGATGTCAGCGCACTGTCCCAGTACCGTCTCGTCCTGACGTCAACGCGCTGTCCCAGTACCGTCTCGTCCAGACGTCAGGGCGCTGTCCCAGTACCGTCTCGTCCTGACGTCAGCGCGCTGTCCCAGTATCGTCTCGTCCTGATGTCAGCGCGCTGTCCCAGTACCGTCTCGTCCTGACGTCAGCGCGCTGTCCCAGTACCGTCTCGTCCTGACGTCAACGCGCTGTCCCAGTACCGTCTCATCCTGACGTCAGCACGCTGTCCCAGTACCGTCTCGTCCTGACGTCAGCGCGCTGTCCCAGTACCGTCTCGTCCTGATGTCAGCGCGCTGTCCCAGTACCGTCTCATCCTGACGTCAACGCGCTGTCCCAGTACCGTCTCGTCCAGACGTCAGCGCGCTGTCCCAGTACCGTCTCGTCCTGACGTCAACGCGCTGTCCCAGTACCGTCTCGTCCTGACGTCAGCGCGCTGTCCCAGTACCGTCTCATCCTGATGTCTGTGCGCTGTCCCAGTACCGTCTTGTCCTGACGTCAGCGTGCTGTCCCAGTACCATCTCATCGTGACGTCAGCACACTGTCCCAGTACCGTCTCGTCCTGACGTCAGTGCGCTTTCGCAGTACCATCTCCGTCTGACGTCAGCACGCATCTCAGTACCGTCTCGTCCTGATGTCAGCCTGCTGACCCAGTACCGTCTTCTGACATCAGCGTGTTCTGTCAGTACCTTCTCGTGCTGATGTCAGCGCGCTCACCCAGTGCCGCCTCGTCTTGACATCAGTGTGCTGTCCCAGTACCGTCTCGTCCCTGCTGTCAGCCCGCTGTCCCAGTACCGTCTCGTGCTGATGTCGGCGCGCTGTCCCAGTACCGTCTCGTGCTGATGTCAGCGTGCTGTCCCTGTGTCGTCTCCTCCTGATGTCAGTGTGCTATCCCAGTACCGTCTAGCTTTGATATCAGTGCGCTGACCCAGTACTGCCTTATCGTGATGTCAGCGTGCTATCCCCATACCGTCTCGTCCTGATGCCAGCACGTATGTCAATACCATCATGCCCTGACGTCAGAACGCTGCCCCAGTACCGTCTCGTTCTGACGTCAACGTGACGATGCAGTACTGTCTCGTCCTGACATCAACGCATATCTCAGTCCCATCTTGTCCTCACGTCAGCGCGCTGTCCCAGTACCGTCTCATCCTGACGTCAGCGCGCTGTCCCCGTACCGTGTCGTCCTGAAGTCAGCGCACTGTCCCAGTTCCGTCTCATTCTAACATCAGCGCGCTGACCCAGTACCATCTCGTCCTGATGTCAGCGTGCTGTCCCAGTGCTGTATCGTCCTAATGTCGGCGTGCTGTCCCAGTTCCATCTCGTCCTGATGTCAGCGTGCTGTCCCAGTACCATCTCGCCCTGATGTCAGCGCGCTGTCCCGGTACCGTCTCGTCCTGATGTCAGCGCGCTGTCCCAGTACCGTCTTGTCCTGACGTCAGCGCGCTGTCCCAGTACCGTCTCGTCCTGACGTCAGCGTGCTGTCCCAGTACCGTCTTGTCCTGACGTCAGCGCGCTGTCCCAGTACCGTCTTGTCCTGATGTCAGCGCGCTGTCCCAGTGCCGTCTTGTCCTGACGTCAGCGCGCTGGCCCAGTACCATCTCATCCTGATGTCAGCGCGCTGTCCCAGTACCGTCTTGTCCTGACATCAGCGTGCTGTCCCAGTACCGTCTCGTCCTGACGTCAGCGCGCTGTCCCAGTACCGTCTCGTCCAGACGTCAGCGCGCTGTCCCGCTACCGTCTCGTCCTGACGTCAGCGCACTGTCCCAGTACCGTCTCGTCCTGACGTCAGCGCGCTGTCCCAGTACCGTCTCGTCCAGACGCCAGCGCGCTGGCCCAGTGCCGTCTCGTCCTGATGTCTGTGCGCTGTCCCAGTACCGTCTCGTCCAGACGTCAGCGCGCTGTCCCGCTACCGTCTCGTCCTGACGTCAGCGCACTGTCCCAGTACCGTCTCGTCCTGACGTCAGCGCGCTGTCCCAGTACCGTCTCGTCCTGACATCAGCGCGCTGTCCCAGTACCGTCTCGTCCAGACGTCAGCGCGCTGTCCCGCTACCGTCTCGTCCTGACGTCAGCGCACTGTCCCAGTACCGTCTCGTCCTGACGTCAGCGCGCTGTCCCAGTACCGTCTCGTCCAGACGTCAGCGCGCTGGCCCAGTGCCGTCTCGTCCTGATGTCTGTGCACTGTCCCAGTACCGTCTAGTCCAGACGTCAGCGCGCTGTCCCAGTGCCGTCTCGTACTGATGTCAGCGCGCTGTCCCAGGACCGTGTCGTCCTTACGCTAGCCGCTATCCCAGTACCGTCCTGCCTAGACATCAGCGTGCTGTCCCAGTACCTTCTCCTCCTGATGTCAGCGTGCTGTCCCAGTGCCGTCTTGTCCTGACGTCAGCGCGCTGGCCCAGTACCATCTCATCCTGACGTCAGCGCACTGTCCCAGTACCGTCTTGTCCTGACATCAGCGTGCTGTCCCAGTACCGTCTCGTCCTGACGTCAGCGCGCTGTCCCAGTACCGTCTCGTCCAGACGTCAGCGCGCTGTCCCGCTACCGTCTCGTCCTGACGTCAGCGCACTGTCCCAGTACCGTCTCGTCCTGACATCAGCGCGCTGTCCCAGTACCGTCTCGTCCAGACGTCAGCGCGCTATCCCAGTACCGTGTCGTCCTTACGCTAGCCGCTATCCCAGTACCGTCCTGCCTAGACATCAGCGTGCTGTCCCAGTACCTTCTCCTCCTGATGTCAGCGTGCTGTCCCAGTACCGTCTTGTCCTGACGTCAGCGCGCTGTCCCAGTACCGTCTCGGCCTGACGTCAGCGTGCTGTCCCAGTACCGTCTCGTCCTGATGCCGACTTGCTGTCCCAGTACCGTCTCGTCCTGACGTCAGCGCGCTGTCCCAGAATTGTCTCCTCCAGATGTCAGCACGCTGTCCCAGTACCGTCTCGTCAAGACGTCAGCGCGCTGTTCCAGTCCCGTCTCGTCCTGATGCCGACGTGCTGTTCCAGACCGTCTCGTCCTGACGTCAGCGCGCTGTCCCAGTACCGTCTCGTCCTGACGTCAACGCGCTGTCCCAGTACCGTCTCATCCTGACGTCAGCGCGCTGTCCCAGTACCGTCTCGGCCTGACGTCAGCGCGCTGTCCCAGTATCGTCTCGTCCTGACGTCAACGCGCTGTCCCAGTACCGTCTCATCCTGACGTCAGCACGCTGTCCCAGTACCGTCTCGTCCTGACGTCAGCGCGCTGTCCCAGTACCGTCTCGTCCTGACGTCAGCGCGCTGTCCCAGTACCGTCTCGTCCTGACGTCAACGCGCTGTCCCAGTACCGTCTCATCCTGACGTCAGCACTCTCCCAGTACCGTCTCATCCTGATGTCTGTGCGCTGTCCCAGTACCGTCTTGTCCTGACGTCAGCGTGCTGTCCCAGTACCACCTCATCGTGACGTCAGCACACTGTCCCAGTACCGTCTCGTCCTGACGTCAGTGCGCTTTCGCAGTACCATCTCCGTCTGACGTCAGCACGCATCTCAGTACCGTCTCGTCCTGATGTCAGCCTGCTGACCCAGTACCGTCTCCTGACATCAGCGTGTTCTGTCAGTACCTTCTCGTGCTGATGTCAGCGTGCTCACCCAGTTCCGTCTCATTCTAACATCAACGTGCTGACCCAGTACCATCTCGTCCTGATATCAGCGCGCTGTCCCAGTGCTGTATCGTCCTAATGTCGGCGCGCTGTCCCAGTACCGTCTCGTGCTGATGTCAGCGTGCTGTCCCTGTGTCGTCTCCTCTGATGTCAGTGTGCTATCCCAGTACCGTCTAGCTTTGATATCAGTGCGCTGACCCAGTACTGCTTTATCGTGACGTCAGCGTGCTATCCCCATACCGTCTCGTCCTGATGCCAGCACGTATGTCAATACCATCATGCCCTGACGTCAGAACGCTGTCCCAGTACCGTCTCGTTCTGACGTCAACGTGACGATGCAGTACTGTCTCGTCCTGACATCAACGCATATCTCAGTCCCATCTTGTCCTCATGTCAGCGCGCTGTCCCAGTACCGTCTCATCCTGACGTCAGCGCGCTGTCCCCGTACCGTGTCGTCCTGAAGTCAGCGCACTGTCCCAGTTCCGTCTCATTCTAACATCAGCGCGCTGACCCAGTACCATCTCGTCCTGATGTCAGCGCGCTGTCCCAGTGCTGTATCGTCCTAATGTCGGCGTGCTGTCCCAGTTCCGTCTCGTCCTGATGTCAGCGTGCTGTCCCAGTACCATCTCGCCCTGATGTCAGCGCGCTGTCCCAGTGCTGTATCGCCCTAATGTCGGCGTGCTGTCCCAGTTCCGTCTCGTCCTGATGTCTGTTCCGCTCCCCCTCGTCTGAGCAGATCCTGTGTTTCCGGAGGGCTTGTCCATAGGGGAAGGCTTCCTTAATGTGTTTGGGGTGGAAGCTGGAGAAGTGGAACATCGTGAGGTTATCTGTGGACTTGCGGTAAAGCAAAGTGCTGAGGAGACCGTCCTTTGTGGAGAAGACAGCTCCGAACGTCACCATCCGTGTGCAGTGATCTGTACATCTGTGCATACATCTGCACATACATCAGGGACTGCAGCACAGATGTGACAGCCACAGCATCACTAGAGGGAGGATCAGAGACGGGTATAAAGGGTCGAGCCCAAGGCAGGATCCGCCTCTTTTAGAAGCACAGAGCTAGTGAGCAGCAGCACACAGGGATAGCTTAGCATAGGCCGTTTACCTTAGTTTCACTGGTGATACCTCTCGACTGTTTTACATCTAGTTGAGCTCTGGAAGCAGAATTAACCCTTTGAATAAAGTGTTTGTGTTAACTGTAAGTCTACAGTCGTTATTCAGAATTAGAGAATAACATACCGTGCTCTCAAGACCAACCGCAACATTGTCATCAAACCAGCAGGCAAAGGAGGGCCCACCGTCATACTTAACAGAACGGACTACTGCAAAAGTGAGGGGCCATGTTGTTGAGGGGGATAGGCTGGTAGGCTGGAGGAGGTAGACATTTGGAAGGAAGGAAGATGTCTTAGAAATTTTGAGAAGCCTGAGGATAGATAAGTCCCCTGGGCCTGATGGGATATATCCTAGGATACTTTGGGAGGCGAGGGATGAGATTGCAGAGTCTTTGGTTTTGATCTTTATGTCCTCACTGTCTACAGGAATAGTGCCAGAGGACTGGAGAGAGGAGAATGTTGTCCCCTTGTTCAAGAAAGGGAATAGGTATAACCCTGGGAATTATAGGCCGGTTAGTCTCATCTAGGTCATAGGTAAATTATTGGAAAGGGTCCTGAGGGATAGGATTTATGATCATTTGGAAAGATACAGCTTAATCCAGGATAGTCAGCATGGATTTGTGAGGGGTAGGTCTTGCCTCACAAGTTTGATTGTTTTCTTTGAGGAGGTAACTAAGTACATAGATGAAGGTAGAGCAGTTGATGTCATATACATGGATTTTAGTAAGGCGTTTGATAAGGTGCCCCGTGGTCGGCTCATGCAGAAAGTAAGGAGGCATGGCATAGAGGGAAATCTGGCCGATTGGATCAGTAACTGGCTATCACACAGATGACAGAGGGTGGTGGTAGATGGTAAATTGTCATCCTGGAGCCCAGTCACCAGCGGTGTACCACAGGGATCAGTGCTGTTTGTGATTTTTATCAATGACTTGGATGATGGAGTTGAAGGTTGGGTTAGTAAATTTGCTGATGACACCAAGATTGGTGGAGTAGTGGATAATGTGGAGGGCTGTTGTCGGTTGCCATCCAAGTGGATAGAGCTGTGAAGAAAGCCTATAGTGTGTTAGCATTTATTGACAGGGGGATTGAGTTTAAGAGCCGTGAGGTTATTCTGCAACAGTACAAGATCTTGGTTAGACCACATTTGGAGTATTGTGTGCAGTTCTGGTCACCTCATTATAGGAAGGATGTGGATGCATTGGAAAGGGTGCAAAGGAGATTTACCAGGATGCTGCCTGGATTGGTGGGAGGGTCTTGTGAGGAAAGGTTGAGGGAGCTAGGTCTTTTCTCATTGGAGCGAAGGAGGATGAGAGGTGACTGAATTGAGGTGGATAAGATGATGAGAGGGATAGATAGAGTGGAAGTTCAGCGACTTTTTCCTCGGGTGGATGTCGCTGTTACAAGGGGGCATAACTATAAGGTTCAGGGTGAAAGATATAGGAGGGATATCAGAGGTAGGTATGGAGGGAAGATCTTATGAGGAAAGGCTGAGGGACTTGAGGCTGTTTTCGTTAGAGAGAAGAAGGTTAAGAGGTGACTTAATTGAGGCGTACAAGATGATCAGAGGATTGGATAGGTGGACAGTGAGAGCCTTTTTCCTCGGATGGTGATGTCTAGCACGAGGGGACATAGCTTTAAATTGAGGGGAGATAGATATAAGACAGATGTCAGAGGTAGGCTCTTTACTCAGAGAGTAGTAAGGGTGTGGAATGCCCTGCCTGCAACAGTAGTGGACTCGCCAACACAAAGGGCATTCAAATGGTCATTGGATAGACATATGGACGATAAGGGAATAGTGTAGATGGGCTTTAGAGTGGTTTCACAGGTCGGCGCAACATCGAGGGCTGAAGGGCCTGTACTGCGCTGTAATGTTCTATGTTCTATGTTTTGATGAAAAGTGCCCAAGACGTCTGTTGAATAACACGTGAAAGGCAGGCTCTTGTGCTCATCGTAACCAAAATCAATAAACAGTTATAGGTCAAGTGAACGTCATAATATACTTTGTAGTTTTCAAAATCCTGGCCCATAACAATATGATAAGCGCTTTGCTCCAGGAATAAGTCCAGTGAACCTGCTTTCAACGCAATTATACCTTTTTTCAAATTAGGAGACCAAAATTGTACATAGTATTCCAGATGGGACTACCTGCCATGGACACTCTCCCAAGGGACACTCTTTTCCACCCAGAATCCTCACAACTGATTCAGGTTTGCTGTCTTCAGAGTCTCTAGATTGTACGTTGGTATCGTTTGATGCAGTGCTGTTTGTTGATGCAGTGCTGTTTGTTGATGCAGTGCTGTTTGTTGATGCAGTGCTGTTTGTTGATGCAGTG
Source organism: Scyliorhinus torazame (assembly GCF_047496885.1). Classification (NCBI taxonomy): domain Eukaryota; kingdom Metazoa; phylum Chordata; class Chondrichthyes; order Carcharhiniformes; family Scyliorhinidae; genus Scyliorhinus; species Scyliorhinus torazame. The sequence goes on from NC_092714.1 coordinate 159,986,182, forward strand.
CTGTTTGTTGGCTCTGTGGGCTCCGTGTTGTTTGTTGACACAGGATCAAGCTCAACAACTGCCCTTCGGGCTCGGTGTTCAGCAGCAATCCCACAAGGATTAGGAACTGTTAAAATAAACACAGAGTATATCCACGTGCATTACAGTGCTGTCAGGCTATTTGAGCACAAGCCATTTATAAATAATTTCCATGTATTCCCTTGGTTTAGTTGAGCACAGAGACATATGACCCGTCATCTATAGTTTTAAATTTACAGGGCAGGATTCTCCGTCAGCCGCCGCTGGAATCGGGAAACCCCAATTGGGCGGAGAATTGGTTTTGACGGCAAAATCGGCACTGGTTTCACGCCAAATCGTAATTCTCCAGTGCGTCGACAGCGGCGTCAATGCGTTTCCGAATGCACGTGCAGTAAACATCATTGGCATATCATTAGCCAGCCTGACCCGGTATTTTCCGCCTCCGATGGGCCGCGTTCTCGATGGGGCGGTTCGCTGTGCTTTTAAAAATCATGAAAAATGCGACATGGCTGCTGAGGGAGAGAGAGGGGCTACGGAAAGTGTCCAACATCGTCATAGTTTACTGACAGTCATGTCACTGGCCAGGAGGAGGGGGGAAGTCTTCTGCCATGCCGGGCGGAGTAGTGGGGAGTGGCCAGGAGATAGACTGTGGAGTCGGGGTGGACAGGCAGAAACATCATTGATGTGGCCTGCAGACAGCCATGCTGCTGCACACACAGCTGACTGACCACTGTGAACCTAGGGCCATAGGTCATATGGGTGTCTCCCCGGGTCACCCACCTAGATGCCCTCTGTCAGTTTTGCTGTTGTGGAAGTCCAGGAATCCGGTCCTGGCATCAACATGTCTCAGGAATGGAGAATCCTGCCGACAGTGTTTAACTGACAGGAGAACGATAATTGCAGTCATGGCATTATAGAGCTATACAGTGAAGAAGCAGTCCATTCAGCCTATCATGTCTATGCTGCCTCTTGGAAAGACCTGTCTCCAACACCCCTTCTCTTTGTCCACAGACCGTGTTAGGGAACTGGAGCTGGATGAACTTCGGATCGGTTTGCACTGAATTTGGGTGCATTTGAGTGCAGTTTGGTGACTGAGGGATATTAAGGGTTCATTTTTATCTAAAGTCTAGTCTTTCTTATATTTAGTTAATTAACTTAAAAGTTGCTGTTTGGGTTCGAAGAAGGTGAGTTTTCAATCAGATTTAAATAGAGGTTCTACTTGCAGCTACTTGCAGCTAGAGCTTGTTAATTAGTTAATTGGATTAGGCCAGTTTTCAGAGACTAGAGTCACACAGTATAAAGGTGAGCCAGCTTACAGTGCTGACTTTGTTTGCACTAAGTGCTGAATTTTGGTACATTTGAGTGCCATAGTGAGAGTCTGGTGACTGAGGGAGTGCTGAATTTGGATGCATTTGAGTGCTATAGTGAGAGTTTGGTGACTGGGGGAGTTAGGTGAGGAGGGAGCAAGGTTGTCCTTTCATTTAATTTCCTCAAAGAGCAAGAAGGGAGCCAGGAGTTTACAGAGAGTGCAGCTCACTGGGAGCAGAGTCGGAGGGCGGAGTTCCAGTTAGTCCACAGGGCTTACATTCTGTAAGATCAGAGGGGATGGAGGCTAGGGTAGTTGCATTCTCCTCCTGTAGGATGTGGGTGGTGAGGTGTCCCCGCTGATTACACCTGCGGGAAGTGCACCAACTCCAGCTCCTCAGAGACCGCATCAGGAAACTGGAGTTGAAGGTTGATGAACTTCGGATCATCCGGGAGGCAGAGGGGGTGATAGAGAAGAGTTACAGGGAGATAGCCACACCCAAGCTACAGGACAAGAGTAGCTGGGTTACAGTCAGGGGAAGGAAAACAAACAGGCAGACAGTGCAGGGACCCCTCGTGGCCGTTCCCCTTCAAAACAAGTATACCGTTTTGGATGCTGTTCAGGGGGGTGACCTACAAGGGGAAGGCCTCAGCGGCCAGATCTCTGGCACTGAGCCTAGCTCTGTGGCTCAGAAGAGAAGGGGGGAGAATAGAAAAGCAATCGTGATAGAAGACTCAATGGTTAGGGGAACGGAATAGGAGATTCTGTGGTCGCGAGCGAGACTCCTGGAAGGTATGTTGCCTCCCGGGTGCCAGGGCCAGGGATGTCTCGGATCGAGTCTACAGGATTCTTAAGGGGTAGGGGAGCAAGCAGAAGTTGTGGTGCACATAGGCACCAACGACATAGCTAAGAAAAGAGATGAGGATCTAAAAAGTGATTTTAAGGAGTTAGGTAGAAGCTAAAGAGCAGGACAAGCAGAGTAGTGATCTCAGGATTGCTACCGGTGCCACGTGCAAGTGAGGGAAGGAACAGAGAGCGAGTGCAGCTGAACACGTGGCTACAGGGCTGGTGCAGGAGGGAAGGCTTCAGATATGTGGATCATTGGGATATCTTCTGGGGAAAGTGGGACCTGTAGATGAAGGACGGATTGCACCTAAACTGGAGAGGCACCAATATCCTGGGTGGGAGGTTTGCTAGAGCTCTTCGGGAGGGTTAAAACTAGTTTGGCAGTGGGATGGGAACCAGAGCTATGGATCAGAGGATAGGGTAACTGTTGAACAGGCATAAATAGTATGCAGCAAGTCTGTAAGGAAGGATAGACAGTTGATAGGGCAAAGTTGCACTCAGTGGAATGGGTTAAATTGTATCTGTTTCAATGTAAGGAGTGTCAGGAATAAGGGAGATGAACTTGGAGCATGGATCAGTACTTGGAACTACGATAAAAGAACAAAAGAACAAAGAAATGTACAGCACAGGAACAGGCCCTTCGGCCCTCCAAGCCCGTGCCGACCATACTGCCCGACTAAACTACAATCTTCTACACTTCCTGGGTCCGTATCCTTCTATTCCCATCCTATTCATATATTTGTCAAGATGCCCCTTAAATGTCCCTATCGTCCCTGCCTCCACTACCTCCTCCGGTAGTGAGTTCCAGGCACCCACTACCCTCTGCGTAAAAAACTTGCCTCGTACATCTACTCTAAACTTTGCCCCTCTCACCTTAAACCTATGCCCCCTAGTAATTGACCCCTCTACCCTGGGGAAAAGCCTCTGACTATCCACTCTGTCTATGCCCCTCATAATTTTGTATACCTCTATCAGGTCGCCCCTCAACCTCCTTCGTTCCAGTGAGAACAAACCGAGTTTATTCAATCGCTCCTCATAGCTTATGCCCTCCATACCAGGCAACATTCTGGTAAATCTCTTCTGCACCCTCTCTAAAGCCTCCACATCCTTCTGGTAGTGTGGCGACCAGAATTGAACACTATACTCCAAGTGTGGCCTAACTAAGGTTCTATACAGCTGCAACATGACTTGCCAATTCTTATACTCAATGCCCCGGCCAATGAAGGCAAGCATGCCGTATGCCTTCTTGACTACCTTCTCCACCTGTGTAGCCCCTTTCAGTGATCTGTGGACCTGTACTCCTAGATCTCTTTGACTTTCAATACTCTTGAGGGTTCTACCATTCACTGTATATTCCCTACCTGCATTAGCCCTTCCAAAATGCATTACCTCACATTTGTCCAGGTTAAACTCCATCTGCCATCTCTCCGCCCAAGTCTCCAGACAATCTAAATCCTGCTGTATCCTCAGACAGTCCTCATCGCTATCCGCAATTCCACCAACCTTTGTGTCGTCTGCAAACTTACTAATCAGACCAGTTACATTTTCCTCCAAATCATTTATATATACTACAAAGAGCAAAGGTCCCAGCACTGATCCCTGTGGAACACCACTGGTCACAGCCCTCCAATTAGAAAAGCATCCCTCCATTGCTACCCTCTGCCTTCTATGGCCTAGCCAGTTCTGTATCCACCTTGCCAGTTCACCCCTGATCCCGTGTGACTTCACCTTTTGTACTAGTCTACCATGAGGGACCTTGTCAAAGGCCTTACTGAAGTCCATATAGACAACATCTACTGCCCTACCTGCATCAATCATCTTAGTGACCTCCTCGAAAAACTCTATCAAGTTAGTGAGACACGACCTCCCCTTCACAAAACCGTGCTGCCTCTCACTAATACGTCCATTTGCTTCCAAATGGGAGTAGATCCTGTCTCGAAGAATTCTCTCCAGTAATTTCCCTACCACTGAAGTAAGGCTCACCGGCCTGTAGTTCCCGGGATTATCCCTGCCACCCTTCTTAAACAGAGGAACAACATTGGCTATTCTCCAGTCCTCCGGGACATCCCCGATGGCCATTACGGAGACATGGATTTCACAGGGGCAGGAATGGTTGTTAGATGTTCCGGGGTTTAGATGTTTTCAGAAGAATAGGGAGGGAGGTAAAAGAGGAGGGGGAGTGGCACTGTTAATTAAGGACTGCACCACAGCTGCAGAAAAGGAGGTAGTTGAGGAGGGTTTGTCAACTGAGTCAGTATGGGTGGAAATCAGAAACAGGAAAGGCGCAGTCACTTTATTGGGAGTTTTCTACAGACCCCCCAATAGCAGCAGAGACAGAGGAACAGATTGGGCGGCAGATCTTGGAAAAGTGCAGAAGTAACAGAGTTGTTGTCATGGGTGACTTCAACTTTCCTCATATTGACTGGAACCTCCTGCGTGCAAATGGTTTGGATGGAGCAGATGTTGCCAGGTGTGTACAGGAAGGATTCCTGACTCAATATGTAGATAGGCCGACTAGGGGAGAGGCCATATTGGACTTGGTGCTCGGCAACGAACCAGGCCAGGTGTCAGATGTCTCGGTGGGAGAGCGTTTCAGTGACAGTGACGACAACTCCTTGACCTTTACCATAGTCATGGAAAGGGATAGGAACACACAGTAAGGGAAGGTATTTAATTGGGGGAGGGGATATTATACTGCTATTAGACAGGAGCTGTGGAGCATAAAGTGGGAACAATTGTTCTTGGGGAATTGCACAACAGTAATGTGGGGATTGTTTAAGGAGCACTTGATGCGAGTGCTGAATAGTTTTGTCCCACTGAGCCAAGGGAAGAATGGTAAGGTGAAGGAGCCTTGGATGACAAAAGAAGTGGAGTTTCTAGTCAAGAGGAAGAAGGAAGCTTACGTAAGGTTGAGGAAGCAAGTATCATGTGAGAGTACCTTTTAAGAAATGGGTGTTTATAAATGGGTGTATATATAAATATCTGTCGTGAGAATACCTTTAAGAAATGGGTATTTATCACTACAGTGATGTCAGAGAGTGGGTGGAGCTGTGCTGTCTGTCAGCTTTTTACTTTCATTTTAGGCTGTTTGCTGCAGGGTGTGTTTTAGTTTCGTTTTCAAAGCTGGATAGCTGTAGTCACAGCCAGAAGGTGTATGAATCTCTCTCTGAAATCTAAAGACTGTAAATCGATCCTGGTGATTTAAAACTAATAACAGAAGTGACTTTAACCTGATGTGCTTCTGGTAAAAGGTATTTTCAGTCTTATGGAAGTCAAAAGGAAAGCTTAAAGGATTACTTAGTGTTGTAGTCTTTGGGGGATTTATTTGAATTAATGGTTGCTAAGATATTCACTGTATGTTTTAAATAGGTTAACTTGAGTTCATAGAATAAACATTGTTTTGCTTTAAAAAATACTTTTCCATTTCTGCTGTACCACACCTGTAGAGTGGGCCGTGTGCTCCCCATACCACAATCTATTAAAAGTTGTGGGTCAGGTGAACTCCATGATACACTTTGGGGTTCTCTAAACCCTGGCCCATAACAAGTTGGGGGCTTGTCCGGGATAAAAGTCTATCTATTGGATTGGCTTAGTGAATTTTAGGACTGTGAGGGGTGAGCATATTGTGGTTGCTTTTCAGGTGTGGTATTTTAGTTTAAGTAGGGAGTGTGTAAGGTTTTCGGGCAATTCGGCCCTTTTTGGACTGTTCAAGAGTAAAATCCAGAGACTGGAACATAACCAAATTTCCCAGCAGGCTTGGCCTGCTGAGCTGGGTATGTGTATGGATACTTACAAACCCCCCGCCCCCCCCCCCCCCCCCGCCCCCCCCGGAGCTACAAGGAAGAAGGAGCCAGACAACTAGATAAGATTAAAACACAGACAAAGGGGCATGGTAATACAAAGAGGCCTGCCTGCAAGCAGGACAATGGGATGGTCATAGCCCCATGCAGATGTAAATGACTTTGCCTCCACCAGAGCAGAATCCAATCAACACCCCATCAACATAGCGAGGTGAGAATAGCAGCGATCTCCGGAGCAGATGGAAGACTTTGAAAATCTTCACAAGGGAGCTTAACCTCGTTATCTCAAAAAGCAGACTGTCTGGGCTTAGTATATTGCGCTGGAAAAGCCCCTTGAAGATAAACAGTAGAAAAAACCATGTTGGAGGCGGACCTAGGGGAGGTACTCCAATCTTGACAGAAGCCGCCGGCAGGAACTCACTGGTCAGAGGGGGCGGAGCCCGCGCCAAACTCAAACTACCAAGTTGGAAGCGGACCTAGGGGAGGTACTCCAATCTTGGAAGGTCTGATTGACAGGAACCATGGTCAAAGGGGACGGGACCAGCGGGAACTTTAAACCTTACCGATTCAATGCAAAAGGGGCTGGCCGAACACAGGAAAAACCCAGGTAAACGGATATAAAAGGGGCTGTGTTTCGATTGAGGGTCTCTTGGCTTGACCTCTCCACCTTCGACTTGACCTCCTGCAGCCTGTGACCGTAAGTACCCTGCAGCAGCGTGCAAAACTCCCTTGACTTTGATAGTGGTTGAGGCTTTGGGGCAGGGGGCTTGATTTGTGTTTTGTACCATTGCTAAAATTGTGTAACGATAAGATTTTACGTTGTGTCCGTTATAGTACTTCCTGAATAGACATAGTTTGTGTTAGAGCTTAAGGTTTTATTATAATGTCTTCTGTTTGTTGATTTTGACCTGGGTTTTGCAATAAACCTCGATTTGCTGATAAATTGGAGTCGTTTAAATTCTTCAATCTCTCACCAGCGATCTCTGACCAAGTCATTGTTAAAATATTCCTCACCCTAATTCCGGGGTCGAGAATCTGGGGTCATCTTGAACGATTCGAACCCGTTCACTCAGGACAGGCTGCTGGTTAGGTAATAAACAGCAGTGTCCTATTCTCTCTCTTGGGAAAGCTACTCCAGCGAAGTAGGAACCGGGTGGGTGTTGCACCACCGGCAAGAGAGAGAATCAACTGGGCATTGGTGGGGGTCTGGATATCTGTGTGATATAAGCCTCAGGCTTCCGGTTAGGGATAAACGGCAGGCTTGATTCAGTGCTCTCTCCCGCGGAGGTGTCCCAGTGCGGCATCCCCTGGTCTCTGACGTTTCAGTGCCAGCTGGAGGGAGACACACACAGATACTCAAACCCGAGATATCGGCCCAGTAGTGGAGTAGCAAAGATGGAACCCTCTACAGAGTGTGTTGTGGACAATGGCTGTTTCAGGGGCTGTGACGATTTTTGGGGTGGAGACGGTCACACACAGTACCTTATGGACAGTGACTAAAAGCAGACTGTTAGATTTGGCAAACACATTGTGGTTAACATGACCTGACAAAATACGAAAACATGAGGTCATTCTGGTGGTGGCTAAGCATTTAAAGTTGCCTGAGATACAGTTTGACTCATTGGAAATGGCAAAAATTCAGTTACAAATTAAACAAATGGAACATGAGAAAGAATTAAAACAGCTTGAATACGAAAGAGAGAGGAAAAAGAAAGAGAAAGAGAGAGAGAGGAAAAAGAGAGAGAGGAAAAAGAGAGAGAAGAAAGGAAAACAGAAAGAACAGCACTTGCAGAACAAAAGAAAGAAAAAAGGAGATACAGATCAGGGAAAAAGATAAAGAGAGAGAGTTTGAACTTCAGAAAATGGCCATGAAACATGACAGTCAGTTGAAATTGGCAGGCGTAAAGGGAAACGTACAGTTGGTTGATAGAGATGAGGATAGTGAGAAACAGCGTCAAAGTCGAAGGCTTGGTGGGGATCTATTTAAATATGTCCCAGCATTGCCAAGGTTTGACGAGAAGGAGGCAGAAGCCTTTTTCATTTCATTTGAGAAGGTAGCTAAACAAATGAAATGGCCACAGGACATGTGGGTGTTACTGATTCAAACAAAGCTTGTAGGTAGGGCTAGTGAAGTGTTTGCATCACAACCAGACGAGGTATCTGAGTCATATGAGGAGGTGAAAAAATCCACCTTAGATGCATATGAACTAGTGCCAGAAGCCTACAGACAAAGGTTTAGAAAATTAAGGAAAGAATTTGGTCAAACATACATGGCGTTTTAAAGGCTCAAAGAGAGTAATTTTGATAGGTGGATAAGGGCTTTGAAAATAGACCAAACGTATGAAGCTCTCAGAGAAATTATACTTTTGGAAGAGTTTAAAAATTTAATTCCTCGTGCACTGAGAATTCATATGGAAGAACAGAGGGTTAAAACGGCGAGATTAACAGCAGAAATGGCTGATGATTATGAATTAGTTCATAAATCAAAGCTTGGTTTCCGACATCAGTTTCAGCCTGTGAGGGATAGAAACTGGGGACATGAGAAATACTCAAGTGGTAAAGGTAAAGGTGATCTTATGGGAGATAATGAGGAGAGTGTATCTCAGATTAAAAAAGAAATCCAGGAGGGTGGAAAAGAAATGAAAAGTTTCAAATGTTTTCACTGTAATAAACTAGGCCATGTAAAGCTGTTGGTTGAAGAAAACACTGGGAAGGCTTATGCGGTAAAACAGAATAAGACAGTGGGGTTTGTGAAAGTGGTGAAGGAAAGCCCAAGGGAAGCGAAGGAGGTGCAAAAGATTGTACAGCCTGATCAAGAGGTGATTGACAAGAAGGTCAATCTTTCGGTCCCTCTTTGCTGTTTTTTTTAAATTTTAGTGTTTCAGGCGGGAACAGGAAGTTCGACCCGCGGACTTCTGGGAAGTCCCTCACTAATAAATTCTGGTGGAGAGGAAACCCGAGACACTACACGTGTAGTGTCTCCCACCCGCCCTCCTCCTCTAACCTAATAATAAAACCCATTGGTGTGAGGTAAGTACCATATTTTATTGTTATTATTATTATTTGTTTTTTTTTAAATTTAATTTAGTTGTTAGCCAGATCTTGGTAGAAAGTTAGAGGGATGGCTGGGAAAGGAGTGCAATGTTCCTGCTGCAGGATGTTTGAGGTGAGGGATGCCGTTAGTGTTTTTGCTGATTTTACCTGCAGGAAGTGCTGCCATCTCCAGCTCCTCCAAGACCGAGTTAGGGAAATGGAGCTGGAGTTGGAAGAACTTCGGATCATTCGGGAGGCAGAGGGGGTCATAGATAGCAGCTTCAGGGAATTAGTTACACCAAAGATTGGAGATAGATGGGTAACTGTAAGAGGGACTGGGAAGAAGCAGTCAGTGCAGGGATCCCCTGCGGTCGTTCCCCTGAGAAACAAGTATACCGCTTTGGATACTTGTGGGGGGGACGACTTACCAGGGGTAAGCCATGGGGTACGGGCCTCTGGCACGGAGTCTGTCCCTGTTGCTCAGAAGGGAAGGGGGGAGAGGAGCAGAGCATTAGTAATTGGGGACTCTATAGTCAGGGGCACAGATAGGAGATTTTGTGGGAGCGTGAGAGACTCACGTTTGGTATGTTGCCTCCCAGGTGCAAGGGTACGTGATGTCTCGGATCGTGTTTTCCGGGTCCTTAGGGGGGAGGGGGAGCAGCCCCAAGTCGTGGTCCACATTGGCACCAACGACATAGGTAGGAAAGGGGACAAGGATGTCAGGCAGGCTTTCAGGGAGCTAGGATGGAAGCTCAGAACTAGAACAAACAGAGTTGTTATCTCTGGGTTGTTGCACGTGCCACGTGATAGTGAGATGAGGAATAGGGAGAGAGAGCATTTAAACACGTGGCTACAGGGATGGTGCAGGCGGGAGGGTTTCAGATTTTTGGATAACTGGGGCTCTTTCTGGGGAAGGTGGGACCTCTACAGACAGGATGGTCTACATCTGAACCTGAGGGGCACAAATATCCTGGGGGGGAGATTTGTTAGTGCTCTTTGGGGGGGTTTAAACTAATGCAGCAGGGGCATGGGAACCTGGATTGTAGTTTTAGGGTAAGGGAGAATGAGAGTATAGAGGTCAGGAGCACAGATTTGACGTCGCAGGAGGGGGCCAGCGTTCAGGTAGGTGGTTTGAAGTGTGTCTACTTCAATGCCAGGAGTATACGAAACAAGGTAGGGGAACTGGCAGCGTGGGTTGGTACCTGGGACTTCGATGTTGTGGCCATTTCGGAGACATGGATAGAGCAGGGACAGGAATGGATGTTGCAGGTTCCGGGGTTTAGGTGTTTTAGTAAGCTCAGAGAAGGAGGCAAAAGAGGGGGAGGTGTGGCGCTGCTAGTCAAGAGCAGTATTACGGTGGCGGAGAGGATGCTAGATGGGGACTCTTCTTCCGAGGTAGTATTGGCTGAAGTTAGAAACAGGAAAGGAGAGGTCACCCTGTTGGGAGTTTTTTATAGGCCTCCTAATAGTTCTAGGGATGTAGAGGAAAGGATGGCGAAGATGATTCTGGATATGAGCGAAAGTAACAGGGTAGTTATTATGGGAGACTTTAACTTTCCAAATATTGACTGGAAAAGATATAGTTCGAGTACAATAGATGGGTCGTTTTTTGTACAGTGTGTGCAGGAGGGTTTCCTGAAACAATATGTTGACAGGCCAACAAGAGGCGAGGCCACGTTGGATTTGGTTTTGGGTAATGAACCAGGCCAGGTGTTGGATTTGGAGGTAGGAGAGCACTTTGGGGACAGTGACCACAATTCGGTGACGTTTACGTTAATGATGGAAAGGGATAAGTATACACCGCAGGGCAAGAGTTATAGCTGGGGGAAGGGCAATTATGATGCCATTAGACGTGACTTGGGGGGGATAAGGTGGAGAAGTAGGCTGCAAGTGTTGGGCACACTGGATAAGTGGGGCTTGTTCAAGGATCAGCTACTGCGTGTTCTTGATAAGTATGTACCGGTCAGACAGGGAGGAAGGCGTCGAGTGAGGGAACCGTGGTTTACCAGGGAAGTGGAATCTCTTGTTAAGAGGAAGAAGGAGGCCTATGTGAAGATGAAGTGTGAAGTTTCGGTTGGGGCGATGGATAGTTACAAGGTAGCGAGGAAGGATCTAAAGAGAGAGCTAAGACGAGCAAGGAGGGGACATGAGAAGTATTTGGCAGGTAGGATCAAGGAAAACCCAAAAGCTTTCTATAGGTATGTCAGGAATAAGCGAATGACTAGGGAAAGAGTAGGACCAGTCAAGGACAGGGATGGGAAATTGTGTGTGGAGTCTGAAGAGATAGGCGAGATACTAAATGAATATTTTTCGTCAGTATTCACTCAGGAAAAAGATAATGTTGTGGAGGAGAATGCTGAGCCCCAGGCTAATAGAATAGATGGCATTGAGGTACGTAGGGAAGAGGTGTTGGCAATTCTGGACAGGCTGAAAATAGATAAGTCCCCGGGACCTGATGGGATTTATCCTAGGATTCTATGGGAGGCCAGGGAAGAGATTGCTGGACCTTTGGCTTTGATTTTTATGTCATCATTGGCTACAGGAATAGTGCCAGAGGACTGGAGGACAGCAAATGTGGTCCCTTTGTTCAAAAAGGGGAGCAGAGACAACCCCGGCAACTATAGACCGGTGAGCCTCACGTCTGTAGTGGGTAAAGTCTTGGAGGGGATTATAAGGGACAAGATTTATAATCATCTAGATAGGAATGATATGATCAGGGATAGTCAGCATGGCTTTGTGAAGGGTAGGTCATGCCTCACAAACCTTATTGAGTTCTTTGAGAAGGTGACTGAACAGGTAGACGAGGGTAGAGCAGTTGATGTGGTGTATATGGATTTCAGCAAAGCGTTTGATAAGGTTCCCCACGGTAGGCTATTGCAAAAAATACGGAGGCTGGGGATTAAGGGTGATTTAGAGATGTGGATCAGAAATTGGCTAGCTGAAAGAAGACAGAGGGTGGTGGTTGATGGGAAATGTTCAGAATGGAGTACAGTCACAAGTGGAGTACCACAAGGATCTGTTCTGGGGCCGTTGCTGTTTGTCATTTTTATCAATGACCTAGAGGAAGGCACAGAAGGGTGGGTGAGTAAATTTGCAGATGATACTAAAGTCGGTGGTGTTGTCGATAGTGTGGAAGGATGTAGCAGGTTACAGAGGGATATAGATAAGCTGCAGAGCTGGGCTGAGAGGTGGCAAATGGAGTTTAATGTAGAGAAGTGTGAGGTGATTCACTTTGGAAGGAATAACAGGAATGCGGAATATTTGGCTAATGGTAAAGTTCTTGAAAGTGTGGCTGAGCAGAGGGATCTAGGTGTCCGTGTACATAGATCCCTGAAAGTTACCACCCAGGTTGATAGGGTTGTGAAGAAGGCCTATGGAGTGTTGGCCTTTATTGGTAGAGGGATTGAGTTCCGGAGTCGGGAGGTCATGTTGCAGCTGTACAGAACTCTGGTCCGGCCGCATTTGGAGTATTGCGTACAGTTCTGGTCACCGCATTATAGGAAGGACGTGGAGGCTTTGGAGCGGGTGCAGAGGAGATTTACCAGGATGTTGCCTGGTATGGAGGGAAAATCTTATGAGGAAAGGCTGACGGACTTGAGGTTGTTTTCGTTGGAGAGAAGAAGGTTAAGAGGAGACTTAATAGAGGCATACAAAATGATCAGGGGATTGGATAGGGTGGACAGTGAGAGCCTTCTCCCGCGGATGGATATGGCTGGCACGAGGGGACATAACTTTAAACTGAGGGGTAATAGATATAGGACAGAGGTCAGAGGTAGGTTCTTTACGCAAAGAGTAGTGAGGCCGTGGAATGCCCTACCTGCTACAGTAGTGAACTCGCCAACATTGAGGGCATTTAAAAGTTTATTGGATAAACATATGGATGATAATGGCATAGTGTAGGTTAGATGGCTTTTGTTTCGGTGCAACATCGTGGGCCGAAGGGCCTGTACTGCGCTGTATTGTTCTATGTTCTATGTTCTATGTTCTATGTTCTATAGTGAGATGAGGAATAGGGAGAGAGAGCAATTAAACACATGGCTACAGGGATGGTGCAGGCGGGAGGGATTCAGATTTCTGGATAACTGGGGCTCTTTCTGGGGTAGGTGGGACCTCTACAGACAGGATGGTCTACATCTGAACCTGAGGGGCACAAATATCCTGGGGGGGGGGATTTGTTAGTGCTCTTTGGGGGGGTTTAAACTAATGCAGCAGGGGCATGGGAACCTGGATTGTAGTTTTAGGGTAAGGGAGAATGAGAGTATAGAGGTCAGGAGCACAGATTTGACATCGCAGGAGGGGGCCAGTGTTGAGGTAGGTGGTTTGAAGTGTGTCTACTTCAATGCCAGGAGTATACGAAATAAGGTAGGGGAACTGGCAGCATGGGTTGGTACCTGGGACTTCGATGTTGTGGCCATTTCGGAGACATGGATAGAGCAGGGACAGGAATGGATGTTGCAGGTTCCGGGGTTTAGGTGTTTTAGTAAGCTCAGAGAAGGAGGCAAAAGAGGGGGAGGTGTGGCGCTGCTAGTCAAGAGCAGTATTACGGTGGCGGAGAGGATGCTAGATGGGGACTCATCTTCCGAGGTAGTATGGGCTGAGGTTAGAACCAGGAAAGGAGAGGTCACCCTGTTGGGAGTTTTCTATAGGCCTCCAAATAGTTCTAGGGATGTAGAGGAAAGGATGGCAAGGATGATCCTGGATAAGAGCGAAAGTAACAGGGTGGTTATTATGGGAGACTTTAACTTTCCAAATATTGACTGGAAAAGATATAGTTCGAGTACATTAGATGGGTCGTTTTTTGTACAGTGTGTGCAGGAGGGTTTCCTGACACAATATGTTGACAGGCCAACAAGAGGCGAGGCCACGTTGGATTTGGTTTTGGGTAATAAGCCAGGCCAGGTGTTGGATTTGGAGGTAGGAGAGCACTTTGGGGACAGTGACCACAATTCGGTGACGTTTACGTCAATGGTGGAAAGGGATAAGTATACACCGCAGGGCAAGAGTTATAGCTGGGGGAAGAGCAATTATAATGCCATTAGACGTGACTTGGGGAGGATAAGGTGGAGAAGTAGGCTGCAAGTGTTGGGCACACTGGATAAGTGGAGCTTGTTCAAGGATCAGCTACTGCGTGTTCTTGATAAGTATGTACCGGTCAGGCAGGGAGGAAGGCGTAGAGCGAGGGAACCGTGGTTTACCAAAGAAGTGGAATCTCTTGTTAAGAGGAAGAAGGAGGCCTATGTGAAGATGAGATGTGAAGTTTCAGTTGGGGCGATGGATAGTTACAAGGTAGCGAGGAAGGATCTAAAGAGAGAGCTAAGACGAGCAAGGAGGGGACATGAGAAGTATTTGGCAGGTAGGATCAAGGAAAACCCAAAAGCTTTCTATAGGTATGTCAGGAATAAGCGAATGACTAGGGAAAGAGTAGGACCAGTCAAGGACAGGGATGGGAAGTTGTGTGTGGAGTCTGAAGAGATAGGAGAGATACTAAATGAATATTTTTCGTCAGTATTCACTCAGGAAAAAGATAATGTTGTGGAGGAGAATGCTGAGACCCAGGCTATTAGAATAGATTACAGTAAGAAGTCTTACAACACCAGGTTAAAAGTCCAACAGGTTTGTTTCGATGTCACTAGCTTTCGGAGCGCTGCTCCTTCGTCAGGTGAGGTAGAATAGATGGCATTGAGGTACGTAGGGACGAGGTGTTGGCAATTCTGGACAGGCTGAAAATAGATAAGTCCCCGGGGCCTGATAGGATGTACCCTACGATTCTCTGGGAGGCCAGGGAAGAGATTGCTGGACCTTTGGCTTTGATTTTTATGTCATCATTGGCTACAGGAATAGTGCCAGAGGACTGGAGGATAGCAAATGTGGTCCCTTTGTTCAAAAAGGGGAGCAGAGACAACCCCGGCAACTATAGACCGGTGAGCCTCACGTCTGTAGTGGGTAAAGTCTTGGAGGGGATTATAAGAGACAAGATTTATAATCATCTAGATAGGAATAATATGATCAGGGATAGTCAGCATGGCTTTGTGAAGGGTAGGTTCTTTGAGAAGGTGACTGAACAGGTAGACGAGGGTAGAGCAGTTGATGTGGTGTATATGGATTTCAGCAAAGCGTTTGATAAGGTTCCCCACGGTAGGCTATTGCAGAAAATACGGAGGCTGGGGATTGAGGGTGATTTAGAGATGTGGATCAGAAATTGGCTAGCTGAAAGAAGACAGAGGGTGGTGGTTGATGGGAAATGTTCAGAATGGAGTTCAGTTACAAGTGGCGTACCACAAGGATCTGTTCTGGGGCCGTTGCTGTTTGTAATTTTTATCAATGACCTAGAGGAAGGCGCAGAAGGGTGGGTGAGTAAATTTGCAGACGATACTAAAGTCGGTGGTGTTGTCGATAGTGTGGAAGGATGTAGCAGGTTACAGAGGGATATAGATAAGCTGCAGAGCTGGGCTGAGAGGTGGCAAATGGAGTTTAATGTAGAGAAGTGTGAGGTGATTCACTTTGGAAGGAATAACAGGAATGCGGAATATTTGGCTAATGGTAAAGTTCTTGGAAGTGTGGATGAGCAGAGGGATCTAGGTGTCCATGTACATAGATCCCTGAAAGTTGCCACCCAGGTTGATAGGGTTGTGAAGAAGGCCTATGGAGTGTTGGCCTTTATTGGTAGAGGGATTGAGTTCCAGAGTCAGGAGTCATGTTGCAGCTGTACAAAACTCTGGTACGGCCGCATTTGGAGTATTGCGTACAGTTCTGGTCACCGCATTATAGGAAGGACGTGGAGGCTTTGGAGCGGGTGCAGAGGAGATTTACCAGGATGTTGCCTGGTATGGAGGGAAAATCTTATGAGGAAAGGCTGATGGACTTGAGGTTGTTTTCGTTGGAGAGAAGAAGGTTAAGAGGAGGCATACAAAATGATCAGGGGGTTAGATAGGGTGGACAGTGAGAGCCTTCTCCCGCGGATGGAAATGGCTGGCACGAGGGGACATAGCTTTAAACTGAGGGGTAATAGATATAGGACAGAGGTCAGAGGTAGATTCTTTTCGCAAAGAGTAGTGAGGCCGTGGAATGCCCTACCTGCAACAGTAGTTACCTCGCCAACATTGAGCGCATATAAAAGTTTATTGGATAAACATATGGATGATAATGGCATAGTGTAGGTTAGATGGCTTTTGTTTCGGTGCAACATCGTGGGCCGAAGGGCCTGTACTGCGCTGTATCGTTCTATGTTCTCTGTTCTAAGGTGCCAGATCTCTTTAAAGACTTCATTTATGTGGGTAAAGTTTACTCATGTGTATCAGGAGGACCAGGTAAAGAAGTCACAATTTTAAGAGATATGGGAGCTAGTCAATCTTTAATGCTAAGAGATGAGGAGTTATGTAGTTTGGGAAGAATGTTGCCAGAAATGGTGGTAATATGTGGAATTCAGGGTGAGAGCAGTAGTGTTCAATTATATAAGGTACGGTTGGAAAGTCCAGTGAAGAGTGGTGAAGTGGTAGTAGGAGTAATAGAGAAACTATCTTGTCCAGGAATACAGTTTATCTTGGGTAATGATATAGCTAGATCGCAGGTGGGAGTGATGCCTACTGTGGGTGATCAGCCAGTGGAAAATCAGACAACTGAAGTGTTGAAGGACGAATATCCTGGGAGTTTTCCAGATTGTGCAGTAACAAGGTCGCAAAGTCACAGGTTAAGACAAGAGGAGAAATCAGAGAGTGAAGATAAAGTTGAAGTGCAATTATCAGAAACGATTTTTGATCAGATGGTTGAAAAAGAACAAGAACAGGTGGAGGATGAGGCGGATATTTTTAGTTCAGGAGTTACAACAAAAAGACACAGAAATAAAACGGATGTCTCAGAAACCATATACAGAAGAAGAATCTGGGTGTATACCAGAGTGTTCTTACTGTTATGGGCGAGGTGTTTTCAGAACCCCAAAATGTATCATGGAGTTCAACCAACCTCTCCCTTTAATGGATTTGTTGCTTATCCTAGCACACGGCTTTTTCCCTCGATGTGGGATTACAATTATCGACACGTAGGTTTTTAAACACAAACCACTGTTTATTCCATGAACTCAACTTAACATCTTAAATAAGCATTGGATCTTAACGCCCCTTACTTCAAAGATAACTCAGAAAATATTGCAACAGTAAATACTTCCTTAAAATGTTCCTTCAAACTTCCAAGAGACTTAACACCTTTAAACAAAATCACATCAGGTTAAAGGCTTCACTATTATATGTTTAAATCACCCAAATGATCCAGAGATAGTCTTTCATGACAGAGATCCAGCTCACTGCAAAACATAGACACACACCCTGCTCTTTTCCTCCAAACCTGCAAAACTAAACTGCAAACTGGCTGACCTGAGCTCAGCCCCACCCACTCTCTGACATCACTGTTTTCTTAAAGGTAAATTGCTTAAACATCCATGTCTTAAAGGTACTCTCACATGACATTACCGCAAAAGTGATGCCTTAATGAGAAAATGGAGACCTTTACATATGCAGGCGGATGAAAAGTGGGCAGAGGTTCATCAAGTAGTATTGGTGGCAGGTACTTACAGGTAAGGACGTTTGTCAGACGGCAGGTGGTGGAATTCCCACGGCTACTGCCACACACAGTACAGGACAGGGTGCTCTCGGGGGGTGGGTGGGATTGGGGAAGATCTCGGAAACTTACCAGGTGATGCAGGAAGAGGAGGAGTCCTCGGTGGTGGAGTTGAAAGGTAAGTGGGAGGAGGAGTTGGGAGAGGAGATCGAAGAGGGGATGTGGGCAGATGCCCTAGGGAGAGTGAACTCTTCCTCTTCATGTGCGAGGCTCAGCCTCATACAGTTTCAGGTGCTGCACAGGGCACACATGACCGGGACAAGGATGAGCAGGTTCTTTGGGGGTGAGGACAGGTGTGTTAGGTGCTCAGGGAGCCCAGCAAATCACACCCATATGTTGTGGGCATGCCCAGCGCTGGAGGAATTTTGGAAGGGCGTAGCGAGGACGGTGTCGAGGGTGGTAGGATCCAGGGTCAAACCAGGCTGGGGGCTCGCAATATTTGGGGTGGCAGAGGAGCCGGGAGTGCAGGAGGCAAAAGAGGTTGGAATTCTGGCCTTTGCGTCCCTGGTAGCCCAGCGGAGGATTCTCCTTCAGTGGAAAGATACGAGGCCCCCAAGTGTGGAATCCTGGATCAGTGATATGGCAGGGTTCATTAAATTGGAGAGGGTGAAATTCGCCTTGAGAGGGTCGGTACAAGGGTTCTTTAGGCGGTGGCAACCATTCTTAGACTTTCTGGCAGAACGCTAGACATTGGTCAATGGCAGCAGCAGCTCGGGGGGTGGGGTGAGGGGGGTGGTTTACTTTATTTTTGTTTATGTTATTTACACTGGAAGGGTCTGAGGGGGTGTATACACCTGTTGTCTTAAGTCGGGGTGTTAATGTTAATTTATTATTTAGGTACGGGGGGGAGGGGTTTGGGGGGTTGCTTTTTTAGATTGTGTTTTGTACTTACCCCTGTTGGGTTCTTTTTTCTTTCTCATTTTGTTAGTGATATTTTATGAAAACCTTTAATAAAAATTAATTTTTAAAAAAAAAGTAGTATTGGCGGTAGGGTATAGAAAGGAGGTGTTGCGACTTGCACATGAGGTACCCGTGGGAAGTCATTTGGGAATAAGGAAAACTAAAGCTAAAATCCAGAAACATTTTTATTGGCCTGGACTACATAAAGATGTCGTTAAATTTTGTCAATCATGTTACACATGTCAAGTGATAGCGAAACCTCAAGCAGTGATAAAACCAGCGCCCTAAATACCCATTCCAGCATTTGAGGAACCTTTTACAAGGGTCCTAATTGATTGCGTAGGACCGCTTCCGAAAACAAAAAGTGGGAATCAATATCTTTTGACTATAATGGATGTGTCTACTAGGTTTCCAGAGGCCATTCCAGTACGCAATATTACAGCTAAAAAGATTGTGGAGGAGTTATTTAAATTCTTTACTAGATATGGACTACCACAGAAATACAATCAGATCAAGGATCGAACTTTACCTCAAGTTTATTCAAAGAACTTCTGGATAGCTTAGGAATAAAACAATTTAAATCAACTGCTTACAATCCAGAATCGCAGGGAGCGTTAGAAAGGTGGCATCAGACATTCATGACAATGTTGAGGGCTTATTGTCAAGATTATCCAGAGGATTGGGAGAAAGGAATTCCATTCGTACTGTTTGTAATTAGAGATGCACCTAATGAGTCAACCAAATTTTGTCCTTTTGAACAAATTTTTGGTCATGAGGTAAGAGGACCACTTAAATTGATTCAGGAAAGATTGGTGAGTGAGAAATCAGAACTTACATTATTGGATTACGTGTCAAAGTTTAGGAAACGATTAAATAGAGCAGGTGAATTGGCTAGACAACATTTAAAAGTTGCACAAAATGTGATGATACGGGTGGCGGACAAGAAATCCAAAGTTTGTAGTTTTGCCAGTGGAGAAAAAGTTTTAGTGTTGTTACCAGTGATAGGTGAACCTTTAAAAGCTAGGTATTGTGGACCCTATCAGATTGAAAGTAAATTAAGTGAGGTGAATTATGTGGTAAAAACACCAGATAGAAGGAAGACCGAGTGTGTCATGTGAATATGCTTAAAAGGTACTTTCAAAGGGAAGGAGAGAAAAAGGAGGAGGTTTCAATGATTCTAACTCGAAGTAACAAACCAAATCCAGATGACTGTGAATTTGACATACCTCAAATTAAATTGGAAAATGAGGATGTTCTTAAAAATTGGGATAAATCGTTGAGTTACCTTCCAGAGGAAAAATGGACTGACCTGAAAGAGTTATTGATATCACATGGGCATATTGTGGAGATAAATTGGGAAGTACTAAAATGGCTATACATGATGTAGATGTGGGAAATGCTGTTCCAATCAAACAACATCCATACAGACTTAACCCTTTAAAATTGGGACAGTAGAACAAGGAAATTGAGAGTATGCTTAAATATGGCATAATTGAAGTGGGTTGCAGCAAATGGAGCTCACCCATAGTGATGGTACCAAAACCAGATGGTACCCGGCGGTTGTGTGTGGACTATAGAAAGCTTAATGCAGTTATAAGAACGGACTCTTATCCTAACCCACGTTTGGAGGATTGCATTGAGAAAGTTGGACAATCAGCTTTTATTTCCAAATTGGATTTACTGGCAGCTACCTTTATCCGAAAGTGCAACGGATTTTTCAGCTTTTGCGACTCCAGATGGTATATATCAATTCAAAAGTTATGCCATTTGGCATGAAAAACGCCCCAGCCACATTTCCACGATTAACTAATAAAGTTGTTTCAGGATTTCCCAATTGTGTGGACGATCTGGTAATTTTCAGCCAGACATGGAAAGAACATTTAAAACATCTGATGGAGTTATTCGATCGACTTCAGGAGGCGGGTTTGGTGATATACCTAGCCAAAAGTGAATTTTGAAAAGCCCAAGTCCCTTTCCTTGGCCATACAATTGGACAGGGTGGAATGGTCACACGGGATGTGAAACCAACAGTTATTGAGGAGTTTCCGATACTCTCAAGGCGAAGGGGAATAATGCGATTTCTTGGCACGAGTGGATTTGATCAAACATTTGTGAAAAGTTTTTATAGTGTGGTTGCTCCACTGAGGGACTTGCTGAAGACACGTCAAAAATTTCAGGGGACAGCGGACTTTCAACAGGCATTTGACTGCCTGAAAGCTGTGATCACCAATGCTCATGTGTTGGAGAATTACAAGGGACTCTGTGATCAGATTGAACTAAAGTATGTGACTTTAAAGAGAAATCCTGAGGCATCGAGAAATGCATGGACCATGCAGAGACCTTCTTGTTCAAAGAGACTATCAATCGAGAAGGATTTCAGTTGGAGGAAGAAGAACGGAAACAAAATGGACTATATTATTATACCTGTTTGCGTGTGTTGTTTTTTGAAATGAAAAAGTATATTTACTGTGTGCATTTCTTATAGGATAGTGAAAAGGTGAAAAATGAAACCACCTTGAAGTTGATGGTTTCTTTTTTTTCTTGGGGGGAGGGGTCATGTGAGAGTGCCATGAAGAAATGGGTGTTTATAAGTGGATGTGTATATAAATATCTGTAGTGAGAGTACCTTTGAGAAATGGGTGTTTATTACTGCAGTGATTTCAGAGAGTGGGTGGAGCTGTGTTGTCTGTCAGCTTTTTACTTTCGTTTTAGGCTGTTTGCTGCAGGGTGTGTTTTAGTTTGGTTTTCAGAGCTGGATAGCTGTAGTCACAGCCAGAAGGTGTATTAGAGTATCTCTCTGCAATCTAAAGACTGTAAATCTATCCTGGTGATTTAAAACTAATAACAGTAGTGACTTTAACCTGATGTGCTTCTGTTAAAAGGTGTTTTAAGTCTTATGGATGTTAAAAGGAAAGCTTAAAGGATTACTTAGTGTTGTATTCTTTGAGGGTTGAATTTGAATTAATGGTTGCGAAGACGTTCACTGTATGTTTTAAAAAGGTTAACTTGAGTTCATAGAATAAACACCCTAGGTGTTCAAGTCAAGGCAAGCATCCAGCAGAGGGCAGTAGAGTGGAGCTGCTGATTGGCTGTTGCGGGGAAAATTTGCATCAGTGCATTGCGGTCAATGCATCCAGAAAGTGTACCTGAGCAAGACACCCTAGGTGTTCAAGTCAAGAAAGCATCCAGCAGAGGGCAGTAGAGCGGAGCTGCTGATTGGCTGTTGCGGGGAAAATTTGCATCAGTGCATTGCGGTCACTGCATCCAGAAGGTGTCCCTGAGCAAGACACCCTAGGTGTTCAAGTCAAGAAAGCATCCAGCAGAGGGTAGTAGAGCGGAGCTGCTGATTGGCTGTTGCGGGGAAAATTCGCATCGGTGCATTGCGGTTACTGCATCCAGAAAGTGTACCTGAGCAGACACCCTAGGTGTTCAAATCAAGGCAAGCATCCAGCAGAGGGCAGTAGAGCGGAGCTGTTGCAGGGAAAATTGACAGTGCATTGCGGTCACCGTATCTTGAAGGTGGTTTGTGGAGGAGCTGTTGTCAAGTGACAGTTAAACCTGAAACTCTTCTTCAGTGTTTCCCTCCCTACCTCCTCCTCTAACCAAAACAAAAAGACAACCACTGTAAGGATCCCAGCCAAGTAAAGATCAAGAGGGAGACTTGAGGGCAGGTAGAAGTAGAAAGAAGTTGAACCGTGATGTCACAGCCTGCAGGAAGTGATTGGCTGGTGACTGGTAAGCAGTTTTCCTTTTCCCTGAGGTGTTCTCGTGTGGGGCGCAGTGGTTGCTGGTTAAGTGTTTTATTTTTACCTGCATTTACTGTGAAAGAGCGGCGGGGACACAGTGAAAGAGCGCGAGGAGAGCGGCGGAGACTCAGTGAAAGCGCACGAGGAGAGCGGCGGAGACTCAGTAAAGAGCATGAGGAGAGCGGCGGGGACAAAGGATAAAAGAGCGCGAGGAGAGCGGCGGAGACTCAGTGAAAGAGCGCGAGGAGAGCGGCGGGGACACAGGATAAAAGAGCGCGAGGAGAGCGGCAGGAACACAGGATAAAAGAGCATGAGGTGAGCGGCGGGAACACAGGATAAAAGAGCGCGAGGAGAGCAACGGGGACACAGCTGCCGGAGAAGCGGCCTTCAGATTTTCGGCGGGAGCAGTGGCCAGGGGTCTTTTGGGAAGGTAAGTTTTTCCTCTTTAAAAACTTACCTTGAAGAGGGACATCACAGCAAAGCAGTGACCTGATTGGCTGGTAAGGAAAGTGCTCCAATTAGCAGTAGCTGGGAGAAATTTAACTTTTCGTGTGTTGGTAAGTACTGTGATTGGTAAGTCAAATCTTTATTCCTTTCACTTATTCATTATTTGATTTTATACTTGTAATCAGTTAAGGTAAAGTGTAACAATGCCAAGAGATCCCAGACCCGTGTTATGCTCCTCGTGCTCAATGTGAGAGTTCAGGGACACGGCCGATGCCCCTGACTCCTTCATGTGCGGCAAGTGTGTCCAGCTGCAGCTCCTGTTAGACCACATGATGGTTCTAGAGCTGCGGATGGACTTTCTTTGGAGCATCCGCGATGCTGAGGAGGTCGTGCATAGCACGTTCAGTGAGTTGGTCACACCGCAGATTAGGATTGGTGAGGGAGACAGGGAATGGGTGACTAAAAGGCAGAGAAAGAGCAGGAAGGCAGTGCAGGTGTCCCCTGTGGTCATCTCCCTCCAAAACAGGTATACCGTTTTGGATACTGTCGGGGGAGATGACTCGCCAGGGGAAGGCTCATGGCACCATGGCTGGCTCTGCTGCACAGAAGGGCGGGAAAAAGACTGGCAGGGCTATAATCATAGGGGATTCAATCGTAAGGGGAGTAAACAGGTGTTTCTGTGGTCGAAAACGAGACTCCCAAATGGTATGTTGCCTCCCGGGTGCACGGGTCAGGGATGTCTCAGATCGGCTGCAGGACATACTGAAGGGGGAGGGTGAACAGCCAGTTGTCGTGGTGCATATAGGCACCAACGATATAGATAAAAAACGGGATGAGGTCCTACAATCAGAATTTAGGGAGTTAGGAGATAAGATAAAAAGTAGAACCTCAAAGGTAGTAATCTCAGGATTGCTATCAGTGCCACGAGACAGTCAGAGTAGTAATTCAAGTATTGTCAGAATGAATACGTGGCTTGAGAGATGGTGCAGGAGGGAGGGGTTCAGATTTTTGGGTATAGATGCTTCAGGAGGGATAGAGAGGGAGGTAAAAGAGGTGGAGGAGTTGCATTTATGGTCAGAGATGATATTGCAGCTGTGATTAAGGAGGGCATGATGGAGGATTCGAGCACTGAGGCAATATGGGTAGAGCTAAGAAATAGGAAGGGTGCAGTAACATTGTTGGGACTTTACAACAGGCCTCCCAAAAGCGAGCGTGAAGTAGAGGTACAAATATGTAGACAGATTATAGAAAAATGTAGGAGCAATAGGGTGGTATTGATGGGAGATTTTAACTTCCCCAACATTGAATGGGACTCATGTAGTGTTGGAGGCGTAGATGGAGCAGAATTTGTAAGGAGCATCCAGGAGAGTTTTTTAGAGCAGTATGTAAATAGTCCAACTCGGGAAGGGGCCATACTGGACCTGGTATTGGGGAATGATCCCGGCCAGGTGGTTGAAGTTTCAGTCGGTGATTACTTTGGGAATAGCGATTACAATTCCGTAAGTTTTAGAATACTCATGGACAAAGACGAGAGTGGTCCTAAAGGAAGAATGCTAAATTGGGGAAAGGCCAAGTATAACAAAATTCGGCAGGAGCTAGGGAATGTGGATTGGGAGCAGCTGTTTAAGGGTAAATCCACATTTGAAATGTGGGAGTCTTTTAAGGAAAGGTTGATTAGAGTGCAGGACAGACATGTCCTGTGAAAATGAGGGATAGAAATGGCAAGATTTAAAAAAATATATATATTTATTAATGTTTTTTAACACAATTTTTCTCCCTCACAAACAATAACCCCCCCCCGTAACAAAAAAAACACGAGAAATCGCGCAGAGCAAGATATATACATGGCAAAATGATATATTTACACAGCTTTGTGCACTGGCCCTCACCAGTACGTGCCAGTTTCCCCAACCCTTCATGTTATCTCTTGCTCATCCACCCTCCCAGCCAGTCCCCCCTTTCCCCCCCCTTCCCCCCCTCCCAGGACGTCCCCTCCTCCCCCACCCCCCCCAAGGTTGCTGCTGCTGACCGACCTTCCTCTAACGCTCCGCGAGATAGTCGAGGAACGCTTGCCACCGCCTGTAGAACCCCTGCGCAGACCCTCTCAAGGCGAACTTAATCCTCTCCAACTTTATGAACCCAGCCATATCATTTATCCAGGCCTCCAGGCTGGGGGGTTTCGCCTCCTTCCACATTAGCAAATCCTTCGCCGGGCTACTAGGGACGCAAAGGCCAGAATGCCGGCCTCTTTCGCCTCCTGCACTCCCGGTTCGTCCACTACTCCAAATATTGCTAGCCCCCAGCTTGGCTTGACCCGGACTTTCACCACCTGAGATATTGCTCCCGCCACTCCTCTCCAGAACCCCTCCAGTGCCAGGCATGACCAAAACATATGGACATGGTTTGCCGGGCTCCCTGAGCACCTTCCACATCTGTCCTCTACCCCAAAGAACCTACTCAACCTCGCCCCCGTCAAGTGCGCTCTGTGGACCACCTTAAATTGTATCAGGCTGAGCCTGGCACATGAGGAGGAGGAATTAACCCTACCTAGGGCATCAGCCCACAGACCTTCCTCGATCTCCTCCCCCAGTTCCTCCTCCCATTTACCCTTCAACTCTTCTACCAGCGCTTCCCCCTCTTCTTTCAACTCCTGATGTATTTCCAACACCTTGCCCTCCCCGACCCATACACCCGAGATCACCCTATCTTGAACTTCCTGTGCCGGGAGCAACGGGAATTCCCTCACCTGTCGCCTCACAAAAGCCCTCACCTGCATATATCTAAAGGCATTTCCCGGGGGTAACTCCAACTTCTCCTCCAGTGCTAGAAATGGCAAGATTAGGGAACCATGGATGACGGGTGGAATTGTGAGACTAGCTAAGATGAAAAAGGAAGCATACATAAGATCTAGGCGACTTAAAACTGATGAAGCTTTGGAGGAATATCGGGAAAGTAGGACAAATCTCAAACGCGCAATAAAGAGGGCTAAAAGGGGTCATGAAATATCTTTGGCTAACAGGGTTAAGGAAAATCCCAAAGCCTTTTATTCGTATATAAGGAGCAAGTGGGTAACTAGAGAAAGGATTGGCCCACTCAAAGACAAAAGAGGGAATTTATGCGTGGAGTCAGAGGAAATGGGTGAGATTCTTAATGAGTACTTTGCATCGGTATTCACCAAGGAGAGGGACATGACGGATGTTGACGCTAGGGATGGATGTTTAAATACTCCAGGTTAAATCGGCATAAGGAAGGGGGAAGGTTTTGGTATTCTAAAAGGCATTAAGGTGGACAAGTCCCCAGGTCCGGATGGAATCTATCCCAGGTTATTGAGGGAAGCGAGGGACGAAATAGCTGGGGCCTTTACAGATATCTTTGCAGCATCCTTGAGCATGGGTGAGGTCCCGGAGGACTGGAGAATTGCTAATGTTGTCCCTTTGTTTAAGAAGGGTAGCAGGGATAATCCAGGGAATTATAGACCTGTGAGCTTGACGTCAGTGGTAGGCAAACTGTTGGAGAAGATACTGAGGGATAGGATCTATTCACATTTGGAAGAAAACAGACATATCAGTGATAGGCAGCATGGTTTTGTGCAGGGAAGGTCATGTCTTACAAACCTAATAGAATTCTTTGAGGAAGTGACAAAGTTAATTGATGAGGGAAGGGCTGTAGTTGTCATATACATGGACTTCAGTACGGCGTTTGATAAAGTTTCCCATTGCAGGTTGATGGAAAAAGTGAAGTTGTATGGGGTTCAGGGTGTATTAGCTAGATGGATAAAGAAATGGCTGGACACCAGGAGACAGAGAGTAGTGGTGGAGCGAGTGTCTCAAAATGGAGAATGGTGACTAGTGGTGTTCCACAGGGATCCGTGCTCGGACCACTGTTGTTTGTGATATACATAAATGATCTGGACAAAGGTATAGATGGTCTGATTAGCAAGTTTGCAGATGATACTAAGATTGGTGGAGTTGCAGATCGCGAGGAGGACTGTCAGAGAATACAGCAAAATATAGATAGATTGGAGAGTTGGACAGAGAAATGGCAGATGGAGTTCAATCCAGGCAAACGCGAGGTGATGCATTTTGAAGATCCAATTCAAGAGCGGACGATACGGTCAACGGAAGACTCCTGGGGAAAATTGATGTCCAGAGAGATCTGGGAGTTCATGTCCATTGTACCCTGAAGGTGGCAACGCATGTCCCTCACCCTACACCACCCACACCCTAAACCACACACAACCTACACCACCATCATCCTACACCACTCTCACCCTACACCACCCAGACCCTACACCACCCACGCCCTATAACACCCACTCCCGACACCACCCACACTACACCACGCTCACGCTACACCACCCACACCACACCAAGAGGGTAGCCAGGGAAAGGGTTGGCCCACTGAAGGATAGGCAAGGGAATCTATGTGTGGAGCCAGAGGAAATGGGCGAGGTACTAAATGAATACTTTGCATCAGTATTCAGCGAAGGAATTGGTAGATGTTGAGTCTGGAGAAGGGGGTGTAGATAGCCTGGGTCACATTGTGATCCAAAAAGACGAGGTGTTGGGTGTCTTAAAAAATATTAAGGTAGATAAGTCCCCAGGGCCGGATGGGATCTACCCCAGAATACTGAAGGAGGCTGGAGAGGAAATTGCTGAGGCCTTGACAGAAATCTTTGGATCCTCGCTGTCTTCAGGGGATGTCCCGGAGGACTGGAGAATAGCCAATGTTGTTCCTCTGTTTAAGAAGGGTAGCAAGGATAATCCCGGGAACTACAGGCCGGTGAGCCTTACTTCAGTGGTAGGGAAATTACTGGAGAGAATTCTTCGAGACAGGATCTACTCCCATTTGGAAGCAAATGGACGTATTAGTGAGAGGCAGCACGGTTTTGTGAAGGGGAGGTCGTGTCTCACTAACTTGATAGAGTTTTTCGAGGAGGTCACTAAGATGATTGATGCAGGTAGGGCAGTAGATGTTGTCTATATGGACTTCAGAAAGGCCTTTGACAAGGTCCCTCATGGTCGACTAGTACAAAAGGTGAAGTCACACGGGATCAGGGGTGAACTGGCAAGGTGGATACAGAACTGGCTAGGCCATAGAAGGCAGAGGGTAGCAATGGAGGGATGCTTTTCTAATTGGAGGGCTGTGACCAGTGGTGTTCCGCAGGGATCAGTGCTGGGAGCTTTGCTCTTTGTAGTATATATAAATGATTTGGAGGAAAATGTAACTGGTCTGATTAGTAAGTTTGCAGACGACACAAAGGTTGGTGGAATTGCGGATAGCGATGAGGACTGTCTGAGGATACAGCAGGATTTAGATTGTCTGGAGACTTGGGCGGAGAGATGGCAGATGGAGTTTAATCCGGACAAATGTGAGGTAATGCATTTTGGAAGGGCTAATGCAGGTAGGGAATATACAGTGAATGGTAGAACCCTCAAGAGTATTGAAAGTCAAAGAGATCTAGGAGTACAGGTCCACAGGTCATTGAAAGGGGCAACACAGGTGGAGAAGGTAGTCAAGAAGGCATACGGCATGCTTGCCTTCATTGGCCGGGGCATTGAGTATAAGAATTGGCAAGTCATGTTGCAGCTTATTAGAACCTTAGTTAGGCCACACTTGGAGTATAGTGTTCAATTCTGGTCGCCACACTACCAGAAGGATGTGGAGGCTTTAGAGAGGGTGCAGAAGAGATTTACCAGAATGTTGCCTGGTATGGAGGGCATAAGCTATGAGGAGCGATTGAATAAACTCGGTTTGTTCTCACTGGAACGAAGAAAGTTGAGGGGCGACCTGATAGAAGTATACAAAATTATGAGGGGCATAGACAGAGTGGATAGTCAGAGGCTTTTCCCCAGGGTAGAGGGGTCAATTACTAGGGGGCATAGGTTTAAGGTGAGAGGGGCAAAGTTTAGAGTAGATGTACGAGGCAAGTTTTTTACGCAGAGGGTAGTGGGTGCCTGGAACTCACTACCGGAGGAGGTAGTGGAAGCAGGGACGATCGGGACATTTAAGGGGCATCTTGACAAATATATGAATAGGATGGGAATAGAAGGATACGGACCCAGGAAGTGTAGAAGATTGTAGTTTAGTCGGGCAGTATGGTCGGCACGGGCTTGGAGGGCCGAAGGGCCTGTTCCTGTGCTGGACATTTCTTTGTTCTTTGTTTGTTGTTCTTTGTACATCACCCTGACCCTACACCACCCATACTCTACACCACACACAACCAACATCACCCTCACCCTACTACACCCACACCCTACACCACCCACTCCCGACACCACCCACACTACACCACGCTCACGCTACACCACCCACACCCTACATCACCCTGACCCTACACCACCCATACTCTACACCACCCTCAACCTACACCACACACACCCTACAGCACCCACACCCTACACCACCCACACCCTACACCACCCTCACCCTACACCACCCTCAACCTACACCATCCTCACCCTGCACCACCAACACCCTACATCACCCACACCCTACACCACCCAAAGCCTACACCATCCCTCACCCTATACCACCCACACCCTACACCACACACAACCTACACCACCCACACCCTACACCACCTTCACCCTACACCACCCACACCCTACACCACACACAACCTACACCACCTACACCCTACACCACCTTCACCCTACACCAACCACACCCTCCAACACACACACCCTACACCACCCACTCCCTAGACCACGCACACCCTACACCACCACACCCTATACCACCCACACCCTACACCACCACACCCTACACCACCCACACACTACACCACCCACACACTACACCACCCTCACCCTGCACCACCCTCACCCTACACCACCCACACCTTACACCAACAACACCCTACACCAACCTGACCCTACACCACCCACACCATACACCACGCATACCATACACCACCCTCACCCTACACCACCAACATCCTACACCACCCACACACGACACCACCCTCACCCTACACCACGCACAGCCTACACCACCCACACATTGCACCACCCACACCCTACACCACCCATACCCTACACCACCCTTATCCTACACGACCCTTATCATACACCACCCACACCCTACACCACCCACACACTACACCACTCATACCCTACACCACCTACACCCTACACCACTCATACCTTACACCACCCACACCCTACACCACCCACACCCTACACCACCCACACCAAAGATCACCCACACCCTACACCACCCACACACTACACCACTCATACCCTACACCACCTGCACCCTACACCACTCATACCTTACACCACCCAGACCCTACACCACCCACACCCTACACCACCCACACCCAAGATCACCCACACCCTACACGACCCACACCCTACGCCACTCATAACCTACACCATCCACACACTACACCACCCACACCCTACACCACCCACACTCTACAACAACTACACCCTACACCATCCTCACCCTACACCACCCACAACCTACACCGTCCTGACCTACACCATTCTCACCCTACACTGCCCACAACCTACATCACGCTCACACTACACCACCCACACCCTACACCGCCAACACCCTAAACCACCCACACCCTACACCGCCCACACCCGACACCACCCTCACCCTACACCACCCACACCCTACACCACCCACACCCTACACCACCCACACCCTACACCGCCCACACCCTACATCACCCACACCCTACACCGCCCACTCCCTACACCACCCTCACCCTACACCACCCAGACACTACACCATCCACACCCTACACCTTCCCTCACCCTACACCACCCACACCCTACACCACCCACACCCTACACCACCCACACCCTACAACACCCACACCCTACACCATCCTCACCCTACACCATCCTCAACCTACACCATCCTCACCCTACACCATCCTAACCCTACACCGCCCACACCCTACATCACCCTCACCCTACACCACCCACACCCTACACCACCCATACCTGACACCATCCACACCCTACACCACCCTCACCCTACACCACCCACACCCTACACCACACACACACTGCACCACCCACACACTAAACCACCCTCACCCTACACCACCCACACCATACACCATCCACACCCTACACCAACTACACCCTACACCACCCCCACCCTACATCACCCACACCCTACACCATCCTGACCTACACCATCCTCACCCTACACCGCCCACACCCTACATCAACCTCACCCTACACCACCCACACCCTACACCACCCACACACTACACCACCCACACCCTACACCACCCACACCCTACACCACCCTCACCCTACACCACCCACACCCTACAACCCCCAAACCCAACATCATGCTCACCCTACACCACCCACACCCTACACCACCCACACCCTACACCACCCACAGCCTACATCATACTCACCCTACACCGCCCACACCCTACATCACCCACACCCTACACCACCCACACCCTACACCACCCACAGCCTACACCACCCACACCCGACACCACCCTCACCCGACACCACCAACACCCTACACCACCCACACCCTACAGCACCCACACCCTACACCACCCACTCCCTACACCACGCACACCCTACACCACCCACACCCTACACCACCCACACCCTACACCACCACACCCTACACAACCCACACACTACACTACCCACACACTACACCACCCTCACCCTGCACCACCCTCACCCTACACCACCCACACCCTACAGCACCCACACCCTACACCACCCACTCCCTACACCACGCACACCCTACACCACCCACACCCTACACCACCCACACCCTACACCACCACACCCTACACAACCCACACACTACACTACCCACACACTACACCACCCTCACCCTGCACCACCCTCACCCTACACCACCCACACCCTACAGCACCCACACCCTACACCACCCACTCCCTACACCACGCACACCCTACACCACCCACACCCTATACCACCCACATCCTACACCACCACACCCTACACCACCCACACACTACACCACCCACACACTACACCACCCTCACCCTGCACCACCCTCACCCTACACCACCCACACCTTACACCAACAACACCCTACACCAACCTGACCCTACACCACCCACACCATACACCACGCATACCATACACCACCCTCACCCTACACCACCAACATCCTACACCACCCACACACGACACCACCCTCACCCTACACCACGCACAGCCTACACCACCCACACATTGCACCACCCACACCCTACACCACCCATACCCTACACCACCCTTATCCTACACGACCCTTATCATACACCACCCACACCCTACACCACCCACACACTACACCACTCATACCCTACACCACCTACACCCTACACCACTCATACCTTACACCACCCACACCCTACACCACCCACACCCTACACCACCCACACCAAAGATCACCCACACCCTACACCACCCACACACTACACCACTCATACCCTACACCACCTGCACCCTACACCACTCATACCTTACACCACCCAGACCCTACACCACCCACACCCTACACCACCCACACCCAAGATCACCCACACCCTACACGACCCACACCCTACGCCACTCATAACCTACACCATCCACACACTACACCACCCACACCCTACACCACCCACACTCTACAACAACTACACCCTACACCATCCTCACCCTACACCACCCACAACCTACACCGTCCTGACCTACACCATTCTCACCCTACACTGCCCACAACCTACATCACGCTCACACTACACCACCCACACCCTACACCGCCAACACCCTAAACCACCCACACCCTACACCGCCCACACCCGACACCACCCTCACCCTACACCACCCACACCCTACACCACCCACACCCTACACCACCCACACCCTACACCGCCCACACCCTACATCACCCACACCCTACACCGCCCACTCCCTACACCACCCTCACCCTACACCACCCAGACCCTACACCATCCACACCCTACACCACCCTCACCCTACACCACCCACACCCTACACCACCCACACCCTACACCACCCACACCCTACAACACCCACACCCTACACCATCCTCACCCTACACCATCCTCAACCTACACCATCCTCACCCTACACCATCCTAACCCTACACCGCCCACACCCTACATCACCCTCACCCTACACCACCCACACCCTACACCACCCATACCTGACACCATCCACACCCTACACCACCCTCACCCTACACCACCCACACCCTACACCACACACACACTGCACCACCCACACACTAAACCACCCTCACCCTACACCACCCACACCATACACCATCCACACCCTACACCAACTACACCCTACACCACCCTCACCCTACATCACCCACACCCTACACCATCCTGACCTACACCATCCTCACCCTACACCGCCCACACCCTACATCAACCTCACCCTACACCACCCACACCCTACACCACCCACACACTACACCACCCACACCCTACACCACCCACACCCTACACCACCCTCACCCTACACCACCCACACCCTACAACCCCCAAACCCAACATCATGCTCACCCTACACCACCCACACCCTACACCACCCACACCCTACACCACCCACAGCCTACATCATCCTCACCCTACACCGCCCACACCCTACATCACCCACACCCTACACCACCCACACCCTACACCACCCACAGCCTACACCACCCACACCCGACACCACCCTCACCCGACACCACCAACACCCTACACCACCCACACCCTACAGCACCCACACCCTACACCACCCACTCCCTACACCACGCACACCCTACACCACCCACACCCTACACCACCCACACCCTACACCACCACACCCTACACAACCCACACACTACACTACCCACACACTACACCACCCTCACCCTGCACCACCCTCACCCTACACCACCCACACCCTACAGCACCCACACCCTACACCACCCACTCCCTACACCACGCACACCCTACACCACCCACACCCTACACCACCCACACCCTACACCACCACACCCTACACAACCCACACACTACACTACCCACACACTACACCACCCTCACCCTGCACCACCCTCACCCTACACCACCCACACCTTACACCAACCACACCCTACACCAACCTGACCCTACACCACCCACACCATACCCCACGCATACCATACACCACCCTCACCCTACACCACCAACATCCTACACCACCCACACACGACACCACCCTCACCCTACACCACGCACAGCCTACACCACCCACACACTGCACCAACCACACCCTACACCACCCATACCCTACACCACCCTTATCCTACACCACCCTTATCATACACCACCCACACCCTACACCACCCACACACTACACCACTCATACCCTACACCACCTACACCCTACACCACTCATACCTTACACCACCCACACCCTACACCACCCACACCCTACACCACCCACACCCAAGATCACCCACACCCTACACCACCTACACACTACACCACTCATACCCTACACCACCTACACCCGACACCACTCATACCTTACACCACCCAGACCCTACACCACCCACACCCTACACCACCCACACCCAAGATCACCCACACCCTACACCACCCACACACTACAAAGAACAACAAAGAACAAAGAAATGTACAGCACAGGAACAGGCCCTTCGGCCCTCCAAGCCCGTGCCGACCATACTGCCCGACTAAACTACAATCTTCTACACTTCCTGGGTCCGTATCCTTCTATTCCCATCCTATTCATATATTTGTCAAGATGCCCCTTAAATGTCCCTATCGTCCCTGCCTCCACTACCTCCTCCGGTAGTGAGTTCCAGGCACCCACTACCCTCTGCGTAAAAAACTTGCCTCGTACATCTACTCTAAACTTTGCCCCTCTCACCTTAAACCTATGCCCCCTAGTAATTGACCCCTCTACCCTGGGGAAAAGCCTCTGACTATCCACTCTGTCTATGCCCCTCATAATTTTGTATACCTCTATCAGGTCGCCCCTCAACCTCCTTCGTTCCAGTGAGAACAAACCGAGTTTATTCAATCGCTCCTCATAGCTTATGCCCTCCATACCAGGCAACATTCTGGTAAATCTCTTCTGCACCCTCTCTAAAGCCTCCACATCCTTCTGGTAGTGTGGCGACCAGAATTGAACACTATACTCCAAGTGTGGCCTAACTAAGGTTCTATACAGCTGCAACATGACTTGCCAATTCTTATACTCAATGCCCCGGCCAATGAAGGCAAGCATGCCGTATGCCTTCTTGACTACCTTCTCCACCTGTGTAGCCCCTTTCAGTGATCTGTGGACCTGTACTCCTAGATCTCTTTGACTTTCAATACTCTTGAGGGTTCTACCATTCACTGTATATTCCCTACCTGCATTAGCCCTTCCAAAATGCATTACCTCACATTTGTCCAGGTTAAACTCCATCTGCCATCTCTCCGCCCAAGTCTCCAGACAATCTAAATCCTGCTGTATCCTCAGACAGTCCTCATCGCTATCCGCAATTCCACCAACCTTTGTGTCGTCTGCAAACTTACTAATCAGACCAGTTACATTTTCCTCCAAATCATTTATATATACTACAAAGAGCAAAGGTCCCAGCACTGATCCCTGTGGAACACCACTGGTCACAGCCCTCCAATTAGAAAAGCATCCCTCCATTGCTACCCTCTGCCTTCTATGGCCTAGCCAGTTCTGTATCCACCTTGCCAGTTCACCCCTGATCCCGTGTGACTTCACCTTTTGTACCAGTCTACCATGAGGGACCTTGTCAAAGGCCTTACTGAAGTCCATATAGACAACATCTACTGCCCTACCTGCATCAATCATCTTAGTGACCTCCTCGAAAAACTCTATCAAGTTAGTGAGACACGACCTCCCCTTCACAAAACCGTGCTGCCTCTCACTAATACGTCCATTTGCTTCCAAATGGGAGTAGATCCTGTCTCGAAGAATTCTCTCCAGTAATTTCCCGACCACTGAAGTAAGGCTCACCGGCCTGTAGTTCCCGGGATTATCCCTGCCACCCTTCTTAAACAGAGGAACAACATTGGCTATTCTCCAGTCCTCCGGGACATCCCCTGAAGACAGCGAGGATCCAAAGATTTCTGTCAAGGCCTCAGCAATTTCCTCTCCAGCCTCCTTCAGTATTCTGGGGTAGATCCCATCCGGCCCTGGGGACTTATCTACCTTAATATTTTTTAAGACACCCAACAC
Organism: Scyliorhinus torazame; assembly: GCF_047496885.1. Classification (NCBI taxonomy): domain Eukaryota; kingdom Metazoa; phylum Chordata; class Chondrichthyes; order Carcharhiniformes; family Scyliorhinidae; genus Scyliorhinus; species Scyliorhinus torazame. The sequence goes on from NC_092714.1 coordinate 160,022,093, forward strand.
CTCGTCTTTTGGATCACAATGTGACCCAGGCTATCTACACCCCCTTCTCCAGACTCAACATCTACCAATTCCTTCTCTTTGGTGAATACTGATGCAAAGTATTCATTTAGTACCTCGCCCATTTCCTCTGGCTCCACACATAGATTCCCTTGCCTATCCTTCAGTGGGCCAACCCTTTCCCTGGCTACCCTCTTACTTTTTATGTAAGTGTAAAAAGCCTTGGGATTTTCCTTAACCCTATTTGCCAATGCCTTTTCATGACCCCTTCTAGCCCTCCTGACTCCTTGCTTAAGTTCCTTCCTACTTTCCTTATATGCCACACAGGCTTCGTCTGTTCCCAGCCTTTTAGCCCTGACAAATGCCTCCTTTTTCTTTTTGACGAGGCCTACAATATCACTCGTCATCCAAGGTTCCCGAAAATTGCCGTATTTATCTTTCTTCCTCACAGGAACATGCCTGTCCTGTATTCCTTTCAACTGACACTTGAAAGCCTCCCACATGTCAGATGTTGATTTGCCCTCAAACATCCGCCCCCAATCTATGTTCTTCAGTTCCCGCCTAATATTGTTATAATTAGCCTTCCCCCAATTTAGCACATTCATCCTCGGACCACTCTTATCCTTGTCCACCAGTACTTTAAAACTTACTGAATTGTGGTCACTGTTACCGAAATGCTCCCCTACTGAAACATCTACCACCTGGCCGGGCTCATTCCCCAATACCAGGTCCAGTACCGCCCCTTCCCTAGTTGGACTGTTTACATATTGTTTTAAGAAGCCCTCCTGGATGCTCCTTACAAACTCTGCCCCGTCTAAGCCCCTGGCACTAAGTGAGTCCCAGTCAATATTGGGGAAGTTGAAGTCTCCCATCACCACAACCCTGTTGTTTTTACTCTTTTCCAAAATCTGTCTACCTATCTGCTCCTCTATCTCCCGCTGGCTGTTGGGAGGCCTGTAGTATACCCCCAACATTGTGACTGCACCCTTCTTATTCCTGATCTCTACCCATATAGCCTCACTGCCCTCTGAGGTGTCCTCTCGCTGTATAGCTGTGATACTCTCCTGAACAAGTAGCGCAACTCCGCCTCCCCTTTTACATCCCCCTCTATCCCGCCTGAAACATCTAAATCCTGGAACGTTTAGCTGCCAATCCTGCCCTTCCCTCAACCAGGTCTCTGTAATGGCAACAACATCATAGTTCCAAGTAGTAATCCAAGCTCTAAGTTCATCTGCCTTACCCGTAATGCTCCTTGCATTAAAACATATGCACTTCAGGCCACCAGACCCGCTGTGTTCAGCAACTTCTCCCAGTCTGCGCTGCCTCAGAGCCACACTGTCCCTATTCCCTAGTTCTCCCTCAATGCTCTCACCTTCTGACCTATTGCTCCCGTGCCCACCCCCCTGCCATACTACACCACTCATACCCTACACCACCTACACCCTACGCCACTCATACCTTACACCACCCAGACCCTACACCACCCACACCCTACACCACCCACACCCAAGATCACCCACACCCTACACGACCCACACCCTACGCCACTCATAACCTACACCATCCACACACTACACCACCCACACCCTACACCACCCACACTCTACAACAACTACACCCTACACCATCCTCACCCTACATCACCCACAACCTACACCATCCTGACCTACACCATTCTCACCCTACACTGCCCACAACCTACATCACGCTCACCCTACACCACCCACACCCTACACCGCCAATACCCTACACCACCCACACACTACACCGCCCACACCCTACACCACCCTCACCCTACACCACCCACACCCTACACCACCCACACCCTACACCACCAACACCCTACACCGCCCACACCCTACATCACCCACACCCTACACCGCCCACTCCCTACACCACCCTCACCCTACACCACCCACACCCTACACCACCCACACCCTACACCACCCTCACCCTACACCACCCACACCCTACACCACCCACACCCTACACCACCCACACCCTACACCACCCACACCCTACACCACCCACATCCTACACCATCCTCACCCTACACCATCCTCAACCTACACCATCCTCACCCTACACCATCCTCACCCTACACCGCCCACACCCTACATCACCCTCACCCTACACCACCCTCACCCTACACCACCCATACCTTACACCATCCACACCCTACACCACCCTGACCCTACACCACCCACACCCTACACCACACACACACTGCACCACCCACACACTAAACCACCCTCACCCTACACCACCCACACCATACACCATCCACACCCAACACCAACTACACCCTACACCACCCTCACCCTACATCACCCACACCCTACACCATCCTGACCTACACCATCCTCACCCTACACCGCCCACACCCTACATCACCCTCACCCTACACCACCCACACCCTACACCACCCACACACTACAACACCCACACCCTAGACCACCCACACCCTACACCACCCACACACTACACCACCCACACCCTACAACCCCCAAACCCTACATCACGCTCACCCTACACCACCCACACCCTACACCACCCACACCCTACACCACCCACACCCAAGATCACCCACACCCTACACCACCCACACCCTACGCCACTCATAACCTACACCATCCACACACAACACCACCCACACCCTACACCACCCACACTCTACAACAACTACACCCTACACCATCCTCACCCTACACCACCCACAAGCTACACCACCCACACCCTACACCACCCACACCCTACACCGCCCACACCTTACATCACCCACACCCTACACCGCCCACACCCTACACCACCCACACCCTACACCACCCACACCCTACACCACCCACACCCTACACCGCCCACACCTTACATCACCCACACCTTACACCGCCCACTCCCTACACCACCCTCACCCTACACCCCCCACACCCTACACCACCCACACCCTACACCACCCTCACCCTACACCACCCACACCCTACACCACCCCCACCCTACACCACCCACACCCTACACCACCCACACCCTACACCACCCACAACCTACACCATCCTCACCCTACACCATCCTCAACCTACACCATCCTCACCCTACACCATCCTCACCCTACACCGCCCACACCCTACATCAACCACACCCTACACCACCCACACCCTACACCACCCATACCTTCTACCATCCACACCCTACACCACCCTGACCCTACACCACCCACACCCTACACCACACACACACTGCACCACCCACACACTAAACCACCCTCACCCTACACCACCCACACCATACACCATCCACACCCTACACCAACTACACCCTACACCACCCTCACCCTACATCACCCACACCCTACACCATCCTGACCTACACCATCCTCACCCTACACCGCCCACACCCTACATCACCCTCACCCTACACCACCCACACCCTACACCACCCACACAATACACCACCCACACCCTACATCACCCACACCCTACACCACCCTCACCCTACACCACCAACACCCTACAACCCCCAAACCCTACATCACGCTCACCCTACACCACCCACACCCTACACCACCCACACCCTACACCACCCACAGCCTACATCACCCTCACCCTACACCGCCCACCCCCTACATCACCCACACCCTACACCACCCACACCCTACACCACCCACAGCCTACACCACCCACACCGGACACCACCCTCACCCGACACCACCAACACCCTACACCACCCACACCCTACACCACTCACACCCTACACCACCCTCACCCGACACCACTCACACCATAGACCACCCACACCCTACACCACTCACACCCTACACCACTCATACCCTACACCACCCACACCCTATACCATCCACACCCAACACCGCCCACACCCTACACCACCCACACTCTACACCACCCACTCCCGACACCACCCACACTACACCACGCTCACGCTACACCACCCACACCCTACATCACCCTGACCCTCCACCACCCATACTCTTCACCACCCTCAACCTACACCACACACACCCTACAGCACCCACACCCTACACCACCCACACCCGACACCACCCTCACCCTACACCACACACAACCTACACCACCTACAACCTACACCACCTTCACCCTACACCAACCACACCCTCCACCACACACAACCTACACCACCCTCACGCTACACCACCCACACTCTACACCACCCACATCCTACACCAGCCTCACCCTCCACCACCCTCACGCTACACCACCCACACCCAACATCATCGTCACCCTACACCACCCACACTCTACACCACTCACACCCTAAACCACCCACAACCTACACCACCCATTCCCATCACCACCCACACCCTACACCACCCACAACCTACACCACCCGTTCCCAACACCACCCACACCCGACACCACCCACAACCTACACCACCCACTCCCAACACCACCCACAAGCTACAACACCCACACTCTACACACCCACAACCTACACCACCCACACTCTACACCACCCATAACCTACACCACCCACACCCTACACCACCCACACTCTACACCACCCTCACCCTGCACCACCCTCACCCTACACCAACCACACCCTACACCACCCACACACTACACCACCCACAACCTATACCACCCACTCCCTACACCAACCACACCCTACTCCACCCACTCCCTACACCACCCACTCCCTACACCACCCACTCCCTACACCATGCACACCCTACACCACCACACCCTACACCACCCACACCCTACACCACCACACCCTACACCACCCACACACTACACCACCCACACACTACACCACCCTCACCCTGCACCACCCTCACCCTACACCAACCACACCCTACACCAACCTGACCCTACACCACCCACACCATACACCACGTATACCATACACCACCCTCACCCTACACCACCAACATCCTACACCACACACACACGACACCACCCTCACCCTACACCACGCACAGCCTACACCACCCACACACTGCACCACCCACACCCTACACCACCCATACCCTACACCACCCTTATCCTACACCACACTTATCATACACCACCCACACCCTACACCACCCACACACTACACCACTCATACCCTGCACCACCTACACCCTACACCACTCATACCTTACACCACCCACACCCTACACCACCCACACCCTACACCACCCACACCCAAGATCACCCACACCCTACACCATCAAACACCCTACACCACCCACACCCTACACCGCCCACACCCTACATCACCCACACCCTACACCGCCCACTCCCTACACCACCCTCACCCTACACCACCCACACCCTACACCACCCACACCCTACACCACCCTCACCCTACACCACCCACACCCTACACCACCCACACCCTACACCACCCACACCCTACACCACCCACACCCTACACCACCCACATCCTACACCATCCTCACCCTACACCATCCTCAACCTACACCATCCTCACCCTACACCATCCTCACCCTACACCGCCCACACCCTACATCACCCTCACCCTACACCACCCACACCCTACACCACCCATACCTTACACCATCCACACCCTACACCACCCTGACCCTACACCACCCACACCCTACGCCACACACACACTGCACCACCCACACACTAAACCGCCCTCACCCTACACCACCCACACCATACACCATCCACAACCTACACCAACTACACCCTACACCACCCTCACCCTACATTACCCACACCCTACACCATCCTGACCTACACCATCCTCACCCTACACCGCCCACACCCTACATCACCCTCACCCTACACCACCCACACCCTACACCACCCACACACTACACCACCCACACCCTACACCACCCACACCCTACACCACCCTCACCCTACACCACCCACACCCTACAACCCCCAAACCCTACATCACGCTCACCCTACACCACCCACACCCTACACCACCCACACCCTACACCACCCACACCCAAGATCACCCACACCCTACACCACCCACACCCTACGCCACTCATAACCTACACCATCCACACACAACACCACCCACACCCTACACCACCCACACTCTACAACAACTACACCCTACACCATCCTCACCCTACACCACCCACAAGCTACACCATCCTGACCTACACCATTCTCACCCTACACTGCCCACAACCTACATCACGCTCACCCTACACCACCCACACCCTACACCGCCAACACCCTACACCATCCTCAACCTACACCATCCTCACCCTACACCATCCTCACCCTACACCGCCCACACCCTACATCACCCACACCCTACACCACCCACACCCTACACCACCCATACCTTATACCATCCACACCTTATACCACCCTGACCCTACACCACCCACACCCTACACCACACACACACTGCACCACCCACACACTAAACCACCCTCACCCTACACCACCCACACCTTACACCATCCACACCCTACATCAACTACACCCTACACCACCCTCACCCTACATCACCCACACCCTACACCATCCTGACCTACACCATCCTCACCCTACACCGCCCACACCCTACATCACCCTCACCCTACACCACCCACACCCTACACCACCCACACAATACACCACCCACACCCTACATCACCCACACCCTACACCACCCTCACCCTACACCACCCACACCCTACAACCCCCAAACCCTACATCACGCTCACCCTACACCACCCACACCCTACACCACCCACACCCTACACCACCCACAGCCTACATCACCCTCACCCTACACCGCCCACACCCTACATCACCCACACCCTACACCACCCACACCCTACACCACCCACAGCCTACACCACCCACACCCGACACCACCCTCACCCGACACCACCAACACCCTACACCACCCACACCCTACACCACTCACACCCTACACCACCCTCACCCGACACCACTCACACCATAGACCACCCACACCCTACACCACTCACACCCTACACCACTCATACCCTACACCACCCACACCCTATACCATCCACACCCTACACCGCCCACACCCTACACCACCCACACCCTACACCACCCACTCCCGACACCACCCACACGACATCACCCACACCCTACACCACCCTCAACCTACACCACACACACCCTACAGCACCCACACCCTACACCACCCACACCCTACACCACCCTCACCCTACACCACACACAACCTACACCACCTACAACCTACACCACCTTCACCCTACACCAACCACACCCTCCACCACACACAACCTACACCACCCTCCCGCTACACCACCCACACCCTACACCACCCACATCCTACGCCAGCCTCACCCTCCACCACCCTCACGCTACACCACCCACACCCAACATCATCGTCACCCTACACCACCCACACTCTACACCACTCACACCCTAAACCACCCACAACCTACACCACCCATTCCCATCACCACCCACACCCTACACCACCCACAACCTACACCACCCATTCCCAACACCACCCACACCCTACACCAGCCACAACCTACACCACCCACACCCGACACCACCCACAACCTACACCACCCACTCCCAACACCACCCACAAGCTACAACACCCACACTCTACACACCCACAACCTACACCACCCACACTCTACACCACCCATAACCTACACCACCCACACCCTACACCACCCACACTCTACACCACCCACAACCTACACCACCCACACACTACACCACCAATAACCTACACCACCCACACACTACACCACCCACAACCTATACCACCCACTCCCTACACCACCCACACCCTACACCACCCACTCCCTACACCACCCACTCCCTACACCACCCACTCCCTACACCATGCACACCCTACACCACCACACCCTACTCCACCACACCCTACAGCACGCACACCCTACACCACCCACTCCCTACACCACGCACACCCTACACCACCACACCCTACACCACCCACACCCTACACCACCACACCCTACACCACCCACACACTACACCACCCACACACTACACCACCCTCACCCTGCACCACCCTCACCCTACACCAACCACACCCTACACCAACCTGACCCTACACCATCCACATCATACACCACGTATACCATACACCACCCTCACCCTACACCACCAACATCCTACACCACACACACACGACACCACCCTCACCCTACACCACGCACAGCCTACACCACCCACACACTGCACCACCCACACCCTACACCACCCATACCCTACACCACCCTTATCCTACACCACACTTATCATACACCACCCACACCCTACACCACCCACACACTACACCACTCATACCCTGCACCACCTACACCCTACACCACTCATACCTTACACCACCCACACCCTACACCACCCACACCCTACACCACCCACACCCAAGATCACCCACACCCTACACCACCCACACACTACACCACTCATACCCTACACCACCTACACCCTACACCACTCATACCTTACACCACCCAGACCCTACACCACCCACACCCTACACCACTAACACCCAAGATCACCCACACCCTACACCACCCACACACTACGCCACTCATAACGTACACCATCCACACACTACACCACCCACACCCTACACCACCCACACGCTACAACAACTACACCCTACACCATCCTCACCCTACACCACCCACAACCTACACCATCCTGACCTACACCATTCTCACCCTACACTGCCCACAACCTACATCACGCTCACCCTACACCACCCACACCCTACACCGCCAACACCCAACACCACCCACACCCTACACCGCCCACACCCTACACCACCCTCACCCTACACCACCCACACCCTACACCACCCACACCCTACACCACCCACACCCTACACCGCCCACACCCTACATCACCCACACCCTACACCGCCCACTCCCTACACCACCCTCACCCTGCACCACCCACACCCTACTCCACCCACACCCTATACCACCCTCACCCTACACCACCGACACCCTACACCACCCACACCCTACACCACCCACACCCTACACCACCCACACCCTACACCACCCACACCCTACACCCTACACCACCCACACCATACACCATCCACACCCTACACCAACTACACCATACACCACCCTCACCCTACATCACCCACACCCTACACCATCCTGACCTACACCATCCTCACCCTACACCTCCCACACCCTACAACCCCCAAACCCTACATCACGCTCATCCTACACCACCCACACCCTACACCACCCACACCCTACACCACCCACAGCCTACATCATCCTCACCCTACACCGCCCACACCCTACATCACCCACACCCTACACCACCCACACCCTACACCACCCACAGCCTACACCACCCACACCCGACACCACCCTCACCCGACACCACCAACACCCTACACCACCCACACCCTACACCACCCTCACCCGACACCACTTAGACCATAGACCACCCACACCCTACACCACTCACACCCTACACCACTCATACCCTACACCACCCACACCCTATACCATCCACACCCTACACCGCCCACACCCTCCACTACCCACACTCTACACCAGCTACACCCTACACCACCCTCACCCTACACCACCCACACCCTACACCATTCTCACCCTACACCGCTAGCAACCTACATCACCCTCACCCTACATCATCCTGACCTACACCACCCACACCCTACACCACCCATACCTTATACCATCCACACCCTACACCACCCTGACCCTACACCACCCACACCCTACACCACACACACACTGCACCACCCACAACTAAACCACCCTCACCCTACACCACCCACACCTTACACCATCCACACCCTACATCAACTACACCCTACACCACCCTCACCCTACATCACCCACACCCTACACCATCCTGACCTACACCATCCTCACCCTACACCGCCCACACCCTACATCACCCTCACCCTACACCACCCACACCCTACACCACCCACACAATACACAACCCACACCCTACATCACCCACACCCTACACCACCCTCACCCTACACCACCCACACCCTACAACCCCCAAACCCTACATCACGCTCACCCTACACCACCCACACCCTACACCACCCACACCCTACACCACCCACAGCCTACATCACCCTCACCCTACACCGCCCACACCCTACATCACCCACACCCTACACCACCCACACCCTACAACACCCACAGCCTACACCACCCACACCCGACACCACCCTCACCCGACACCACCAACACCCTACACCACCCACACCATACACCACGTATACCATACACCACCCTCACCCTACACCACCAACATCCTACACCACACACACACGACACCACCCTCATCCTACACCACGCACAGCCTACACCACCCACACACTGCACCACCCACACCCTACACCACCCATACCCTACACCACCCTTATCCTACACCACACTTTATCATACACCACCCACACCCTACACCACCCACACACTACACCACTCATACCCTGCACCACCTACACCCTACACCATTCATACCTTACACCACCCACACCCTACACCACCCACACCCTACACCACCCACACCCAAGATCACCCACACCCTACACCACCCACACACTACACCACTCATACCCTACACCACCTACACCCTACACCACTCATACCTTACACCACCCAGACCCTACACCACCCACACCATACACCACTAACACCCAAGATCACACACACCCTACACCACCCACACACTACGCCACTCATAACGTACACCATCCACACACTACACCACCCACACCCTACACCACCCACACTCTACAACAACTACACCCTACACCATCCTCACCCTACACCACCCACAACCTACACCATCCTGACCTACACCATTCTCACCCTACACTGCCCACAACCTACATCACGCTCACCCTACACCACCCACACCCTACACCGCCAACACCCAACACCACCCACACCCTACACCGCCCACACCCTACACCACCCTCACCGTACACCACCCACACCCTACACCACCCACACCCTACACCACCCACACCCTACACCGCCCACACCCTACATCACCCACACCCTACACCGCCCACTCCCTACACCACCCTCACCCTGCACCACCCACACCCTACTCCACCCACACCCTACACCACCCTCACCCTACACCACCGACACCCTACACCACCCACACCCTACACCACCCACACCCTACACCACCCTCACCCTACACCCTACACCACCCACACCATACACCATCCACACCCTACACCAACTACACCATACACCAACCTCACCCTACAACCCCCAAACCCTACATCACGCTCACCCTACACCACCCACACCCTACACCACCCACACCCTACACCACCCACAGCCTACATCATCCTCACCCTACACCGCCCACACCCTACATCACCCACACCCTACACCACCCACACCCTACACCACCCACAGCCTACACCACCCACACCCGACACCACCCTCACCCGACACCACCAACACCCTACACCACCCACACCCTACACCACCCTCACCCGACACCACTTACACCATAGACCACCCACACCCTACACCACTCACACCCTACACCACTCATACCCTACACCACCCACACCCTATACCATCCACACCCTACACCGCCCACATCCTACACCATCCTCACCCTACACCACCCACAACCTACACCATCCTGACCTACACCATTCTCACCCTACACTGCCCACAACCTACATCACGCTCACCCTACACCACCCACACCCTACACCGCCAACACCCAACACCACCCACACCCTACACCGCCCACACCCTACACCACCCTCACCCTACACCACCCACACCCTACACCACCCACACCCTACACCACCCACACCCTACACCGCCCACACCCTACATCACCCACACCCTACACCGCCCACTCCCTACACCACCCTCACCCTGCACCACCCACACCCTACTCCACCCACACCCTACACCACCCTCACCCTACACCACCGACACCCTACACCACCCACACCCTACACCACCCACACCCTACACCACCCACACCCTACACCCTACACCACCCACACCATACACCATCCACACCCTACACCAACTACACCATACACCAACCTCACCCTACAACCCCCAAACCCTACATCACGCTCACCCTACACCACCCACACCCTACACCACCCACACCCTACACCACCCACAGCCTACATCATCCTCACCCTACACCGCCCACACCCTACATCACCCACACCCTACACCACCCACACCCTACACCACCCACAGCCTACACCACCCACACCCGACACCACCCTCACCCGACACCACCAACACCCTACACCACCCACACCCTACACCACCCTCACCCGACACCACTTACACCATAGACCACCCACACCCTACACCACTCACACCCTACACCACTCATACCCTACACCACCCACACCCTATACCATCCACACCCTACACCGCCCACACCCTACACCACCCACACTCTACACCAGCTACACCCTACACCACCCTCACCCTACACCACCAACACCCTACACCATCCTGACCTACACCATCCTCACCCTACACCGCCCACAACGTACATCACGTTCACCCTACACCACCCACACCCTACACCACCCACACCCTACACCGCCCACACCCTACATCACCCTCACCCTACACCACCCAGAACTTACACCACCCACACCCTACACCATTCTCACCCTACACCGCCCGCAACCTACATCACCCTCACCCTACATCACCCTCACCCTACACCCCCCACACCCTACACCACCCACACTCTACACCAACTACACCCTACACCACCCTCACCCTACACCACCCACACCCTACACCACCCACACTCTACACCAACTACACCCTACACCACCCACACCCTACACCACCCACACCCTACACCATCCTCACCCTACACCATCCTCACCCTACACCATCCTCACCCTACACCACCTACACTCTACACCAACTACACCCTACACCACCCTCACCCTACACCACCCACACCCTACAACCCCCAAACCCTACATCACGCTCACCCTACACCACCCACACCCTACATCACCCACAGCCTACATCATCCTCACCCTACACCACCCACACCCTACACCACCCACACCCTACATCACCCTCACCCTACACCACCCAGAACCTACACCACCCACACCCTACACCATCCTCACCCTACACCGCCCACACCCTACACCATCCTCACCCTACACCGCCCGCAACCTACATCACCCTCACCCTACATCACCCTCACCCTACACCACCCACACCCTACACCACCCACACCCTACACTACCCACACTCTACATCAACTACACCCTACACCACCCTCACCCTACACCACCCACACCCAACACCACCCACACTCTACACCACCCACACCCTACATCACCCACACCCTACACCATCCTCACCCTACACCATCCTCACCCTACACCACCCACACTCTACACCAACTACACCCTACACCACCCTCACCCTACACCACCCACACCCTACACCACCCACACTCTACACCACCCGCACCCTACACCACCCACACCCTACACCATCCTCACCCTACACCACCCACACCCTACACCACCCTCACCCGACACCACCAACACCCTACACGACACTCACCCCGACACCACCCTCACCCTACATCACCCTCACCCGACACCACCAACACCCTACACGACACTCACCCTGACACCACCCACACCCTACATCACCCTCATCCTACACCACACACACTCTACACCACCCACACTCTACACCACCCACACCCTACACCACCCACAGCCTACACCACCCACACCCTACACCACCCACACCCTACACCACCCTCACCCGACACCACCAACACCCTACACGACACTCACCCCGACACCACCCTCACCCTACATCACCCTCACCCGACACCACCAACACCCTACACGACACTCACCCTGACAACTCCCACACCCGACATCACCCTCATCCTACACCACCCACACTCTACACCAACCTCACCCTACACCATCCTCACCCTACACCACCCTCACCCTACACCACCCACACCCTACACCATCCTCACCCTACACCATCCACACCCTACACCATCCTCACCCTACACCACCCTCACCCTACACCACCCACACCCTACACCACCCACACCCTACACCACCCACACCCTACACCACCCTCACCCTACACCACCCACACCCTACACCACCCACACCCTACACGACCCACACCCTACACCACCCTCACCCGACACCACCCACAACTTACACCATCCACACCCTACACCACCCTCACCCTACACCAACCACACCCTACACCACCCACACCCGACACCATCCTCACCCTACACCATCCTCACCCTACACCGCCCACACCCTACATCACCCTTACCCTACACCACCCACAGCCTACACCACCCACACCCTACACCACCCACACCCTACACCACCCTCATCCAACACCACCAACACCCTACAACATCCACACCCTACACCAACCTCACCCTACACCACCCACACCCTACACCACCTTAACCCTACACCACCCACACCCTACACCAGCCACACCCTACACCACCCACACCCTACACCACCCTCACCCGACACCCCCAACACCCTACACCAACCACACCCTACACCACCCACACCTACACCATCCTCACCCGACACCACCCACACCCTACACCACCCTCACCCTTCACCATCCTCACCCTACTCCGCCCACACCCTACATCACCCTCACCCTACACCACCCACACCCTACACCACCTTCACCATACACCACCCACACCCTACACCACCCTCACCCTACACGACCCTCACTCCCATACCACCCTCACCCTACACGACCCTCACTCCCGTACCACCCTAACCCTACACCACCCACACCCTACACTATCCTCACCCTACACCACACACGATACACCACCCTCACCCTACACCACCTTCACCATACACCACCCACACCCTACACCACCCTCATCCTACATGACCCTCACTCCCGTACCACCCTAACCCTACACCACCCACACCCTACACGACACTCACCCCGACACCACCCACACCCTACACTACCCTCACCCTACACGACCCACACCCTACACCACACACACGCTACACCACCCTCACCCTATACCACCCTCACTCTACACCACCCTCACCCTACATCACCCTCACCCTAGACCACCCACACCCTACACCACCCTCACCCTACACCACCCTTACTCTACACAACACACACCCTACACCACCCTCACCCTACACCACCCTCATCCTACACCAACCTCACCCTACACCACCCAGACCCTACACCACCCTCACCCTACACCACCCTTACCCTATATCACCCTCACCCTAGACCACCCACACCCTACACCACCGTCACCCTACACCACCGTTACCCTACACCACACACCCTACACCCCCCTCACCCTACACCACCCTCATCCTACACCAACCTCACCCTAGACCACCCACACCCTACACCAACCTCACCCTACACCACCCTCACCCTACACCACCCTCACCCTACATCACCCTCACCCTAGACCACCCACACCCTACACCACCCTCACCCTACACCACCCTTACCCTACACAACACACACCCTACACCACCCTCACCCTACACCACCCTCATCCTACACCAACCTCACCCTTCACCACCCATACCTTACACCACCCTCACCCTACACCACCCACACCCTACACCACCCATACCCTACACCACCCTCACCCTACACCACCTTCACCCTTCACCACCCACATCCTACACCGCCCACACCCTAGAACACCCACTGCCTACACCACCCACACCCTACACCACCCACAGCCTACACCACCCACACCCTACACCACCCACAGCCTACACCACCCACACCCTACACCACCCACAGCCTACACCACCCACACCCTACGCCACCCTCACCCTACGCCACCCACACCTACACTACCCTCACCCTACACCACCCACACCCTACACCACCCACTCCCTACACCACCCACAGCCTACACCACCCGCACCCTACCCCACCCACACCCTACACCACCCACACCCTACACCACCCACACCCTACACCACCCACACCCTACCCCACCCACACCCTACACCACCCTCACCCGACACCATCCACACCCTAAGATGTGCAGGTTACGTGGATTGGCCATGATTAATTGCCCTTAGTGTCCAAATTTCCCTTAGTGTTGGGTGGGGTTACTGGGTTATGGGGATGGGGTGGAGGTGTTGACCTTGGGTAGGGTGCTCTTTCAAAGAGCCGGTGCCGACGCGATGGGCCAAATTGCCTCCTTCTGCACTGTAAATTCTAGGATTCTATGAGTGTTGACTGGGCAAGGCTGTTTGAGGGAAAATCAACATAGGGGGCGAAATTCTCCTACCCGCCCCGCCACATTTCTGCCCCGACCGGCCGGCGGGAGTCTCCGGAACACCGGCCGGTCAATGGGGTTTCCCATTGTGGGGCACCCCCACGCCGTCGGGAAACCCCCGGGCGCCGGCAGAACGGAGACTCCCGCCGGCGGAGAATGACGCCCCAGATCTGTGGGAGGCTTTCAAATGTCAGTTGATTAGAATTCAGGACCGGCATGTACCTGTGAGGCTGAAAGATAAGGGTGGCAAGTATAGGAAACCTTGGATAACGAGGGATATTATGAATCTTGTCAAAAAGAAAAAGGAAGCATTCATAAGTTCTAAAAGGCTGAGGACAGATGAAGCCCTTGAAGAATATAAAGCAAGTAGGAAGGAACTTAAGGTAGGAGTTAGGAAGGCTAAAAGGGGACATGAAATGTTGTTGGCAAACAGGATTAAAGAAAGTCCAAAGGTGTTTTATACATATGTAAAGAACAAGAGGGTAGCCAGAGAAAGGGTTAGTACATTCAAGGATATTGGAGGGAACCAGAGGAAATTGAAAAGATACTAAATGAATACTCTGCCTCAGTATTCACCAAAGACCAGGGCCGGGATTTTCCCCTACCCGGCGGGGCGGGGGATCCCGGCGGGAACAACTCCATCGTCGGACCGCCCCAAAGGTGCGGATTTCTCCGTACCTTTAGGGGCCAAGCCCTCACCTTGAGGGGCTAAGCCCACGCTGGAGTGGTTGGCGTGCTGCCAGCCGGCAGGAAAGGCCTTTCGCGCCACGCTAGCCGGGGCCGAAAGGACTTCGCCGGCCGGCGGAAGTCCGCGCATGCGCGGGGGCGTCAGCGGCTGCTGACGTCATCCCCACGCATGCGCAGGGGGTGTCTCTCCCGCCTCGGCCACAGCCTTCACCATGGAGGGAAAAGAGTGCCCCCACGGCACAGGGCCGCCCGCGGATCGGTGGGTCTGGATCGCGGACCAGGCCCCGCGCACCCCCCAGGACCCCGGAGCCTGCCGGTAAGACAGGTGGTTTGATTCTCGCCGGCGGGACAGGCATTCCAGCAGCGGGACTTCGGCCCATCGCGGGCCGGAGAATCGCCAGGGGGTCTCGCCGACCGGCGCGGCGCGATTCCCGCCCCCGCCGAATATCCGGTGCTGGAGAATTCGGCAACCGACAGGGGCGGGATTCACGCCAGCCCCCGGTGATTCTCCGACCCGGCGGGGGGTCGGAGAATCCCGCCCAAGGATTCGGTGGATGAGGAGTATAGGATAGACTGTGTAGATATACTGAGTCATTTTGATATTAATAAAAAAATGGGGCGTCATTCTCCGACCCCCCAGCGGGTCGGAGAATGGCCGTTGGCCGCCGTGAATCCCGCCCCTGCCGGTTGCCGAAGTCTCCGGTACCGGATATTCGGCGGGGGCGGGAATCAGGCCGCACCGGTTGGCGGGCCCCCCCGCTGGATTCTCCGGCCCGGATGGGCCGAAGTCCCGCCGATAAATTGCCTGTCCCGCCGGCGTAAATTAGAGTACCTATTTACCGGCGGGACAAGGCGGCGTGGGCGGGCTCCGGAGTCCTGGGGGGGGCACGGGGCGATCTGGCCCCGGGGGGTGCCCCCACAGTGGCCTGGCCCGCGATCGGGGCCCACCGAACCGCGGGCGGCCCTGTGCCGTGGGGGCACTCTTTCCCTTCCGCCTCCGCAACGGTTTCCACCATGGCGGAGGCGTAAGAGACTCTCCCCACTGCGCATGCGCGGGAAACTGTCAGCGGCCGCTGACACTCCCGCGCATGCGCCGCCCGGGGATGTCATTTCCGCGCCAGCTTGGGGGGCAACAAAGGCCGTTTCCACCAGCTGGCGGGGCGGAAATACCTCCGGCGTCAGCCAAGCCCCTCAATGTTGGGGCTCGGCTCCCAAAGATGCGGAGCATTCCGCACCTTTGGGGCGGCACGATGCCCGTCTGATTGGTGCCGTTTTGGGCGCCAGTCGGCGGGCATCGTGCCGTTTCGGGAGAATTTCGCCCATGGTGTTGGGCATCTTAACAAAAAAGCATTAAAGTAGCTAAGTCCCCAGGGGCTGATGGGATCTACTCCAGAATACTGAGGGAGGCAAGGGTTGGTGGTGCCTTGACAGTTATCTTTGTATCCTCATTGGCTACAGGTGACGTTCCAGAGGACTGGAGAGAAGCCAATGTTGTTCCATTGTTTAAGAAGGGCAGCAGGGATAATCCAGGAAATTATAGGCCGGTGAGCCTTACGTCAGTGGTAGGGAAATTATTGGAAAAGGTTCTTAGAAATAGGATTTACTCACCTTTGGAAACAAATGGACTTATTTGTGATGGACAGCATGGTTTTGTGAAGGGAAGGTTGTGCCTCACCAATTTGATTGAGTTTTTCGAGGAAGTGACAAAGGTGATAGGTGGGGGAAAGACAGTAAATGTTGTATACATGGACTTCAATAAAGGTACCTCATGGTAGACTGGTACAAAAGGTGAAGTCACATGGGATCAGAGGAGAGCTGGCAAGTTGGATACAGAACTGGCTTGGGCACAGAAGACAGAGGGTGGCAGTAGAACGGTGCTTTTTTGAATGGAAGGCTATGACTAGCGGCGTTCCACAGGGATCAGTCCTGGGACCTTTTTTGTCCATGGTGTAGATAAATGATTTGGAAAAAAATGTAGCTGGTCTGATTAGTAGGTTCGCAGACAACACAAAAATTGGTGGAGTTGCGGATTGTGAAGAGGATTGTCAAAGGACACAGCAAGACATAAACTGGTTGGAGTCTTGGGCGGAGAAATGGCAGATGGTGTTTAATCCGGACAAGTGTGAGGTAATGCACTTTGGAAGGTCCAATGCATGTAGGAATTACACAGTAAATGGAAGAACTCTTGCGAGTACTGACAGGCAGAGAGATCTGGGCGTGCATGTCCAGCGATCGCTGAATGTGGCAATGCATGTGCATAAGGTGGTCAAGAAAGTCGGCATGCTGGCCATCATTGGTTGGGGCATTGAATATAAAAATTGGCAAGTCATGTAGCAGCTATACAGGACCTTAGTAAGGCCTCATTTGGAATATTGTGTACAATTCTGGTCGCCACACTACCAGAACGATGTGGATACTTTGGAGAGGGTACAGAAGCGGTTTACTAAGATGTTGCCTGGTATGGACAGCATTAGCTATGAGGAGAGGTTAGATAAAAGCTGTCTGTTCTCACTGGAACGACTGAGGTTGAGAGGCGACCTGATAGAGGTCGACAAGATTATGAGTGGCGTGGACAGAGTGGATAGTCAGGTGCTCTTTCCTAGGGTAGGAGAGTCAAGTACCAGGAGACATAGGTTTATAGTGCATGGGGAAAAGTTTAGAACTGATGTGTGAGGCAAGTTTTTTTACACAGAAGGTGGTAAATATATGGAACGTGTTTCCTGGGGAGGTGGTGGGAGCAGGTACGATGGCGGCAATGAAGGGGCATCTGGACAAATATATGAATAGGGTGGGAATGGAAGGATACGGATTCCGTAAGTGCTGACGGTTTTAATTTAGGCAGGTACCATGGTCGGTGCAGGCTGGGGGCCCGAAGGGCCTGTTCCTGTGTGTAGCCATCTGGGATGGCCACTTCCAACTAGGTACAGAGAAACTCACAAAGCCTGGCGGGTAAAATGGACAAGCCAAGACTCAGGCAGGCTCAGAGCCTGAAATGTATATTTGTAAGCAAGAAGTCCAGACGGTATCGAAACTCCGTCCAATTAGCATTTTAATGGGGCTGATTAGCATTTGATGGCCCATCTTCACCAAAATAAAGGACCGGTACTCGAGCAACCGGGACAGTCCCAGACATTTCGGCACCACTCCCTGTTCAAGGGAAACACAAACAGTGACCGCTTGGGACACGCCCAGCCATCCAGATCCCCGTCCAGTTATTGGTTAAGGAATCGAACGGAGTGATCAGGGATCACCCAATTAGTAAGGCCCAAATCGAAGGACCGCCCAAAAGAGCTTGAAAACCCCAAGAAGAGGTCGCCACATGTTCGTCCTCCCTTGGTCCTGGTACCCGGTCACGGCTATCTCCAATTGCAGCACCACCAGAAGCAAGTACAAGTTCAACGCTCGCTACCAGACGGATGAGCCCAGCTGAGCAGCAGGTACTCCTCAACTCGATAGATAGTCCGAACTCGATAGATCCAGAATCGAACAGCGGCCACTGTTTCTCTGACCTAAGCTGGGTGCCCAAAGTTAAGTACAGGTTGTCTTAGTCGATAGGCGTAGTTAACTAGTAGTATTTATGTTGCATGACTAATTGTGTGTAAATAAAGTACCCTTGAGCTTGAACTAATTAACTGGTGTTTGGCTCTTTGATCGATAGCTGGTTGAAACTTGTCGTGGTATCATTTCATACCTGGCGACTCTAAGCATTAGGACATGGATAACATAGAAACATAGAACATAGAAAAATACAGCACAGAACAGGCCCTTCGGCCCACGATGTTGTGCCGAACCTTTGTCCTAGATTAATCATAGATTATCATAGAATTTACAGTGCAAAAGGAGGCCATTCGGCCCATTGAGTCTGCACCGGCTCTTGGAAAGAGCACCCTACCCAAGGTCAACACCTCCACCCAACACTAAGGGCAATTTTGGACACTAAAGACAATTTATCATGGCCAATCCACCTAACCTGCACATCTTGAAGCGTTGCGCAGGTCAAGTGACACAGCCTGAGTGAGTGAGACACAGACAGAGTGAGAATTTGAAACTTGGTAATTTGGTGCAGTGAGGTAACCAGGAAAGGTAAGTGATGAATCTAATTCTGTTGTTTTTCAGTTAAAAGTGCAGTATAGATTAGTGTCTGATTGGCTGAAGCTGCCCCCACCCTAATTGCTGAGAGGCAGTTATCTGGCAGTCACCTGAGGCCTGTTTAGGGGCGCAAAGGTACACATTGTATTCTTCTCTTTGAAGTTTAAGTAGTGTGAGTCATCCTAAAGTCAGTATAAAAGACAGGCAGAAAGCGCACTTAGTAAGCGCTGCGCTGGTCAAGAGACACAGCCTGAGTGAGTGAGACACAGACAGAGTGAGAATTTGAAACTTGGTAATTTGGTGCAGTGAGGTAATTCAGTGAAGAGTGGGAGAAGGTGCTTTTTCCCCACTGATTTGTTCTCTCTCTTTCTTCTGGCCTGTAACTTTTAATCAGCAGGGAGAGAATATGAGAACATCTGAGACCCTCAGAAGGTAAGTAAGTGATTTTTACTCATTTTTACTTTTATTACCTTTTCAAATAGTGTGGGTGGGGGGGGGGGGGGGGGAACTGAAGTGACATCACAGAAAAGCTGTGACCTGAGTGGCTGGTTGGGAATCTACACTAAATTAAAAAAATTAAGCATTGGTAACTAATTAAGCATAATTACTTAATTATAATTCAGAGGGGTATCTAAGCCAGAGATCGGAGAGTACTATATTTAGCTTTCGCATTTATATTAGAAATCTAGTGCTAGGAAACAGATAGTTAACAGTAAATGTAATTTTTTTTTTTTACTTTTAACTTTAATTTACTAATTAATTGACGCAATGTCAGTTAGAGGGGTGCAGTGCTCTGACTGTGAGATGTGGCAGGTTCGGGTAGCTTCCAGCCTCCCGGATGGCTTCATCTGCAGAAAGTGCACCCAACTGGAGCTCCTCACAGACCGCATGGTTCGGTTGGAGCAGCAATTGGATGCACTTAGGAGCATGCAGGTGGCGGAAAGCGTCATAGATCGCAGTTATGTAAATGTGGTCACACCCAAGGTGCAGGCAGAGAAATGGGTGACCACCAGAAAAGGCAGGCAGTCAGTGCAGGAATCCCCTGTGGTTGCCCCCTCTCGAACAGGTATACCCCTTTGGATACTGTCGGGGGGTACAGCCTATCAGGGGAAAACAGCAGCAGCCAGAGCAGTGGCACCACGGCTGGCTCTGATGTTCAGAAGGGAGGGTAAGAGCAATAGTAATAGGAGACTCTATAGTCAGGGGCACAGATAGGCGCTTTTGTGGACGTGAAAGAGACTCCAGGATGGTATGTTGCCTCCCTGGTGCCAGGGTCCAGGATGTCCCCGAACGGGTAGAGGGCATCCTGAAGGGGGAAGGCAAACAGGCAGAGGTCGTTGTACATATTGGTACTAACGACATAGGCAGGAAGGGGCATGAGGTCCTGCAGCAGGAGTTCAGGGAGCTAGGCAGAAAGTTAAAAGACAGGACCTCTAGGGTTGTAATCTCGGGATTACTCCCTGTTCCACGTGCCAGTGAGGCAAGAAATAGGAAGATAGAGCAGCTAAACACGTAGCTAAACAGCTGGTGTAGGAGGGAGGGTTTCCGTCATCTGGACCACTGGGAGCTCTCCCGGGGCAGGTGTGACCTATATAAGAAGGACGGGTTGCATCTAAACCGGAGAGGCATAAATATCCTGGCCACGAGGTTTGCTTGTGTCACATGGGAGGGTTTAAACTAGTATGGCAGGGGGGTGGGCACGGGAGCAATAGGTCAGAAGGTGAGAGCATTGAGGGAGAACTAGGGAATAGGGACAGTGGGGCTCTGAGGCAGAGCAGACAGGGAGAGGTTGCTGAACACAGCGGGTCTGGTGGCCTGAAGTGCATATGTTTTAATGCAAGAAGTATTACGGGTAAGGCAGATGAACTTAGAGCTTGGATTAGTACTTGGAACTATGATGTTGTTGCCATTACAGAGACCTGGTTGAGGGAAGGGCAGGATTGGCAGCTAAACGTTCCAGGATTTAGATGTTTCAGGCGGGATAGAGGGGGATGTAAAAGGGGAGGCGGAGTTGCGCTACTGGTTCGGGAGAATATCACAGCTGTACTGCGGGAGGACACCTCAGAGGGCAGTGAGGCTATATGGGTAGAGATCAGGAATAAGAAGGGTGCAGTCACAATGTTGGGGGTTTACTACAGGCCTCCCAACAGCCAGCGGGAGAGAGAGGAGCAGATAGGTAGACCGATTTTGGAAAAGAGTAAAAACAACTGGGTTGTGGTGAAGAACCTAGATTGGGGGCGAATGTTTGAGGGCAAATCAACATCTGACATGTGTGAGGCTTTCAAGTGTCAGTTGAAAGGAATTCAGGACCGACATGTTCCTGTGAGGAAGAAGGATAAATATGGCAATTTTCGGGAACCTTCGATAATGAGTGATATTGTAGGCTTCGTCAAAAAGAATAAGGGAGGCATTTGTCAGTGTTAAAAGGCTGGGAACAGACGAACCCTGTGTGGAATATAAGGAAAGTAGGAAGGAACTTAAGCAAGGAGTCAGGAGGGCTAGAAGGGGTCACGAAAAGTCATTGGCAAATAGGGTTAAGGAAAATCCCAAGGCGTTTTACACGTACATAAAAAGCAAGAGGGGAGCCAGGGAAAGGGTTGGCCCACTGAAGGATAGGCAAGGGAATCTATGTGTGGAGCCAGAGGAAATGGGTGCGGTACTAAATGAATACTTTGCATCAGTATTCACCAAAGAGAAGAAATTGGTAGATGTTGAGTGTAGAGAAGGTTGTGTAGATAGCCTGGGTCACATTGAGATCCAAAAAGACGAGGTGTTGGGCGTCTTAAAAAATATTAAGGTAGTTCAGTCCCCAGGGCCTGATGGGATCTACCCCAGAATACTGAAGGAGGCTGGAGAGAAAATTGCTGAGGCTTTGACAGAAATCTTTGGATCCTCACTGTCTTCAGGGGATGTCCCGGAGGACTGGAGAATAGCCAATGTTGTTCCTCTGTTTTAGAAGGGGAGCAAGGATAATCCAGGGAACTACAGGCCGGTGAGCCTTACTTCAGTGGTAGGGAAATTACTGGAGAGAATTCTTTGAGACAGGATCTACTCCCATTTGGAAGCAAATGGACGTATTAGTGAGAGGCAGCATGGTTTTGTGAAGGGGAGGTCGTGTCTCACTAACTTGATAGAGTTTTTCGAGGAGGTCACAAAGATGCTTGATGCAGGTAGGGCAGTGGATGTTGTCTATATGGACTTCAGTAAGGCCTTTGACAAGGTCCCTCATGGTAGACTAGTACAAAAGGTGAAGTCACACGGGATCAGGGGTGAGCTGGCAAGGTGGATACAGAACTGGCTAGGTCATAGAAGGCAGAAAGTAGCAATGGAAGGGTGCTTTTCTAATTGGAGGGCTGTGACCAGTGGTGTTCCGCAGGGATCAGTGCTGGGACCGTTGCAGTTTGTAGTATATATAAATGATTTGGAGGAAAATGTAACTGGTCTGATTAGTAAGTTTTCAGACGACACAAAGGTTAGTGGAATTGCGGATAGCGATGAGGACTGTCAGAGGATACAGCAGGATTTAGATTGTTTGGAGACTTGGGCGGAGAAATGGCAGATGGAGTTTAATCCGGACAAATGTGAGGTAATGCATTTTGGAAGGTAGGGAATATACAGTGAATGGTAGAACCCTCAAGAGTATTGAAAGTCAGAGAGCTCTAGGTGTACAGGTCCACAGGTCACTGAAAGGGGCAACACAGGTGGAGAAGGTAGTCAAGAAGGCATACGGCATGCTTGCCTTCATTGGACGGGGCATTGAGTATAAGAATTGGCAAGTCATGTTGCAGCTGTATAAAATCTTAGTTAGGCCACACTTGGAGTATAGTGTACAATTCTGGTCGCCACACTACCAGAAGGCTTTAAAGAGGGTGCAGAAGAGATTTACCAGAATGTTGCCTGGTTTGGAGGGCATTAGCTATGAGGAGCGGTTGAATAAACTCGGTTTGTTCTCACTGGAACGAAGGAGGTTGAGGGGCGACCTGATAGAGGTCTACAAAATTATGAGGGGCATAGACAGAGTGGATAGTCAGAGGCTTTTCCCTGGGGTAGAGGGGTCAATTACTAGGGCGCATAGGTTTAACGTGAGAGGGGCAAGGTTTAGAGTAGGTGTACGAGGCAAGTTTTTTACACAGAGGGTAGTGGGTGCCTGGAACTCGCTACCGGAGGAGGTGGTGGAAGCAGGGACGATAGTGACATTTAAGTGGCATCTTGACAAATACATGAATAGGATGGGAATAGAGTGATACGGACCCAGGAAGTGTAGAAGATTGTAGTTTAGTCAGGCAGCATGGTCGGCACGGGCTTGGAGGGCCGAAGGGCCCGTTCCTGTGCTGTACATTTCTTTGTTCTTTGGACTGTGGGAGGAAACCGGAGCACCCGGAGGAAACCCACGCACACACGGGGAGGATGTGCAGACTTCGCACAGACAGTGACCCAAGCCGGAATCGAACCTGAGACCCTGGAGCTGTGAAGCAATTGTGCTATCCACAATGCTACTGTGCTGCCCTTAAGAACAAATTAATCTACACTATATCATTCTACCGTAATCCATGTACCTATCCAATAGCAGCTTGAAGGTCCCTAATGACCTAAAGACTCAACTACTTCCACAGGCAGTGCATTCCATGCCCCCACTACTCTCTGGGTAAAGAACCTACCTCTGACATCCCCCCTATATCTTCCACCATTCACCTTAAATTTATGTCCCCTTGTAATGCGTTGTTCCACCTGGGGAAAAGTCTCTGACTGTCTACTCTATCTATTCCCCTGATCATCTTATAAACCTCTATCAAGAAAGAAAGGCAAATTCACTGATTGCCATAATTGGAACAGAGCCACAGAAAAGACAGAGTAAAAGAGTATAGGGAAAAAAGGCAACAGTTATTGGCGACATCTGACGGGACTCGACCCAGAAGTGACCGTGTCACTCCGAGAGAACCCACAAAAGTGTTTGAATTAGAATCCAAATTGGCAAAGTAAAGAAACCACAAGCGAGACCAGTATCGATCAAACCTCCAGAATTCGGAAGTGTGTAATTTGCATGCGTACTAACAAAGGGATATACGGTAAACTCGATAGATTTTGTTGCGTGAAACTTTCTGGAGTTGCGTAAACCGGAAAATAGCTTGAGCAGTACCCATGTTTGCACCACCGCTTTATTCCCCTTGTTCCAAATTTCCAGGAGACAGAAGTAATTGTAGGGATGGCCATGAAGGCAATGGAACGCTTTATGCATCCACAAGAGCCCGAGGTCGCAGCGACCAACAGATCAGAACAGTGTCCCGTATGGGAAGAAGAGATTAGGAGATACCTGAAGGGGAAAGGATGGCCCCTATGGTCGGAATTTTGAGCAAATGAAGAGACAGGTCCTGGCAGCATAGGACAGACTTGGTGGGACAGCCTGACTGAGATCAACAAGAAGAGTTTGACTAAGGTTCGTAAGCCGATAGCAATCGTGTCCTGTCTGGCACAATTGCGAGGCACAGAGGAGGTTGTGAGGACGCTCCGCAAGCAGCTTGAGGAGAAGGAGAGATGTAGAGAGGGAGGTATTAGTGAAAGCGAGAGATTAAATGTACAGCTCCGGGAGCAGTTAGCAGCGAAGGACAAGGAAATGGATGATGTCAAGAGAGCACATCAATCCTGTCTCGCCCACCTTAGCAGCTTCCAAATTCAGTATGATAAGGCCTACCAGGACACACAACGTGCTGTAATGGTAAGAGAAGAGGCGGAGAACCAGGTACAGCAGTTAAGGAAACAGTGCGATGATCTAAAGGCAGCCCTCCGAGCACTCCACAGTTCCACCACAGAACAGAGGCAGAGTTTGGTGGATCATGCCAAGTGGAGGCAGCAAATTGTAAAGTTGCAATCCCTGCTATCAGTTCAAAGTGGGTTCAGAGATAGCTTTGGCCCACAGCTAGACCAGGAAGACGGCTCCGATTGGCAGGAACTCAGTGAAACGGCCCAACGGTACGTAAGTGAGACCGAGAATCAAAATAGAGCCCCCCAGGCCCCAAAAAGAAAAGCACCCGCACCACCGACTGCACAGGCAGCACCCAACCCAATGAACCCCATTATCACGCAGCGTAGGATTGCCACGGAAGGCCAACCTGATTTTGTGTATACCACCCCATTATCTATCACCCAGTTACGAGATGCCGGTGAGAATATAGAGACTTTCCACCCCACATCAGACCCACACCACTTTTTCGAGCTAGTGAAGCAACAAACCCTCATGTACGGTTTAGATGAGCCAGAAGAAGTAAAGCTCATAGTGATGAGACTTGACCCGTCAGTTAGTTCAGCCCTTCCCGACCCACAAAATGTAGGAGGGGGGAGCCTCCAAGAGATGAAAACGGCCATTTTAGACGGCGTAGGATATAATAGAGGAGATCCGGTAGAAGGACTGAACCGGTGCTGACATAAAAAGGGAGAGCATTCAACAGCGTTTGCTGGACGCCTCTGGATCCATTTTATTGCTGTATTTGGTGAGTTAGCCCACGCCCATTTATCGGTAGACAATACGGCCAAATGGACCCGTACGTTACTATCCCATGCCACAGAGGCAGGACAGAAGGCATGTGCCAGTTATGACCCTCAGACCCAGCGCACAATGAAGTGTGGGTTCTGAAACGATTGTCCAGAGTTTGGGAACAGTCTGTACAGAGAAAGACAGAGCAGGAGAGAGTAGACACCACAATGAATCCAGTAAGGGCACACCAAGACCCCGCATGGGTAAATGAAGGCAGAGGTACAGCGCAGCACCCCAAGACACAGGAATGTTATAATTGCGGACACGAAGGACACCCCCCCCGAAGCAGCAAAGGAATCAGCACACAAATGCCCCCTCCCCAAGAAACAATGCCAGACCCATCCACAGTGTTAGCACCTGACCAGAAAATTCGGCCATGAATGGCACCGATTGACAGTGTTCGGACTCCCCAACTTGGGTCTGCGATACCCTTTGGGATAAGTCCGGAAGACCGGTAGTTGCAGGCAGAGTCCGGGGACACTCCGTAGAGTTTCTTTGGGACACAGGGGGGTGCCGAACTACATTAAACTCCTTCACCATGTACCAAAGAAAGATATGGCCCACTACGGACACCATTACCCTTAGTGGATTTACAGGTCACCTCCAGCAGGGACACATCACAGCCCCTGTGGAGGTACAGCTCGGTAATATTAAAATAAAACACTCGGTTGTTTTAGTAGATTTACTCCAGGCAGCAGAACACATCCTAAGCATAGATCTCATGAGTGCACACAACCTTTCATTCGCCCCAGTCAACCGATGCATATGGAAAATGGCTGGAGCAGCGCAAGCCCCCGCCACGCTCACAGTAGGAGATTATGCCCACAGAATCAGCTCAGTAGGAGAGTACTGGTTTGATCCAGAAACCATTACCACAGACAAAGCGGCTAGAGAGGTCTTGAAAAGAAATGAAGCAGCATTTGCCCAGCACAAGCACAACTGTGGCAACATCCCAGGAGTAGTAAACATTACAGGTCCCGATCCCAAGCCCCAGAAACAGAAACAGTAACACCACTGTTTAAGAAGGGAAGGAGGCTGAAGACGGGGAATTATTGGCCGGTTAGCCTGACTTCGGTCATTGGTACGATTTTAGAGTCCATTATTAAAGATGAGATTGCGGAGTACTTGGAAGTGCATGATAAAATAGGACTGAGTCAGCACGGCTTCATCAAGGGGAGGTCATGTCTGGCAAATCTGTTAGAGTTCTTTGAGGAAGTAACAAGGAACTTAGTCAAAGGAGAACCAGTGGACGTGATATATTTAGATTTCCAGAAGGCCTTTGACAACGTGCTGCATAGGAGACTGTTAAATAAGTTTATCCTGGCATGGATAGCGGATTGGCTGACTGGCAGAAGGCAGAGAGTGGGGATAGAGGGGTCTTTTTCAGGATGACAGCCGGTGACTAGTGGTGTGCCTCAGGGGTGTGTGCTGGGACCGCAACTTTTCACAACATACATCAATGCTCTGGAAGAAGGAACTGAAGGCACTGTAGCTAAGTTTGCAGATGATACAAAGATCTGTAGGGGACAGGTAGTATTGAGGAAGCAGGGAGGCTGCAGAAGGACTTGGACAGGCTAGGAGAGTGGGCAAAAAAGTGGCAGATGGAATACAATGTGAAAAAGTATGAGGATGTGCACTTTGGAAGGAGGAATGGAGGCATAGACTATTTTCTAAATGAGGGGAGATGTTTAGGAAATCAGAAGCACAAAAGGACTTGGGAGTCCTTGTTCATGATTCTCTTAAGGTTAACGTGTAGGTTCAGTCAGCAGTTAGGAAGACAAATGCAATGTTAGCATTCATGTCGAGAGGGCTAGAATACTTCTGAGGCTATACAAGGCTCTGGTCAGACCCACTTGGAATATTGTGAGCAGTTGTGGGCCCCATATCTGAGGAAGGATGTGCTGGCCTTGGAAAGGGTCCAGAGGAGGTTCACAAGAATGATCCCTGGAATGAAGAGCTTGTCGTATGAGGAACGGTTGAGGACTCTGGATCTGTACTCCATGGAGTTAAGAAGGATGAGGGGGGTCTTATTGAAACTTACAGGATACTCCGAGACCTGGATTGAGTGAATGTGGAGAGGACGTTTCCACTTGTAGGAAAATCTAGAAGCAGAGGACACAATCTTAAAGGGACAATTCTTTAAAACAGAAATGAGGAGGAATTTCTTCAGCCAGAGGGTGGTGAATCTGTGGAACTCTTTGCCGCAGAAGGCTGTGGAGGCCAAATCACTGAGTGTCTTTAGGACAGAGATAGATAGGTGTTTGATCAATAAGGGGATCGGGGTTATGGGGAGAAGGCAGGAGAATGGGGATGAGAAAAATATCAGCCATGATTGAATAGCGGAGCAGACTCGATGGGCCGAGTGGCCAAATTCTTCTCCTGTATCTTATGGTCTATGGTCTGATGTGCAGTCCCCTGACATTTTCAGGGAACTTGCAGTTGCAGCCTGGCTTTCGGGACACAGGAGGAATTGGACAAATTGGCGCTCTCTCCTGAACGGGGCATCTGTCACCTCCCAGATGTGCCCATGTGTCGCTGACTGGGAGATGCTATAAAGGTCCCCACTGTGCTACCATGCCGCCAATGATATTTTTGTGAATTGTGACCAGAGCTATGTCCATTGACCTGCAGGAGTGCTTGTCTGCTGGGCAAATCTCTATATTATTGATCAGGACTCTATGTCCATTGTATCAACCCTCTACAGTTCCCAGTTTCCAAAATGGTTTTGCAAAATTAGTAGCTAAATTAAGTTAGAGTCAACCATTCTGTTGTATGAAGATTGGTTTGCATCTCATATGCCAAGCTCAGAGAGGACAATGAGAAGTAACATTTTTTCAACTTTGTAAGTGCATGACTGGAGTCTGGCATTGTTGTCTCTCGACATGAAGGAGTTTATTTTGAGTGTCAATCTTGTGAAAGCAGAGGACAACAAAAGGATTGTTTTTTGCCCATTCACAGGCAAGTTGTGAGTTAATGCGAATATGCAAACACAGATTAGGGCAGCACAGTAGCACAGTCGGTGCACTGTTGTTTCACAACTCCAGGGTACCAGGTTTGATTTTCGGCTTGGGTTAATGGCTGTGTGGAGTCTGCACGTTCTCCCCGTGTCTGCGTGGGTTTCCTCCGGGCGCTCCAGTCTCATCCCACAATTCCCGAAAGACGTGCTGTTAGGTGAATTGGACATTCTGAATTCTCCCTCTGTGTACCTGAACCTGGAATGTGGCAACTGGGGGCTTTTCACAGTAACTTCATTGCCATGTTAATGTAAGCCTACTTGTGATAACAAAGATTATTATTATTAAAAAGAAGTCGGCCATTCAGCCCCTCACGTCTGCTCCGCCATTCAATAAGATAGTGGCTGATCTGTTTGTGTTTTGAATTCGGCATTCCTATCTATCCCCGATAAGCTTACATTCTCTTGCATAATGAGAATCCATCTACCTCCACTTTAAAAATATTCAACATCCACTTTGTCAATACCGTTCAGGAACTTATAAACTTCAATCTAGTCACCCCCTCACTCTTCTAAACTCTAGTGGATATAAGGCCAGTTTATCCAACCTTTCCTCATAAGATAATGGACTGGATTCTCCGGTCCCCCAACTGCGTATTTCTTGGCAGTAAGTGTGCCATTCGCTGGCAGTGGGATTCTATACTTCCGTCGCTTGTCCGTGGGATTTTTCATTGAAGCCACCGCACGCCGCTGGCAAACCCACGGATGGCAGTGAGCTGTCGACGGGAACAGAGAATCACAATGGCCAGAGAATTACGGCCAAGTTGTCAAGTTAATATGTAAAGAACGTAAAAAATAATAGCAGCAGTAAGCTGTGCGGCACCACATCCCTCCCCCATCTGGAGAAGAGAATTCCAAACTTTGAAGACCTTCACAAATCTTTTCTCATTCCAGTCGTAAGGGGAAACATCCTCTTAACATCTATCCTGTATAACCTCCTCAATGTCTTATACATTTCTACAAGGTTACTGTGAAGAACAAAAGCTTGTACAGTTTTGTGTAGATTAGTCCCCTTTGCTCCACAATTGGTTCTGGTGGGACATAAGAAATTTTATTTATCCCCTTCCCCTAGTCACTGATGAGGGAAGTTGTAAGTGGGCAAAGCTTGGGAAATAAAAGCACATAAAATATTTTTTCTACCTTGTGGAACACATGTTTTTTCATCAATTCCAAGTGCATAACCGTCTACACAGGAGCACTTGACACGGTATCGCTGGACCCGGCAATAGTGCTGGCATCCTCCATTGTCCAGATTGCATAGCTTTGGGATATCTGGAAGGCATCAAAAATGAATCATGGAGCAGACATAACGAGACATAGCGATACTCACTTAACTCTGGGTGGGGTTATTTTCAGGGTGGGTGTTGGGGGTGAGTGAGGTCCAGTTGGAAACTTGCCCAGTAATCTACAAATCAGGGATGGAAAATGGTCGCACCCATTTTCCAGCGCAGCGCGCCCCCGCTGGCAGTGGGATTCTCCGTCCTGGCAGCCGGCCAACGGGGTTTCCCATTGTGGGCAACCCCATGTCGTCGGGAAATCCGCAGGCATGAGTGATGTGCCGGTGAAATGGGGCATCTTGTCGGTGGAGAATCTACAGGCCACATTAGCTGCAGACTTTCACTCTACTGCAGATCTGCCCACTTCCAACCAGTCCCAGCAGGAAGTGACACCAGAGCCCCATCTCACTGTGGATGTGCCATATGCTCACAACTTGCCATAAGCTCCTTGTGTGGGGCCTGTGCTTCTCATGTGGGCATTATTGGTCGCTGTGAGATCTGTGCAATGAGACCAAGCCTGCTGAGGTTTAGGAGGGTCCCGACAAAGTAGGTTTTAAATGGTGCATTAAGGTTCAGTGTCGACTCAGGATGTTCCTCTGGATTCCACAAGGACACCTTCCTCACAGACTTACCCCCAACCTACTTTCCCCCAGTGCAAGTGCGCTAACTGCACTCTCCTCCAGAGACCCCTGCTCACCCCACCCCAACCTCACATTTACCTTGTAAATAAATCCGTTTTCAATGATAGATTTTGAACTGTTCTCTCTCGTGGATCTTACCAATTTCACAGTTGGTGCCTTTGTAACCCTGCTTGCAGAGGCACTCATACTGTCCAACACCATCACGACATGAGCCACCATGCCTGCAAGGATTGGATTCACACTGATTCCCATCTGTGAAGGAGAGGAATAACATTCAGCATTTGTGAAATTCACCTCTGTGATTATCAGATTCCCTCGGGATGGGAGTGTTTTCAGAATGTTATTCCACAATCAATTTAAAAGACAAGGGGAACTCTAAATATGAAACACTTTTACTTCGGAACAATGGAGCTACTTTTGGATTCAAGCCCCCCAAATTGTGTTGTGTAGCCGCTTAAAATGGCTAACTCCCGATTAGAATGGCCAAACCCCGATTTAAAATGGCGAACGGAGAGGCTGATGGGAAAATCAGCCAACAGGACTCAAACAGACAGCTGCAGGCAAAACTATGTATTCGCCTCTGGGGAGGCCAGACAGAATCGATACCTGCAGCCATCAACATAACAACACACCAGCCATCTGCATATTAAGTAGCAATCCCCGGGAACAATATGCTACAAATTAGACACACAAAGCCAACCCAGACTTTCCGGCGCCAGCAGAAGCTTACACAAAGAGAGGTGAATGACCACCACTCGATCAAGGAATCGGTCCAGCATTGGAGAATATCGAACCAAGTGATTGGGACCAAGTCCAATCACTTGGAACCAGGTACAAGGTCCGCCCCGAGAGGCGGGAAGCCCCTGGGGACTATAAGAATAGGGGCCAAGTTCAAATCGACCCTTCTTCTCCTCTCCGCACCCTTCAAGACCCTTCTGCTGACCTTCTACAACAGCCGCGAGAATCGTAAGTCTTACTCCAACGCTCGCTACGAGATAGGCACTCCTGACTATCGACCTGTACCCGCTTTGAATCCCGCAGGCTCAGAACCCATACGAAAGGCCATTCGTTTCCCTGACCTGGTGGGCCATTTCCAAAGTTAAGTATTGGCCTGTTAGTTGTAGGAAGTAGCTCAGAAGTAGAATTAATGTATAAGTATTGATTGCTGTATATAATAAATGTGCGTTGATTTAACTCTTACTAAGCGGTGTGTTGGATTATTGATCATTACTCGGACTTGAACCACGTGGCGGTATCAGAAAGATACCTGGCGACTCAAGAGCAAAGGTGATTGAACAAGAGCAATTAAACTAAGGCTAAAACAAGCAACATTTTGGCCACATCCTGACGGGACCCGATCTAGAAGTGGAAAACCATTCCGGGAGAACCCAAGAAATTTGAATTAGAAACCCAATTGGAAACAGAAAACCACAAGTGTTCAAGCAGTTCTGATCAATAGTCATAATTCGGAAGTGTGTGTATTCATGCGTAACTAACAGGGCTATAAGATAAAACTGATAGATTTTTGTTGCGTCAAAACTGTCGGAAGTCTGTATTTTCGGAAAGTAGCGAAAGCCGTACCCGCATTTACAACACTGCCTTAGCCCCCTGTTCCAAATTTAGAAGAAGCAGTCGGACAGGAAAGATGGCCAGGCAGGCAATGCAGCGCCTCATGAACCCTGAGGAATTTGCGGTCGCAGCGACCAGCAGCAGTAGAGTGGGACAGTGTCCCATCTGGGAGGAGGAAATCCAGAAATATCTCAAGGGCAAAGGATGGCCCCTGTGGAATGATTTCTGCGATAACGAGGAATCAGGTCCCGGAAGTATAGGGCATACTTGGTGGGAGAACCTGAGCGAGATACACAAAAAGAGCTTGGGAAAGGCTCGCAAGCCGATGGCAATCGTGTCCTGTTTGGCACAATTGCGAGGCACAGAGGAGGTCGTCAAGACGCTCCGCAAAGAAGTTGAGGGCATACATCGGATGAGTAAAGTCGATGTAAGCGAAGTTGAGAAAGAGAATTTAGAGTTAAGGAGGAAATTGGCAGCAAAAGATGGTGGGGTGGCTGACGCCAAACGGGGTCACCAGTCTTGTCTGGCGCATTTAAGCAGTTTCCAGTCGCAATATGAAAAGGCCTATCAGGACATGCAACGTTCAGTCCTGGTAAGAGAAGAGACAGAAAAACAGGTAGAGACGCTACAGAAACAGTGTAGTGATCCCAAGGCAGCACTAAGAGCACTCCACGCTGCAACCACAGAATAAAGACAGAGCACCATAGATCATGCAAAGTGCCGGAAGCAGATTGCAGAGCTGCAATCACTGCTTTCTGTTCAGAAAGGATTTCAGGAAACCTTTGGGGAAAAGTTAGACCAAGAAGACGGCCCTGATTGGGAAGAGTTACACGAAACAGCGCAGCGATATGTTCAGGGAACATGTGCGCAGGGAAAGCCCCAAAAGAGAAAAGCACCCCAACCCCCCACACAGCAGATAGTTCAGGCTCCAATGAACCCTGTAACCACCCACCGCACAGCCACATCGGACGATGTGGAATTTCTATATTCCACCCCCTTAGCAGTGACCCAATTACGGGACGCGTGCGAGAAGATCACACCGTTCCTCCCCGCCTCAGACACCCACCATTTCTTTGCCACAGTTAAACGTCAAGCGAACATGTACGGCCTGGATGAGCGAGAGCATGTAAAGCTCACGGTTTTAAGTTTAGATCCGTCGGTAGCAGCAGCCCTTCCCGACCCACAGAATGTAGTACGAAGTCTTACAACACCAGGTTAAAGTCCAACAGGTTTGTTTCGATGTCACTAGCTTTCGGAGCGCTGCTCCTTCCTCAGGTGAATGCAAAGGTCTGACCCAGAAACACATATATAGACAAATTCAAAGATGCCAAACAATGCTAGGAATGCGAGCATTAGCAGGTGATTAAATCTTTACAGATCCAGAGATGGGGTAACCCCAGGTTAAAGAGGTGTAAATTGTATCAAGCCAGGACAGTTGGTAGGATTTTGCAGGCCAGATGGTGGGGGATGAATGTAATGCGACATGAATCCCAGGTCCCGGTTGAGGCCGTACTCATGTGTGCGGAACTTGGCTATAAGTTTCTGCTCGGCGATTCTGCGTTGTCGCGGGTCCTGAAGGCCGCGTAGGAGGAGGCACCCTTGCAGAAATGCATACCGCGATCCTGGATGCGATTGGGTATAACCGGGGTGACCCTGTAGATGGCCTCAACAAATGTAGGCAGAAGAAATCTGAGCACCCCACAGCGTTCGCTGGATGCCTGTGGATTCACAGTAGTCTTCGGAGACGTAGACCGTGCCCATTTGTCCCCAGACAACATGGCCAAATGGACCCGCACCCTTATCTCCCATGCCACCGATGCAGGACAGAAAGCCTGTACGAGTTTTGATCCCTCAGAGGAGGCCCATAACGAGAAGTGGGTAGTGAAAAGATTGTCCCGCATTTGGGAGCAATCTGTTCAGAGCAAACCCAACGTTAATAATAGCGAGGAAAAGCAGGCCGCCGCAGACATGCAGGCAGTAAAAACAACACACCAGAACCCCGCATGGGTAAATGAGGGAAAGAACAGCCCCCCACCCAAGTCACTAGAATGTTACAACTGTGGACAGCTGGGACATTTCGCAAGAGTGCAATGCCCCTAAAAAGCCAAGAGAGCCCAGCAGACGGGCACTCTGATTAAGAAAAAGACAGAGCCCATCCATAGCGTTAGCGCCCGTTCGGATCAGATGGACTTGACCGGAACGGACTGACGGTGTACGGGCTCCCCCAGTTGGGTCTGCGACACCCTTTGGGATAGGTCAGGGCGACCAGTAGTTGCAGCGAAAATTCGGGGACAGCCTATCGAATTTCTCTGGGACACTGGAGGGTCCCGCACCACCATAAATTCCTCCACCCTATTTCAAAAGGACACGTGGCCCACTACAGCCACTATCACCCTCAGCGGCTTTACAGGCCATTCACAGCAGGGATACATCACAGCCCCTGTACCCATTCAAATAGGAACCATCACCACCAAGCACCCCGTGGTTTTAGTTGACCTGCCCCACACAGCAGAACACATTCTGGGAATTGATTTCATGAATTCCCACCGCCTTTCATTCGATCCAGTCAACCAGTGTGTCTGGAAGATGGTGAAATCCGCAAGAGCCCCTGCAACGCTCAACATAGGCGAATATATTAACAAAATTAGCGCAGTAGGCAAATTTTGGTTCAACCCGACCACGCTTAGTATGGCCAAGCAGGTTAGGGCAGTTCTGCAAAAGAACAGGGCAGCAAAAAAAAATTGTCCTGAGCTTGACTGCCAAGCCAGGAAAGACTATATGAAATGCTGTGATTTTGTTGGATGATTGAGGAAGGTAGGATAATGGAATGTTTAATGAGGGTAGTATATTAAGGATAAATTAGAGGTTCCAAGTTTATTGTTTTGTAATGCATGTCCCTGTCTGACATAGCGCCCTTAGAATTGTTAGTTAAAATTTTTTGTGCATAGCTATGGTCAGTGCAGAGGCCATGTAGGAGGTGTCCCCCCCCCGGTCAGGGAATGGAAAGTAACAACATGATGTGATCCTTCACGCTTCGCGTTAGGATCACAAGGAGGGTATGTAGCCACTTAAAGTAGCCACTTAAAATGGCTAACTCCCGATTAGAATGGCCAAACCCATTCGCGATGCATGCAGTAGACGAGACGCTGCCCTTTCAAGTGGAGAGCGACGCATCAGACGTCGCCCTAGCCGCCACGCTCAATCAGGCAGGCAGGCCCGTGGCATTCTTTTCCCGCACCCTCCATGCCTCCGAAATCCGGCACTCCTCTGTCGAAAAAGAAGCTGTGTGGCATTGGAGGCATTACCTGGCCGGCAGGAGATTCGCTCTCCTCACTGACCAACGGTCGGTAGCCTTCATTTTCAATAACACACAGCGGGGTAAGATCAAAAATGATAAAATCTTGAGGTGGAGGATCGAGCTCTCCACCCACAACCACGAGATTTTGTATCGCCCCGGCAAGCTCAGCGAGCCCCCAGATGCCCTATCCCGAGGTACATGTGCCAGCGCACAAGTGGCCTGACTCCGGACCCTGCACGATGACCTTTGTCACCTGGGAGTCACACGGTTGTACCATTTCATAAAGGCCCGCAATCTGCCCTACTCCGTCAAGGAAGTACGGACAATCACCAGGGACTGCCAGGTCTGTGCGGAGTGCAAACCGCACTTCTACCGGCCAGACCGTGCGCGCCTGGTGAAGGCCTCCCGCCCCTTTGAACGCCTCAGCTTCCACCGACCGACCATAACACATATTTCCTCAGTGTGGTAGTGAATACTCCAGATTCCCCTTCGCCATCCCATGCCCCGATATGACGTCTGCCACCGTCATCAAAGCCCTCAACACAATCTTCGCTCTGTTCGGCTTCCCCACCTACATCCACAGCGACAGGGGATCCTCATTCATGAGTGATGAGCTGCGTCAGTTCCCGCTCAGCAGGGGTATCGCCTCCAGCAGGAGGACCAGCTATAACACCCGGGGAAACGGGCAGGTGGAGAGGGAGAACGGGACGGTCTGGAGGGCCATCCAACTGGCCCTACGGTCCATAAATCCCCCGGTCTCCCGCTGGCAGGAGGTCCTCCCCGATGCACTGCACTCCATTCGGTCACTACTAGGCACCGCCACTAACGACACACCCCATGAACGTCTCTTTGCCTTCCCCAGGAAGTCCACATCCGGGGTGTCACTCCCGACTTGGCTCGCAGCTCCAGGACCCCTACTCCTCTGTATGCACGTCCGACTCCACAAGGCGGACCGATTGGTTGAAAGGGTGCAGTTACTCCACGCTAACTCCCAGTATGCCTACGTAGCGTACCCCAACGGCCGCCAGGATACTGTCTCCCTCAGGGACCTGGCACCAGCATGTTCCACACACACACACCCCCCTCCGGCCCGGCTCCACCCCCCTCCCCCGGCGCTCCCAGAATTAACCCCACCAGGACCATCCGTCCTTCCCCTGCCCACGCCCGAGGTTGAAGAGGATTTCGGCACGCTCCCGGAGTCAACACCGGAATCGCCACCATTACTGCATCGCTCCCAACACCACATCAAGGCCCCGGACCGGCTAAATCTATAATTGGTTCGGGACTATCAAACTACCTTGTACTGGACTTCAGAAATAATTTTTTTTTTCGCTTCTGTATATTAAACTTGCTCTGTATATAGTTCTCCACCACTCCCGCCGGACTCAATTTTAACAGGGGGTGAATGTGGTAATCACCACTGTTGTATATATTAGGAGATGTGTGGTAAGGCCCTGTACTACAGGTATGGGGGTAGTCCCTGCCTGCTGGCTCCGCCCAGTAGGCGGAGTATAAATATGTGTGCTCCCTATACAGCAGCCATTTTGCCAGCTGCTGTACAAGGCCACACATCTTAGAGCAATAAAGCCTCAGTTGTATTCAACTCTCGTCTCTGTGCAATTGATCGTGCATCACTTATCTATCTCCTCCTTTAATCTGTTTAACGTTCCGGCATCCACTGCACTCTGAGGTAGAGAATTCCTCAGGTTTACGACCCTTAGAGTGAAATAATTCCTCCTCATTTCTATTTTGAATCTTCCACCTCTTAGCCTGAAACTATGGCCCCTCGTTCTAGAATGTCCAACATGGAGAAACATCTGCTTTCCGTCTACCCTGTCAATCACCTTTCGCATCTTATATACCTCAATTAGATCTTTCATTCTTAGTAACTCCAGACAGTATAGGCCGAAACTGCTCAATCTCTCTTCATGAGACAAGTCCTTCATCCCTGAAATCAATCTAGTGAACTTTTTCTGAGCCTTCTCTACATCCTTCAGGAAGTAAGAAGACACAAACTGATGTGTTCTCATCAATGCCCTATAAGTTGCATGTGGACGCTCACATCCCTTTGCATTAAAGCATTTTGAACTTTCTCTCCATTTAGATAATAAGTTGTCTTTTTATTCCTCTGACCAAAATGGATAACCTCACACTTAACCACATCGGGTGGCATGGTAGCACAGTGGTTAGCACTGTTTCTTCACAGCTCCAGGGTCCCAGGTTCGATTCCCGGCTTGGGTCACTGTCTGTGCGGAGTCTGCACGTTCTCCCCATGTCTGCGTGGGTTTCCTCCGGGTGCTTCCATTTCCTCCCAAGTTCCAAGGTTGCAGGTTCGGTGGAATGGCCATGCTAAATTGCCCTTAGTGTCCAAAAAGGATAGGTGGGGTTACTGGGTTACAGGGATAGGGTAGAGATATGGACTTAAGTAGGGAGCTCTTTCCAAAGGCCAGTGCAGGCTTGATGGGCCAAATGGCCTGCTTCTGCACTGTAAATTCGATGATTCTATGATTAAATCCCATGGGCCAAATTCTGGCCTACTCACCTAACCTATCCATATCCATTTGTCAATGTCTTGTTTCCTCATTGCAACTTGTTTTCTCTCCTATTTTGTTGTCATCTGCAAATTTGGCTATAGTACATCCTGCATCCAAGTCATTAATATAGATTGTAAATAGTAAGGGCCCAGTGTGCCAACAGCTTGCCAACCATAAAAATACCTATTTATCCCGACTGTGCTTTCTGTTGGTTATTCAATCCTCCATCCAAGCTAAGATATTACCCCCCGAACCCCATGGGCTCTTAACTAATGTATTGACATTTGTGCAACACTTTATAGAATAGAACAGAACACAGAAAAGTTACAGCACGGAAGGAGGCCATTTGGCCCATCTTGTCCATGCCAGCCCAAGGACACCCAGGTGCCCTTTCCAGTCCCACCATCATGTACCCGGCCCATAGCTGTGTAACTTACAGCACTTACGACCCAAATCCAAATACTTTCAAAAAGAGTTCAGGGTCTAAATGAGTACTTTGCATGAGTGTTCACCAAAGAGAAGGGCTTTGTGGAAGTTGATTCTTGGGTAGGGTGTGAGGACAGTCTGGGGAATGTTGACATCGAAAAGGAGGAGGTATTTCTGGTGACCACGTGTGTTCAGGAAGTGTGTCCAACTGCAGCTACGGGCTAACAGCATTTTGGAGCTGGAGCTGAGGGTGGATTCGCTATGGAGCATTCATGATGCTGAACAGGTCGTGGATAGCACATTCAGTGAGGTGGTCATACTGCAAGTGAGGACTGAGCAGGCAGAAAGGGCATGGGTGACCACCAGGTAGAGTAGTGGAGGGCAGGTAGTGTAGGAGTCCTCTGTAGCCATCCCCCTTTCTCACAGTTATATCATTTTGGATACTGTTGGCTGAGATGACTGTGTAGGGGAAAACTGTGACAGCGAACTTCATGGCATCATGGATGCACAAGAGGGGAGGTGGAAGAATTTCAGGGCTATTGTGGTAGTGGATTCAATTGTAAGGGGAACAGACAGGCATTTCTGTGGCCGCAAAAGAGACTTCCATAGTGCCAGGGTCAAGGATGTCACTGAATGGCTGCAGGGAATACTGAAGGGGGAGGCCAAACAGACAGATATTGTGGTACATATTGGTACCAATGGTATAGGCAGGAAAAGGGATGAGGTCCTGGAAGCAGAATTTAGGGAGCTAGGAAGTAGATTAAAAAACAGGACCCAGAAGGTAGTAATCTCTGGATTACTTCCTTGCCACGTGCTAGTGATGTAGAAATAGAAGGTTAATCCAGTCAAATATGTGGCTGGGGAGGTGCTGCAGGAGAGAGAGCTTTTGATTTCTGGGACATTGGGACCATTTATGGGGATGGTGGGACCTGTACAAGGCGGACGGGTTGCACCTGAGCCAAAATGGGACCAGCGTCCTTGCAGGGAGGTTTGCTAGTGCTGTTGGGGAAGGTTTAAACTAACTTGGCAGGGGCCTGGGACCTTGGGAGAAGGTTCAGCAGGGAGAGATGCACAGCCAAAATTAGAGGAGACATCAAGTCAGTCAGGAAGGCATAGCATGTTTAGACCAGTTAAGTTACCATGGAGCTCGGCAAGATTGGATGGTATTTATTTTAGTGCAAGGAGTCTGACGAACAAGGCAGATATTATAGAACATAGAACATAGAACAATACAGCGCAGTACAGGCCCTTCGGCCCACGATGTTGCACCGAAACAAAAGCCATCTAACCTACACTATGCCATTATCATCCATATGTTTATCCAATAAATGAGTTTATCCAACTCATCAGAGCACAAATTAAAATATGGGAATATGATGTAACTGCTGTTACTGAGGCATTGTTGAGAGGGGGGCCGGATTGGCAACTCAATATTCCAGGATATGCAATCTTCAGGAAAGGGAAGGGACAGGGAAGGAGGTAAAAGAGGAAGGGGAGTCGTAATTTTGATCAGGGAATCAATTACAGCAGGATGAAGGGATGCCATCTTAGAAGGCTCTACATCTGAGGTCATATAGATAGAACTTAAAATCCAAAAAGAAGCAATCACATTGGGGGAGTGTTCTATAGACCTGAAACAGTCTGAGAG
Source organism: Scyliorhinus torazame (assembly GCF_047496885.1). Lineage (NCBI taxonomy): Eukaryota > Metazoa > Chordata > Chondrichthyes > Carcharhiniformes > Scyliorhinidae > Scyliorhinus > Scyliorhinus torazame. Next base: position 160,064,114 of record NC_092714.1, read on the forward strand.
AAATAGAAGAGCAGATATGTAGGCAAATGCCAGAGACCTGGGGCGAAATTCTCCCCCAACGGCGCGATGTCCGCCGACTGGCGCCAAAAACGGCGCCAATCAGACGGGCATCGCGACGGCCCAAAGGTGCGGAATGCTCTGCATCTTTGGGGGCCGAGCCCCAACATTGAGGGGCTAGGCCGACGCCGGAGGGATTTCCGCCCCGCCAGCTGGCGGAAATGGCGTTTGTTGCCCCGCCAGCTGGCGGAAATGGCGTTTGGTGCCCGCCAGCTGGCGCGGAAATGCGGCGCATGCGCGGGAGCGTCAGCGGCCGCCGACAGTTTCCCGCGCATGCGCAGTGGGGAGAGTCTCTTCCGCCTCCGCCATGGTGGAGGCCGTGGCGGAGGCGGAAGGGAAAGAGTGCCCCCACGGCACAGACCCGCCCGCGGATCGGTGGGCCCCGATCGCGGGCCAGGCCACCGTGGGGGCACCCCCCAGGGTCAGATCGCCCCGCGCCCCCCCCAGGACCCCGGAGCCCGCCCACGCCGCCTGGTCCCTCCGGTAAATACCAGCTTTGATTTACGCCGGCGCGACAGGCAATTTCTGGGCGGGACTTCGGCCCATACGGGCCGGAGAATTGAGCGGGGGGTCCCGCCAACCGGCGCGGCCCGATTCCCGCCTGTGGTGGTATGTATTAGGGGTCATGTGGGACTGTGAAGCCGTGATGCTATTGGCTGACAGATCCCGGGTCCTGGTTGGCTGCTGACTCCTAGCTCCGCCCTGAAGGCGGAGTATAAGAACCCGAGCTTCTCCCCGCCGCTTCATTCTGTTGCTGAACTGCTGGGGACAAGTCTCGCTTCATAAAGCCTGAATCGACTTCATCACTTCTCGTCTCTCTCGTAAGTCATTGTGCGCTACAATTTATTAAGCGAGCTTAAAAGACTATGGAGCTCCGGATCGCCCCGGAATGCCTGTGGATCAGCCCCCACGCAGCGAACTCGACAGCAGTATTTAAACACTGGCAAGCATGTTTTGAAGGCTACCTCCGAACGGCCCCCGGCCGGATCACAGAAGACCAGAAAATGCAGGTCCTGCATGCGAGGGTAAGCCCGGAAATTTACCCTCTCATAGAAGACGCAGAGGATTTCCCGACGGCGCTCGCATTACTGAAGGGCATCTATGTTCGGCCCGTGAACCAGGTCTACGCGCGCCACCAACTCGCAACGAGACGGCAACGTCCCGGAGAATCGCTAGAAGAATTCTACGCCGCGCTGCTAATTTTGGGACGGGGCTGCAGCTGCCCGCCGTGAACGCGATGGAACAAATGGACATGCTAATTTGCGGGGCTTTTGTGGCAGGTATGAACTCTCCCCAAATCCGCCAAAGACGTTTAGAAAGAGAGTCGCTAGGACTCTCAGAGGCATGGGCCCTTGCAGCTTCCCTAGATGTGGCCTCGCAAAACGCCCGCGCCTACGGCCCCGACCACGCAGCAGCCCCTTGGGCTCCGTGGACCCCCGTCGCGACAAACCCCCCCCCTCGCAGGCTTGCGCGGTTAAAGCGCCAGACCATCCCGAGAGGGCCCGCTGCTATTTCTGCGGGCAAGCGAAACACCCCCGGCAGCGCTGCCCGGCCCGCGCAGCTATTTGTAAAAGCTGCGGCAAGAAGGGCCATTACGCGGCAGTGTGCCGGTCCCGGGGGGTCGCCGCAATCCCCGGAGAAGAACGAGCCCAGCATAGCCCAAACGCTCCACAACCCCCCAGCGCCCCATGTGCGACCCGCGGGTGCCGCCATTTTGGGTCCCGGGCACCACGAGGGGAGGCTGGGCGCCGCCATCTTGTGACCCCCCAGCCACGTGCGATTCATGGGGCGGCCATTTTGTCCACCCACGACCACGTGCGATCCATGGGGGCGGCCATTTTGTCCAACCCCGGCCGCGTGCGATTCATGGACGCCACCATCTTGGTTGACAACAAAGGACCCCAGCATCGACGGCTCCACAGGGTCCGAAGAAGACGCCGCGACACTACTACCACGACTGGCTTCAGTGACGCTGGATCAATCACGGCCCCGGACGCTCCAGACGACGACAACAACGGTGCTGATCAACGGACATGAGACATCATGCTTGATCGACTCCGGGAGCACTGAAAGTTTTATTCACCCAGACACGGTAAGACGCTGTTTTCTGACCATCCATCCAAGTACGCAAAAGATTTCCCTAGCTGCAGGATCCCACTCCGTAGAGATCAAAGGGTTCTGCATCGCGAACCTAATGGTGCAAGGGAGGGAGTTTAAGAACTACAGGCTCTACGTCCTTCCCCAACTCTGCGCGCCCACATTACTGGGATTAGATTTCCAGTGTAACCTGCAGAGCCTAACATTTCAATTTGGCGGCCCAATACCCCCACTCACTATCTGCGGCCTCGCAACTCTCAAGGTTGAACCGCCGTCCTTGTTTGCAAACCTCACCCCGGATTGCAAACCCGTCGCCACTAGGAGCAGACGGTACAGTGCCCAGGACCGGATATTTATTCGGTCTGAAGTCCAGCGGTTGCTGAAGGAAGGCATAATCCAGGCCAGCAATAGTCCCTGGAGAGCCCAGGTGGTAGTAGTAAAGACCGGGGAGAAGCAAAGGATGGTCATAGACTATAGCCAGACCATCAACAGGTACACACAGCTAGATGCGTACCCTCTCCCCCGCATATCCGACATGGTAAATCGGATTGCCCAGTATAAGGTTTTCTCCACCGTGGACCTCAAGTCCGCCTACCACCAGCTCCCCATCCGCCCAGGTGACCGCAAGTACACAGCCTTCGAGGCAGACGGGCGTCTATGCCACTTCCTAAGGGTCCCATTTGGTGTCACGAACGGGGTCTCGGTCTTCCAACGGGAGATGGACCGAATGGTTGACCAGCACGGGTTGCAGGCCATGTTCCCGTATCTCGACAACGTAACCATCTGCGGCCACGATCAGCAGGACCACGACGCCAACCTCCAAAAATTCCTCCAGACCGCTAACGCCCTGAACCTCACATACAACGAGGAAAAGTGCGTTTTTAGCACAAACCGGTTGGCCATCCTGGGATACGTAGTGCGCAATGGGATAATAGGCCCCGACCCCGAACGCATGCGCCCCCTTATGGAATTTCCCCTCCCCCACTGCTCCAAAGCCCTGAAACGTTGCCTGGGTTTCTTTTCATATTACGCCCAGTGGGTCCCCCAGTATGCAGACAAGGCCCGCCCGCTAAAACAGACCACTACCTGCCCCCTGTCGACAGAGGCTCACCAGGCCTTCAGCCGCATCTAAGCGGATATCGCAAAGGCCACGATGCGCGCCATCGACGAGTCCCTCCCCTTCCAGGTCGAGAGCGACGCATCCGACGTAGCTCTGGCGGCCACCCTTAACCAAGCGGGCAGACCCGTGGCTTTTTTCTCCCGGACCCTCCGCGCCTCAGAAATCCGCCACTTCTCAGTGGAAAAGGAAGCCCAAGCCACAGTGGAAGCTGTGCGACATTGGAGGCATTACCTGGCCGGCAGGAGATTCACTCTCCTCACCGACCAACGGTCGGTAGCCTTCATGTTCGATAATGCACAGCGAGGCAAAATAAAAAACGACAAGATCTTAAGGTGGAGGATCGAGCTCTCCACCTTTAACTATGAGATCTTGTACCGTCCCGAAAGCTGAACGAGCCGTCCGATGCCCTATCCCGCGGCACATGTGCCAACGCACAAATAGACCGTCTCCAAGCCCTCCACGAGGACCTCTGCCACCCGAGGGTCACTCGATTCTACCATTTCATAAAGTCCCGCAACCTCCCCTACTCTGTGGAGGATGTCCGTACAGTCACCAGGAACTGCCACATCTGCGCAGAGTGCAAACCGCACTTTTTCAGGCCGGATAGAGCGCACCTGATCAAGGCTTCCCGCCCCTTTGAACGCCTCAGTTTGGATTTCAAAGGGCCCCTCCCCGCCATTGACCGCAACGCATACTTCCTGAACGTGGTGGACGAGTACTCTCGTTTCCCCTTCGCCATCCCCTGCCCCGACATGACAGCGGCCACAGTCATTAAAGCCCTTGGCACCATATTCACACTGTTCGGTTGCCCCGCGTATATCCATAGCGACAGGGGGTCCTCCTTCATGAGTGACGAGCTGCGCCAGTTCCTGCTCAGCAAGGGCATAGCCTCGAGCAGGACGGCCAGCTACAACCCCCGGGGGAACGGGCAAGTAGAGAGGGAGAACGGCACGGTCTGGAAGACCGTCCTGCTGGCCCTACGGTCCAGGGATCTCCCAGTTTTCCGGTGGCAGGAGGTACTCCCGGATGATCTCCACTCCATCCGGTCGCTGCTGTGTACCACCACTAACCAAACGCCTCATGAGCGACTCCTTGTCTTCCCCAGGAAGTCCTCCTCCGGAACGTCGCTGCCAACCTGGCTGGCGGCCCCAGGACCCATCTTGCTCCGGAAACATGTGCGGGCGCACAAATCGGACCCGTTGGTCGAGACGGTTCACCTTCTCCACGCGAACCCGCAGTACGCCTACGGGGCGTACCCCGATGGCCGACAGGACACCATCTCCCTGCGGGACCTGGTGCCCGCCGGCAACACACACACCCCCCCGACACCGATCATCCCCTCCCTACCACCGGCGCACCCCGCGACCGCCCCCTTCCCGGGAGGATCGGTCCTCCTCCCGTGCCCGCCCAGGAGTGAAACAGGAACAAACACCGAAACACTCCCGGAGACGACAACGCCTGAACAAGCACCTGCACCACCACCGGGGCTGAGACGATCGACGAGGAAGACCAGACCGCCCGCTCGACTCGTGGCATCCGCGTGACACCAAGAATGTTGTTGTATTGTAACAAAAAAAATGTTTTCTCTTGCTAATATTGGAAATAGTTTCGCAAACTTTGTACATAGCCCAGTGTAGGGCTAAAACTGTAGTAACATGTCCAAAATTTTCCTTCCAGGGCCAGCCTTGTGAACCCCTACCACCATGCGAACCACCACCCCGCCGGGTTCCTTTTTAACAAGGATTGAATGTGGTGGTATGTATTAGGGGTCATGTGGGACTGTGAAGCCGTGATGCTATTGGCTGACAGATCCCGGGTCCTGGTTGGCTGCTGACTCCTTGCTCCGCCCTGAAGGCGGAGTATAAGAACCCGAGCTTCTCCCCGCCGCTTCATTCTGTTGCTGAACTGCTGGGGACAAGTCTCGCTTAATAAAGCCTGAATCGACTTCATCACTTCTCGTCTCTCTCGTAAGTCATTGTGCGCTACACCGCCCCCGCCCAATCTCCAGTACCGGAGACTTCGGCGGGGGCGGGATTCACGGCGGCCAACGGCCATTCTCCGACCCGGCGGGGGGTCGGAGAATGACGCCCCCGATGGTTACTTGGAGTATAGTGTTCAATTCTGGTCGCCACCCTACCAGAAGGATGTGGAGGCTTCAGAGAGGATGCAGAAGAGATTTACCAGAATGTTGCCTGGTATGGAGGGCATTAGCTATGAGGAGTGGTTGGATAAACTCAGTTTGTTCTCACTGGAACGAAGGAGGTTGAGGGGCGACCTGATAGAGGTCTACAAAATTATGAGGGGCATAGACAGAGTGGATAGTCAGAGGCTTTTCCCCGGGGTAGAGGGGTCAATTACTATGGGGCATAGGTTTAAGGTGAGAGGGGCAAGGTTTAGAGTAGATGTACGAGGCAAGTTTTTTTACACAGAGGGTAGTGGGTGCCTGGAACTCGCTACCGGAGGGGGTGGTGGAAGCAGGGACGATAGTGACATTTAATGGGCATCTTGACAAATACATGAATAGGATGAGGGATACGGACCCAGGAAGTGTAGAAGATTGTAGTTTAGTCGGGCAGCATGGTCGGCACGGGCTTGGAGGGCCGAAGGGCCTGTTCCTGTGCTGTACATTTCTTTGTTCTTTGTTCTTTAAGTGTAAAAGTAATAGAGAAGTGATAGTGGGAGATTTTAACTTCCCCAATATTAACTGGGAAGCCATAATGTTAAAGGTTTAGAGGGAGCGGAATTCATAAAATGCATCCAAGAGAACGTTTTAAGACAGGATGTAGAAGGGCCTACAAGAGAGGGGGCAGTCCTGGACTTAATTTTTGGGAACAAAGCTGGACAAGTCGTTGAAGTATCAGAGGGGGAGGATTTTGCAAACAACGATCATAATGCCATCAGATTCAAGATTGTTATGGAAAAGGACAAGGATGGGCCTGGGATTAAATTTCTAAATTGGGGGAAGGCCGATTTTAATAAGATCAGATATGATTTGGCCAGAGTGGACTGGGAGCAGACACTTTTCGGTAAATCTGTGACAGGACAATGGGACGCACTCAAGAAAGAAATAGGGAGAGTACAGGGCCAACATGTTCCAATCAAGAAAAAGGGTGGGACCAACAAATCCAGTGAACCCTGGATATCGAGGGATATACAGCATTGGATAAAGAGAGAAAGGAAGGCTTATGGCTGATATCGAGGATTCAAACAGCAGAAGCCTCGAGGTGTATAGAATGTGCAAGAGGGAACTTAGAAAGGAAATTGGGAGAGCAAAAAGGGGACCTAATAGGATATTGGCAGGTAAAATAAAGGATAACCCTAAGTTGTTTTACAAGTACATTAAGGGTAAAAGGATAACTAAGGAAAGAGTAGGCCCATTCATGACCACAGTGGTCATTTGTGTGTGGAGCCGGAGAATGTAGATAGGGTTCTAAATACATACTCATGAGAGGAACAGTGCAGTTATAGAAATCAAGGAGAATGACGATAATAAAATTAAAGAGATTAAGAGATTGGTTTGCACTGAGTGCTGAATTTGGGTGCATTTGAGTGCTATAGTGAGAGTTTGGTGACTGAGGGATCTTCAGGGTTAATTTTTATCTATAGTCTAGTCTTTCTTTTATTTAGTTAATCAACTTAAAAGTTGCTGTTTGGTTTAGTAGAAGGTGAATTTCCAATCAGCTTTAAACAAAGGTTCTACTTGCAGCTGGAGCTGATTAATTAGTTAATTGGATTAGGCCAGTTTTCAGAGGCCAGAGTCACAGATGAGCCAGCTACAGTGCTGAATTTGGGTGCCCTGGGTGCTGAATTTGGGTGCATTTGAGTGCTATAGTTCGAGTTTGGTGACTGAGGGAGTGCTGAATTTGGGTGCATTTGAGTGCTATAGTGACAGTTTGGTGACTGAGGGAGTGCTGAATTTGGGTGCATTTGAGTGCTGTAGTGAGAGTTTGGACACTGAGGGAGTGCTGAATCTGGGTGCATTTGAGTGCTATAGTGAGAGTTTGGTGACTGAGGGAGTGCTGAATCTGGGTGCATTTGAGTGCTATAGTGAGAGTTTGGTGACTGAGGGAGTTAGGTGAGGAGGGAGCAAGGTGCTCCTTTCATTTAATTTCCTCAAAGAGCGAGAAGGGAGCCGGGCGTTTACAGAGAGTGTGTCATAATATCCACTCATGTATATAATGAGATGCAGACAGGCAGTGATTGACACATAGGATGACCAGTAAGCATACAACACAGCACAGCCAATCATCAGACAGGACACTACCACTATAAAGCCAGAGGGCACTAGGTTTCCCATTCTCTCGGGACCCAGCTACTGAGACAGTCAGAGTCCACGAGCTAGCAAGCACAAACACCATCCAGTAGCTAGTATAAGTCTGGTCAGGCTACTACAAGGTCCCTAGTCAGATCAGTATAGTGTCGACCCACAGCTGAATATGTACAGCAGTTCATCGAGTTGAATAAAACAGTGTCTCCTGTGTTAGACATCTGTTTCTAACTTCCCTGCATCGAGTGCAGTCCACATCGAACCAACCTGCCTAACACATCAGAGTGCAGCTGACTGGGAGCAGAGTCGGAGGGCGGAGTTCCAGTTGGTCCACAGGGCAGTAACATTCTGTAAGATCAGAGGGGATGGAGGCTAGGGTAGTTGCATGCTCCTCCTGTAGGATGTGGGTGGTGAGGGATACCACCGGTGTCCCCGCTGACTACACCTGCGGGAAGTGCATCCAACTCCAGCTCCTCAGAGACCGTGTTAGGGAACTGGAGCTGGATGAACTTCGGATCATCCGGGAGGCAGAGGGGGTAATAGACAAGAGGTACAGGGAGGTAACCACACCCAAGGTACAGGGCAAGAGTAGCTGGGTTACAGTCAGGGGAAGGAAAACGAACGGGCAGGCAGTGCATGGATCCTTCGTGGCCGTTCCCCTTCAAAATAAGTATACCGTTTAGGATGCTGTTGGGTGTGGGGGATGACCTACCGGGGAAGGCCCTAGCGGCCAGGTCTCTGGCACTGAATCTGGCTCTGTGGCTCAGAAGGGAAGGAGGGAGAATAGAAAAGCAATAGTCATGGGAGACTCAATGGTTCGGGGAATGGATAGGAGATTCTGTGGTCGCTAGCGAGACTCCCGGAAGGTATGGTGCCTCCCAGGTGCCAGGGCCAGGGATGTCTCGGATCGAGTCTCAGGATTCTTAAGGAGGAGGGGGAGCAACCAGAAGTTTTGGTGCGTATAGGCACCAACGACATAGCTAAAAAAAGGGATGAGGATCTAAAAAGTGATTTTAGGGAGTTAGGTTGGAAGCTAAAGAGCAGGACAAGCGGAGAAGTGATTTCAGGATTGCTACCGGTGCCACGTGCAAGTGAGGCAAGGAACAGAGAGCGAGTGCAACTGAATACGTGACTACAGTGCTGGTGCAGGAGGGAAGGCTTCAGATATGTGGATCATTGGGATATCTTCTGGGGAAGGTGGGACCTGTACATGAAGGACGGATTGCACCTAAACTGGAGGGGCACCAATATCCTGGGTGGGAGGTTTGCGAGAGCTCTTCGGGAGGGTTTAAACTAGGTTGGCAGGGGGATGGGAACCAGAGCTATGGATCAGAGGATAGGATAGCTTTTGAACAGGCAGAAATAGTATGCAGCAAGTCTGTGAGGAAGGATAGACAGTTGATAGGGCAAAGTTGCACTCAGTGGAATGGGTTAAAGTGTGTCTGTTTCAATGCAAGGAGTGTCAGGAATAAGGGAGATGAACTTAGAGCATGGATCAGTACTTGGAACTATGATGTTGTGGCTATTACGGAGACATGGATTTCACAGGGGCAGGAATGGCTGTTAGATGTTCCGAGGTTTAGATGTCTTCAGAAGAATAGGGAGGGAGGTAAAAGAGGAGGGGGAGTGGCACTGTTAATAAGGGAGTGCACCACTGCTGGAGAAAAGGAGGTAGTTGAGAAGGGTTTGTCTACTGAGTCAGTATTGGTGGAAGTTAGAATCAAGAAAGGAACTGTCACTTTATTGGGAGTTTTTCTATATCATAGATTATCATAGAATTTACAGTGCAGAAGGAGGCCATTCGGCCCATCGAGTCTGCACCGGCTCTTGGAAAGAGCACCCTACCCAAGGTCAACACCTCCACCTATTCCCATAACCCAGTAACCCCTCCCAACACTAAGGGCAATTTTGGACACTAAGGGCAATTTTGGACACTATGGGCAATTTAGCATGGCCAATCCACCTAACCCGCACATCTTTGGACTGTGGGAGGAAACCGGAGCACCCGGAGGAAACCCACGCACACACGGGGAGGATGTGCAGACTCCACACAGACAGTGACCCAAGCCGGAATCGAACCTGGGACCCTGGAGCTGTGAAGCATTTGTGCTAACCACCATGCTACCGTGCTGCCCCAGGTTATAGACCCCCCAATAGCAGCAGAGAGATAGAGGAACAGATTGGGCGGCAGATCTTGGGAAAGTGCAGAAGTAACAGTGTTGTTGTCATGGGTGACTTCAACTTCCCTAATATTGACTGGAATCTCCTTAGTGCAAATGGTTTGGATGGAGCAGATGTTGCCAGGTGTGTACAGGAAGGATTCCTGACTCAATATGTAGATAGGCCAACTAGGGGAGAGGCCATATTGGACTTGGTGCTCGGCAACGAACCAGGCCAGGTGTCAGATGTCTCGGTGGGAGAGTATTTCAGTGACAGTGACCACAACTCCTTGACCTTTACCACAGTCATGGAGAGGGATCGGAACACACAGTATGGGAAGGTATTTAACTGGGGGAGGGGAAATTATACTGCTATTAGACAGGAGCTGAGGAGCATAAAGTGGGAACAATTGTTTTTGGGGAAACGCACAACAGCAATGTGGGGGTTGTTTAAGGAGCACTTGCTGTGAGTACTGAATAGTTTTGTCCCACTGAGACGAGGAAGGAATGGTAAGGTGAAGGAGCCTTGGATGACAAGAGAAGTGGAGCTTCTAGTCAAGACGAAGGAGGAAGCTTATGTAAGTTTGAGGAAGCAAGGATCTGACTCGGCTCTAGAGGGTTACAAGGTAGCCAGGAAGGAACTCAAAAATGGACTGAGGTGGGCTAGAAGGGGGCATGAAAAATCCCTGGTGGGAAGGATTAGGGAAAACCCCAAGGCGTTCTCCACTTATGTGAGAAATACGAGGATGATGAGAGTGAGAGTAGGGCCGATCAGGGATAATGGAGGGAACTTGCGCCTAGAGTCTGAAGAGATGGGGCAGGCCCTAAATTGGGTTGGATGGATTGGATTTGTTTATTGTCACGTGTACCGAGGTACAGTGAAAAGTATTTTTCTGCGAGCAGCTCAACAGATCATTAAATACATGGGAAGAAAAGGGAATAAAAGAAAATACATAATAGGGCAACACAACATATGCAATGTAGCTACATAAGCACTGGCATCGGATGAAGCATACAGGGTGTAGTGTTAATGAGGTCAGTCCAAAAGAGGGTCATTTTGGAGTCTGGTGACAGTGGGGAAGAAGTTGTTTTTGAGTCTGTTCTTGTGTGTTCTCAGACTTCTGTATCTCCTGCCCGATGGAAGAAGTTGGAAGAGTGAGTAAGCCGGATGGGAGGGATCTTTGATTATGCTGCCCGCTTTCCCCAGGCAGCGGGAGGTGTAGATGGAGTCAATGGATGGGAGGCAGATTCGTGTGATGGACTGGGCGGTGTTCACGACTCTCTGAAGTTTCTTGCGGTCCTGGGCCGAGCAGTTGCCATACCAGGCTGTGATGCAGCCTGATAGGATGCTTTCTATGGTGCATCTGTAAAAGTTGGTAAGGGTTAATGTGGACATGCCGAATTTCCTTATTTTCCTTAGTTTGTGCTTTCTTGGTGGCAGCGTCGACGTGGGTGGACCAGGACAGATTTTTGGAGATGTGCACCCCAAGGAATATGAAACTGCTAACCATCTCCACCTCGGCCCCGTTGATGCTGACAGGGGTGTGTGCAGTACTTTGCTTCCTGAAGTCAATGACCAGCTCTTTAGTTTTGCTGGCATTGAGGGAGAGATTGTTGTCGCTACACCACTCCACTAGGTTCTCTATCTCCCGCCTGTATTCTGACTCGTCGTTATTCGAGATCAGGCCCACTATGGTCGTTTTGTCAGCAAACTTGTAGATGGAGTTGGAACCAAGTTTCGCCACGCAGTCGTGTGTGTACAGGGGGTAGAGTAGGGGGCTAAGTACGCAGCCTTGCGGGGCCCCGGTGTTGAGGACTATTGTGGAGGAGGTGTTGTTGTTCATTCTTACTGATTGTGGTCTGTTGGTCAGAAAATCGAGGATCCAGTTGCAGAGTGGGGAGCCAAGTCCTAAGTTTTGGAGCTTTGATATGATCTTGGCTGGGATTATGGTGTTGAAGGCAGAGCTGTATTCAATAAATAGGAGTCTGATGTAGGAGTCCGTGTTTTCGAGATGCTCTAGGGATGAGCTACTTTGCTTCAGTATTCACTAGAGAGAGGGACCTTGTTGCCCATGAGAACGGTGTGAACCAGGTTAATAGATTCGAACAGGCTGATATTAAGGAGAAGGATGTGCTGGAAATTTTGAAAAGCATCAGGATAGATAAGTCCCCTGGGCCTGACGGGATATACGCAAGGTTACTATGGGAAGTGAGGGAGGAGATTGCTGCGCTGTTGGCAACAAAACAACAAAGAACAAAGAAATGTACAGCACAGGAACAGGCCCTTCGGCCCTCCAAGCCCGTGCCGACCATACTGCCCGACTAAACTACAATCTTCTACACTTCCTGGGTCTGTATCCTTCTATTCCCATCCTATTCATATATTTGTCAAGATGCCCCTTAAATGTCCCTATCGTCCCTGCCTCCACTACCTCCTCCGGTAGTGAGTTCCAGGCACCCACTACCCTCTGCGTAAAAAACTTGCCTCGTACATCTACTCTAAACTTTGCCCCTCTCACCTTAAACCTATGCCCCCTAGTAATTGACCCCTCTACCCTGGGGAAAAGCCTCTGACTATCCACTCTGTCTATGCCCCTCATAATTTTGTATACCTCTATCAGGTCGCCCCTCAACCTCCTTCGTTCCAGTGAGAACAAACCGAGTTTATTCAATCGCTCCTCATAGCTTATGCCCTCCATACCAGGCAACATTCTGGTAAATCTCTTCTGCACCCTCTCTAAAGCCTCCACATCCTTCTGGTAGTGTGGCGACCAGAATTGAACACTATACTCCAAGTGTGGCCTAACTAAGGTTCTATACAGCTGCAACATGACTTGCCAATTCTTATACTCAATGCCCCGGCCAATGAAGGCAAGCATGCCGTATGCCTTCTTGACTACCTTCTCCACCTGTGTAGCCCCTTTCAGTGATCTGTGGACCTGTACTCCTAGATCTCTTTGACTTTCAATACTCTTGAGGGTTCTACCATTCACTGTATATTCCCTACCTGCATTAGCCCTTCCAAAATGCATTACCTCACATTTGTCCAGGTTAAACTCCATCTGCCATCTCTCCGCCCAAGTCTCCAGACAATCTAAATCCTGCTGTATCCTCAGACAGTCCTCATCGCTATCCGCAATTCCACCAACCTTTGTGTCGTCTGCAAACTTACTAATCAGACCAGTTACATTTTCCTCCAAATCATTTATATATACTACAAAGAGCAAAGGTCCCAGCACCAGCGATGATCTTTGCGTCCTCACTCTCCACTGGAGTAGTACCGGATGATTGGAGGGAGGTGAATGTTGTTTCCCTGTTCAAGAAAGGGACTAGGGAAATCCCGGGGAATTACAGTCAGTCTTACGCCTGTAGTGAGCAAAATATTGGAACGGATTCTGAGAGATAGGATTTATGATTTTTTAGAAAAACATAGTTTGATTAAGTATCGTCAGCATGGCTTTGTGAGGGGCAAGTCATGCCTCACAAGCCTCATTGAATTCTTTGAGGATGTGATGAGACACATTGATGAAGGTCGGGCAGTGGATGTGGTGTATATGGATTTCAGTAAGGCATTTGATAAGGTTCCTCATGGTAGGCTCATTCAGAAAGTTAGGGGACATGGGATACAGGGAAATTTGGCTGTCTGGATACAGAATTGGCTGGCTGAAAGAAGACAGCGAGTGGTAGTGGATGGAAAGTATTCCGCCTGGAGGTCGGTGACCAGTGGTGTCCCGCAGGTATCTGTTCTGGGACCTCTGCTCTTTGTGGTTTTTATAAATGACTTGGCTGAGGAAGTGGAAGGGTGGGTTAGTAAGTTTGCCGGTGACACGAAGGTTGGGGGAGTTGTAGATAGTGTTGAGGGTTGTTGCAGGTTACAACAGGGAACTGGAGCTGGAGTTGGAAGAACTTCGGATCATTCGGGAGGCAGAAGGGGTCATAGATAGCAGCTTCAGGGAATTAGCTACACCAAAGATTGGAGATAGGTGGGTAACTGTAAGAGGGACTGGGATAAAGCAGTCAGTGCAGGGATCCCCTGCGGTCGTTCCCCTGAGAAACAAGTATACCGCTTTGGATACTTGTGGGGGGGGGGACTTACCAGGGGTAAGCCATGGGGTACGGGCCTCTGGCACGGAGTCTGTCCCTGTTGCTCAGAAGGGAGGCGGGGAGAGGAGCAGAGCATTAGTAATTGGGGACTCTATAGTCAGGGGCACAGATAGGAGATTTTGTGGGAGCGTGAGAGACTCACGTTTGGTATGTTGCCTCCCAGGTGCAAGGGTACGTGATGTCTCGGATCGTGTTTTCCGGGTCCTTAGGGGGAGGGGGAGCAGCCCCAAGTCGTGGTCCACATTGGCACTAACGACATAGGTAGGAAAGGGGACAAGGATGTCAGGCAGGCTTTCAGGGAGCTAGGATGGAAGCTCAGAACTAGAACAAACAGAGTTGTTATCTCTGGGTTGTTGCCCGTGCCACGTGATAGTGAGATGAGGAATAGGGAGAGAGAGCATTTAAACACGTGGCTACAGGGATGGTGCAGGCGGGAGGGATTCAGATTTTTGGATAACTGGGGCTCTTTCTGGGGAAGGTGGGACCTCTACAGACAGGATGGTCGACATCTGAACCTGAGGGACACAAATAACCTGGGGGGGAGATTTGTTAGTGCTCTTTGGGGGGCTTTAAACTAATGCAGCAGGGGCATGGGAACCTGGATTGTAGTTTTAGGGTAAGTGAGAATGAGAGTATAGAGGTCAGGAGCACAGATTTGACGTCGCAGGAGGGGGCCAGTGTTCAGGTAGGTGGTTTGAAGTGTGTCTACTTCAATGCCAGGAGTATACGAAACAAGGTAGGGGAACTGGCAGCATGGGTTGGTACCTGGGACTTCGATGTTGTGGCCATTTCGGAGACATGGATAGAGCAGGGACAGGAATGGATGTTGCAGGTTCCGGGGTTTAGGTGTTTTAGTAAGCTCAGAGAAGGAGGCAAAAGAGGGGGAGGTGTGGCGCTGCTAGTCAAGAGCAGTATTACGGTGGCGGAGAGGATGCTAGATGGGGACTCTTCTTCCGAGGTAGTATGGGCTGAAGTTAGAAACAGGAAAGGAGAGGTCACCCTGTTGGGAGTTTTTTATAGGCCTCCTAATAGTTCTAGGGATGTAGAGGAAAGGATGGCGAAGCTGATTCTGGATATGAGCGAAAGTAACAGGGTAGTTATTATGGGAGACTTTAACTTTCCAAATATTGACTGGAAAAGATATAGTTCGAGTACAATAGATGGGTCGATTTTTGCAGTGTGTGCAGTGTGTGCAGGAGGGTTTCCTGAAACAATATGTTGACAGGCCAACAAGAGGCGAGGCCACGTTGGATTTGGTTTTGGGTAATGAACCAGGCCAGGTGTTGGATTTGGAGGTAGGAGAGCACTTTGGGGACAGTGACCACAATTCGGTGACGTTTACGTTAATGATGGAAAGGGATAAGTATACACCGCAGGGCAAGAGTTATAGCTGGGGGAAGGGCAATTATGATGCCATTAGACGTGACTTGGGGGGGATAAGGTGGAGAAGTAGGCTGCAAGTGTTGGGCACACTGGATAAGTGGGGCTTGTTCAAGGATCAGCTACTGCGTGTTCTTGATAAGTATGTACCGGTCAGACAGGGAGGAAGGCGTCGAGCGAGGGAACCGTGGTTTACCAAGGAAGTGGAATCTCTTGTTAAGAGGAAGAAGGAGGCCTATGTGAAGATGAAGTGTGAAGTTTCGGTTGGGGCGATGGATAGTTACAAGGTAGCGAGGAAGGATCTAAAGAGAGAGCTAAGACGAGCAAGGAGGGGACATGAGAAGTATTTGGCAGGAAGGATAAAGGAAAACCCAAAAGCTTTCTATAGATATGTCAGGAATAAGCGAATGACTAGGGAAAGAGTAGGACCAGTCAAGGACAGGGATGGGAAATTGTGTGTGGAGTCTGAAGAGATAGGCGAGATACTAAATGAATATTTTTCGTCAGTATTCACTCAGGAAAAAGATAATGTTGTGGAGGAGAATGCTGAGCCCCAGGCTAATAGAATAGATGGCATTGAGGTATGTAGGGAAGAGGTGTTGGCAATTCTGGACAGGCTGAAAATAGATAAGTCCCCGGGACCTGATGGGATTTATCCTAGGATTCTCTGGGAGGCCAGGGAAGAGATTGCTGGACCTTTGGCTTTGATTTTTATGTCATCATTGGCTACAGGAATAGTGCCAGAGGACTGGAGGACAGCAAATGTGGTCCCTTTGTTCAAAAAGGGGAGCAGAGACAACCCCGGCAACTATAGACCGGTGAGCCTCACGTCTGTAGTGGGTAAAGTCTTGGAGGGGATTATAAGAGACAAGATTTATAATCATCTAGATAGGAATAATATGATCAGGGATAGTCAGCATGGCTTTGTGAAGGGTAGGTCATGCCTCACAAACCTTATTGAGTTCTTTGAGAAGGTGACTGAACAGGTAGACGAGGGTAGAGCAGTTGATGTGGTGTATATGGATTTCAGCAAAGCATTTGATAAGGTTCCCCACGGTAGGCTATTGCAAAAAATACGGAGGCTGGGGATTGAGGGTGATTTAGAGATGTGGATCAGAAATTGGCTAGCTGAAAGAAGACAGAGGGTGGTGGTTGATGGGAAATGTTCAGAATGGAGTACAGTCACAAGTGGAGTACCACAAGGATCTGTTCTGGGGCCGTTGCTGTTTGTCATTTTTATCAATGACCTAGAGGAAGGCGCAGAAGGGTGGGTGAGTAAATTTGCAGACGATACTAAAGTCGGTGGTGTTGTCGATAGTGTGGAAGGATGTAGCAGGTTACAGAGGGATATAGATAAGCTGCAGAGCTGGACTGAGAGGTGGCAAATGGAGTTTAATGTAGAGAAGTGTGAGGTGATTCACTTTGGAAGGAATAACAGGAATGCGGAATATTTGGCTAATGGTAAAGTTCTTGAAAGTGTGGATGAGCAGAGGGATCTAGGTGTCCATGTACATAGATCCCTGAAAGTTGCCACCCAGGTTGATAGGGTTGTGAAGAAGGCCTATGGAGTGTTGGCCTTTATTGGTAGAGGGATTGAGTTCCGGAGTCGGGAGGTCATGTTGCAGCTGTACAGAACTCTGGTACGGCCGCATTTGGAGTATTGCGTACAGTTCTGGTCACCGCATTATAGGAAGGACGTGGAGGCTTTGGAGCGGGTGCAGAGGAGATTTACCAGGATGTTGCCTGGTATGGAAGGAAAATCTTATGAGGAAAGGCTGATGGACTTGAGGTTGTTTTCGTTGGAGAGAAGAAGGTTAAGAGGAGACTTAATAGAGGCATACAAAATGATCAGGGGGTTGGATAGGGTGGACAGTGAGAGCCTTCTCCCGCGGATGGATATGGCTGGCACGAGGGGACATAACTTTAAACTGAGGGGTAATAGATATAGGTCAGAGGTCAGAGGTAGGTTCTTTACGCAAAGAGTAGTGAGGCCGTGGAATGCCCTACCTGCTACAGTAGTGAACTCGCCAACATTGAGGGCATTTAAAAGTTTATTAGATAAACATATGGATGATAATGGCATAGTGTAGGTTAGATGGCTTTTGTTTCGGTGCAACATCGTGGGCCGAAGGGCCTGTACTGCGCTGTATTGTTCTATGTTCTATGTTCTAACAGGACATTGACAGGATGCAGAGCTGTGCTGAGAAGTGGCAGATGGAGTTCAACCTTGATGAATGTGAAGTGATTCATTCTGGAAGGTCAAATTTGAATACTGAATACAGGTTTAAAGGCAGTATTCCTGGAAATGTGGAGGAACAGAGGGATCTTGGGGTCCACATACATAGATCCCTCAAAGTTGCCACTCAGGTTGATTGGGTTGTTAAGAAGGCGTATGGTGTGTTGGCTTTCATTAACAGGGGGATTGAGTTTAAGAGCTGCGAGGTTTTGCTGCAGCTTTATAAAACTCTAGTTAGTCCACACTTGGAATATTGTGTCCAGTTCTGGTCCCCTCATTATAGGAAGGATGTGGATGCATTGGAGAGGGTACAGAGGAGATTTTCCAGGATGCTGCCTGGACTGGAGGGCATGTCTTATGAAGAAAGGTTGAGGGAGCTAGGGCTTTTCTCACTGGAGCGAAGAAGGCAGAGAAGTGACTTGATAGAGGTGTACAAGGCGATGAGAGGCATGGATAGAATGGATAGCCAGAGACTTTTCTCCAGGGTGGAAATGGCTGTCACGAGGGGACATAATTTTAAGGTGATTGGAGGAAGGTATAGGGGAGATGTCAGAGGTAGGTTCTTTACACAGAGAGTGGTGGGTGTGTGGAATGCACTGCCAGCGGAGGCGGGGAGTCAGAGTCATTAGGGACATTTAAGCGACTTTTAGATGGGCACATGTACAGCAGTAAATTGAAGGGGTGTAGGTTAGGTTGATCTCAGATTAGGATAAATCCTAATCATCACAACAATCCTAACCACAACATCGTGGGCTGAAGGGCCTGTACTGTACTGTGCTGTACTGTTCTATGTTCTATATTCTATGTTAACATAGACAGTGAGGAGGTTCTGAGAGGTGTGGCAGGCTTAAAGGTAGATACATCTCCAGGGCCAGACTAAATGTATGCCAATGTAGTCCAGAAGCCAGTGTTGAGAGTAGTGAGGTACTGAGGAGGGTATCAAGGTCGCAGGAGTGTACCGGCAGACAGAAAGTTGGGTTGAAGTGTGTCTACTTCAATGCAAGGAGCATCCGGAATAGGTGAACTTGGAGCGTGGATTGGTACTTGGGACTACGATGTTGTGGCCATTACAAAGACATGGGTAGAACAGGGACAGGAATGGTTGTTGGAAGTTCCAGGCTATAGATGTTTCAGTAAGAGTAGGGAAGGTGGTAAAAGAGGTGGAGGAGCAGCATTGTTAATTAAGGATAGTTTAACGGCTGCAGAAAGGCAGTTTGAAGGGGATCTGCCTACTGAGGTAATATGGGCCGAAGTTAGAAATAGGAGAAGAGCGGTCACATTGTTAGGAGTTTTCTATCGACCCCCAAATAGTAATGGAGGTACGGAGGAAGAAATTGCAAAACAGATTATGGATAGGTGTGGAGGTCTCAGGGTAGTTGTCATGGGTGACTTTAACTTTCCAAATATTGATTGGAACCGCTATAGGTCGAACAGTTCGGATGGGGCAGTTTTTGTACAGTGTGCAGGAGGGTTTCCTGACACAATATGTGGATAGGCCGACAAGAGGGGGGGCCACATTGAATTTGGTACTGGGTAATGAACCGGGCCAAGTGTTAGATTTGGTTGTGGGAGAGCACTTTGGAGATAGTGACCACAATTCGGTGTCTTTCACTATTGCAATGGAAAGGGATAGGGCCATACGGCAGGGCAAGGTTTATAATTGGGGGAGGGGTAATTATGATGCGATTAGGCAAGAATTAGGGAGCATAAGATGGGAACAGAAACTGTCAGGGAAAGGCACAAATGAAAAGTGGAGCTTGTTCAAGGAACAAATGCTGTATGTCCTTGATAGGCATGTCCCTGTCAGACAGGGAGGAAATGGCCGTGTGAGGGAACCATGGTTCACAAAAGAGGTTGAATGTCTTGTCAAGAGGAAAAAGGGAGAGTATGTAAGGATGAGAAAACAAGGTTCAGTAGGGTCGCTTGAGGGTTACAAGGTAGCAAGGAATGAGCTGAAAAAAGGGCTTAGGAGAGCTAGGAGGGGGCATGAGAAGTCCTTGGCGGGTCGGATCAAGGAAAACCCCAAGGCTTTTTACTCTTATGTGGGAAATAAAAGAATGACCAGGGTGAGGGTAGGGCCGGTCAAGGACAGTAGTGGGAACTTGTGCATGGAGTCAGAAGAAATAGGAGAGGTGTTGAATGAATACTTTTCTTCAGTGTTCACAAAGGAGAGGGGCCATGTTTTTGAGGATGAGAGTGTGATTCAGGCGGGTAGGCTGGAGGATGTAGATGTTCTGAGGAAGGATGTATTAGCAATTTTGAAAAACCTGAGGGTCGACAAGTCCCCTGGGCCAGATGGGATATATCCAAGGATTCTTTGGGAGGCAAGGGATGAGATTGCAGAGCCTTTGGCTTTGATCTTTGGGTCCTCGCTGTCCACAGGGATAGTGCCAAAGGACTGGAGAGTGGCGAATGTTGTTCCTCTGTTCAAGAAAGGGAATAGGAATGACCCTGGTAATTATAGGCCAGTTAGTCTTACTTCGGTGGTCGGTAAGATAATGGAAAAGATCCTGAAGGGTAGGATTTATGACTATTTGGAAAGATGCAGCTTAATCCGGGATAGTCAACATGGATTTGTGAATGGTAGGCCTTGCCTCACAAATTTGATTGAATTCTTTGAGGAGGTAACTAAGTGTGTAGATGAAGGTAGAGCAATTGATGTATACATGGATTTTAGTAAGGCGTTTGCTATGGTTCCCCATGGTCGGCTCATGAACAAAGTAAGGAGGTGTGGGATAGAGGGAAATTTGGCCAATTGGATAAGTAACTCGCTATCACATAGAAGACAGAGGGTGGTGGTGGATGGAAAATTTTCAGACTGGAGACCAGTTACCAGCGGTGTACCACAGGGATCAGTGCTGGGTCCTCTGCTATTTGTGATTTTTATCAATGACTTGGAGGAGGGGGCTGAAGGGTGGGTCAGTAAATTTGCTGATGACACCAAGATTGGTGGAGTAGTGGATGAGGTGGAGGGCTGTTGTAGGCTGCAAAGAGACATTGATAGGATGCAGAGCTGGGCCGAGAAATGGCAGATGGAGTTTAACCCTGGTAAGTGCGAGGTGATTCATTTTGGTAGAAAAAATTTGAATGCGGATTACAGGGTCAACGGCAGGGTTCTGAGGAATGTGGAGGAACAAAGAGATCTTGGGTTCATGTTGTCCACAAATCTCTGAAGGTTGCCACTCAAGTGGATAGAGCCGTGAAGAAGGCTTATAGTGTGTTAGCGTTTATGAACAGGGGGCTTGAGCTAGGGGGCTATACATGACCCTGGTGAGACCACATTTGGAGTATTGTGTGCAGTTCTGGTCACCTCATTATTGGAAGGATGTGGAAGCATTGGAAAGGGTGCAAAGGAGATTTACCAGGATGCTGCCTGGTTTGCAGGATAGGTCTTATGAGGAAAGGTTGAGGGAGCTAGGGCTTTTCTCTTTGGAGCGGAGGAGGATGAGATGCGACTGAATAGAGGTTTATAAGATGATGAGGAGGATAGATAGAGTGGACGTTCAGAGACTATTTCATCGGGTGGATGCAGCTGTTACAAGGGGGCATGACTATAAGATTCAGGGTGGGAGATATAGGAGGGATGTCCGAGGTAGGTTCTTTACTCAGAGAGTGGTTAGAGTGTGGAATGGACTGCCTGCTGTGATAGTGGAGTCGGACACTTTAGGAACTTTCAAGCGGTTATTGGATAGGCACATGGAGCACACCAGAATGACAGGGAGTGAGATAGCTTGACCTTGGTTTTGTTCAATGCTCGGCACAACATCGAGGGCCGGAGGGCCTGTTCTGTGCTGTAATGTTCTATGTTCTATAAGCTGATGAGTGAGGCAAGGGAGGAAATAGCAGGGGCACTGGCAATAATTTTCAATCCCTCTCTGGCCACAGGAGAGGTACCGGAGGACAGGAGGATAGCCAATGTGGTACCATTATTCAAGAAGGGAGGAAGGGATAAACCAGGGGACTACAGGTCAGTCTGTCTAACCTCGGTGGTGGGGAAACTATTGGAAGCAATTCTGAGAGTCAGAATTAATCTGCATTTGGAGGGGCAGGAATTAATCAAGAACAGTCAGCATGGTTTTGTTAAGGGGAGATCATATCTGACCAACCTGATTGAGTTTTTCGAAGAGGTGACCAGGTGAGCAGGTGAGGGAAATGCATTTGGCGTAGTCTACTTGGACTTCAGCGACGACTTCCAGTGGCGGCCATGCGCGGCTAGCTCGCGTTATCAGCAGCTCCCGCCGCTAACAGACTAACGGGCCCTTTCAAGGAGCTTTGACTGCCCTTTTCGACGCAAATCGGCAGTCAAACGGCGTTAGAAGCAGTTTATGGAGGGGACCAGGAGCAGGACGGCCAAACAAACGACCAGTGAGAAGCGGCAGGAACGGGCGCGGGAACAGAAAATGGTGGCCGGCTCGGATCAGGCAGCGTGGGCCCAGTGGTCGCGGGAACAGCAGGAGTTCCTCAAAAGCTGCTTTGCTGACCTGAAAACAGAGATGCTGGCACTAAAGAAGGCCTCAATGGAGAAAATGGTGGAGACCCAGAAAATGCAGGAGAAGGCAATCAAGGAGATTGAGAAAAAGGCCTCGGATAATGAAGATGAGATACTGGGCCTGGCCATCAGGGTGGAGGCACACGACACCCTGCATAAGAGGTGGCAGGAGAGGCTGGAAGACCTTGAAATCAGGTCCAGGAGGCAAAACCTGCGCATTCTGGGCCTACCTGAGGGTGCGGTGGGGTCAGACGCGAGTGCATTCATGACCACGTTGCTGGGGGACCCTGATGGGGTCAGGAGCATTTCCTCTGCCTCTGGAACTGGATGGGGGGCAAAGTCCTTGCAAGGAAGCCCAAAACGAATGAAGCGCCAAGGGCCATGGTGGTACGGTTCCACCGCTTCTCAGATAAGGAACGAGTCCTGCGATGGGCTAAAAAGGAGCGGAGCAGCAGGTGGGAGAACAGCGTAATCCTCATTTACCAGGACCTCGGAGCAGAACTGGCCAAGAGGCGCGCTCGATTCAACCGGGCTAAGGCAAGCCCTCCACAGCAAACGGGTGAAGTTTGGGCTGCTGCATCCGGCGAGGCTGTGGGTCACGTATCAAGACCGCCACATTACTTTGATACACCGGACAAGGCATGGACTTTTATCAAGCAAGAAAAGTTGGACTCGACCTAAAGGACAGCCACACTGGGATGTTACTCTGGTGGGGATGTTAATAGCCGGGTACCCGGAGGGAGCGACATTATGTTGTTCCCTCTTAATACGCCCGGGGCTTATTGTTCATTTCGATGTGGGGGGAGGGGTGGAAAATGTTCTTTGGAGGCTGTTCAAGCAGATAAGTTGGGCTTTCTGTTAAAAGTTTTTAAAAAGTCTTATGGATGTTAAAACAAAAGCTTAAAGGATTACTTAGTGTTGTATTCTTTGGGGGTTGTATTTGAATTGATGGTTGCTAAGATGTTCACTGTATGTTTCAAAAAGGTTAACTTGAGTTAATAGAGTAAACATTGTTTTGTTTAAAAAAATACGTTTTCCATTTCTGCTGTACCACACCTGTAGAGTGGGCCGTGTGGGACACATACCACAATCTATTAAAAGTTGTGGGTCAGGTGAACTCCGTGATACACTTTGGGGTTCACTAAACCCTGGCCCATAACAGTAACCTAGATGAAAAATGTATTCATATTTTTGGGATAATTTCTTAGGAGCCAATCAGAGAGCAGGCTATATTAGACCTGGTATTGTGCAACGGGATGAGATTAATTAATGATCTTACAGTGAAGGTGTACGTATGTAGCACCGAGCACAGAATAATTGACTTTTACATTCAGTGTGAGGGAAAGAGACGTGGGTCTGAGACTATAGGTTGCATTTTAGATCAGCCTTCTTGAAAGTGAACCTCGGTAAGCAACAGGTCCTGATGGAGTCCCTGGTCGTGCACTCAGATCCTGCATCGACCAAATGGTGGGTGGGTTTGCAGACATTCTCAACCTCTCCCTACTCCATTCCGATGTTCACACCTGTTTCAAGAAGACCACCATCATACCGGTGCCAACGAAGAACCGGACAACGTGCCTCAATGACTACCATCCGGTGACCTTGACATGGATCGCAATGAAGTGTTTTGAGAGGTTGGTCATGAGACACATCAACTCCATATTCCCAGAATGCCTCATCCACCAATTCGCACACCGCCACAACCGGTCCACAGCAGATGCCACCTCCCTGGCCCTACACTCATCCCGAGAACATCTTGACAACAACGACTTCTACGTCAGCTCCTACTCATTGACTACAGCGCTGCCTTCAACACCATAGTCCCGGCCAAGCTCATACCAAATCTCTAAAACCCAGGACTTTGCTCCTCTCTCTGCAACTGGATCATCCATTTCCTGACCCATAGACTACAATCAGTAAGAATAAACAAGAATAAACAACATAACCTCCCCCGTAGAACAAAGAACAAAGAACAAAGAAATGTACAGCACAGGAACAGGCCCTTCGGCCCTCCAAGCCCGTGCCGACCATGCTGCCCGACTAAACTACAAACTTCTACACTTCCTGGGTCCGTATCCCTCTATTCCCATCCATTTCATGTATTTGTCAAGATGCCCCTTAAATGTCACTATCGTCCCTGCTTCCACCACCTCCTCCGGTTCCAGGCACCCACTACCCTCTGCGTAAAAAACTTGCCTCGTACACCTACTCTAAACCTTGCCCCTGTCACCTTAAACCTATGCCCCCTAGTAATTGACCCCTCTACCCCGGGGAAAAGCCTCTGACTATCCACTCTGTCTATGCCCCTCCATGATAATCATTAATACCGCAACCCCCTACAATACTCCCTATGCACACATTACCGTGTGGCAACATTTGGCTCCTATTCCATCTACAGGTTTGCTGATGACACGACCATAGTGGGTCGGATCTCAAACAATGATGAGTCAGAATACAGGAGGGAGATAGAGAATCTAGTGGAGTGGCGCAACGACAACAATCTCTCCCTCAATGTCAGCAAAACTAAAGAGCTGATCATTGACCTCATGAAGCAAAGTATCAGACACACTTTGCTTCATGAGGTCAATGACCAGCTCTTTAGTATCAGACACACTTCTATCTGCATCAATGTTGCTGAGGTGGAGATAGTTTTTATCATAGAATTTACAGTGCAGAAGGAGGCCATTTGGCCCATCGAGTCTGCACCGGCTCTTGGAAAGAGCACCCTACCCAAGGTCAACACCTGCACCCTATCCCCATAACCCAGTAACCCCACCCAACACTAAGGGCAATTTTGGACACTAAGGGAAATTTATCATGGCCAATCCACCTAACCTGCACATCTTTGGACTGTGGGAGGAAACCGGAGCACCCGGAGGAAACCCACGCACACACGGGGAGGATGTGCAGACTCCGCACAGACAGTGACCCAAGCCAGAATCGAACCTGGGACCCTGGAGCTGTGAAGCAATTGTGTTATCCACAATGCTACCGTGCTGCCCCTGTTGACAGCTTCCTGGTCCACCCACGTCAAAGCTACGAACAAGAAAGCACAACAGCGCCAATACTTCCTCAGGAAGCCAAGGAAATTCGGCATGTCTACAAAGACTGACCAATTATTAACAGATGAGCCACAGAAAGCACCTGACTGCATTGTAGCATGGTATGGCAACTGCTCAGCCCAAGACCATAAGAAACTACAGTGAGTCTTGAGCACAGCCCAGTCTACCATGCAAACCCACCTCCCATTCTTTGACTCTGTCTACACCTCCCGCTGCCTTGGGAAAGCGGGCAGCATAATCAAAGGCTACTCCCACCTGGGTTATTATCTCTTCCAACTTCTTCCATGGGGCAGGAGATAGATAAGTTTGAGAACACGCACTAACATGTTCAAAGAGACTTTGAACTTCAGAAACTGGTCATGAATCGTGAAAATCAGTTAAAACTGGTGAAGGTAAAGAGAAACGTATAGTCTGAGGATAGTGATGGGAATAGTGAGAAAGAGCGTCATAGTCGAAGGCTTGGTGAGAATCTATTTAAATATGTCCAAGCATGAGAAAGATTTAGAAGCCTTTTTCATTTCATTTGAGAAGGTAGCTAAACAAATGAAATGGCCACAGGATATGTGGGTATTACTGATTCAAACAAAGTTGGTGGGTAGAGCTAGTGAAGTATCAGAGGAGGTATCTGGGATGTATGAGGAGGTGAAAAAATCCATCTTAGGTGCATATGAACTAGTGCCTGAAGCCTACAGACAAAGATTTGGAAATTTAAGGGAAGAACCTGGTCAAACATACATAGAGTTTGAAAGGATCAAACAGAGTAATTTTGATAAGTGGATAAAGGCTTTGAAAATAGACCAAATGTATCACGCTCTTAGAGAAATTATAATTTTGGAGGAATTTAAAAATTCAATTCTGATGTAGTGAGAACTCATGTGGAAGAGCAGAGGGTTAAAACTGCGAGATTAGCAGCAGAAATGGCAGATGATTATGAATTAGTTCATAAATCAAAGCTTGGTTTCCAACATCAGTTTCAGCCTGTGAGGGATAGAAACTGGGGAAAGGAGAAATACTCAAGTGGTAAAAGTAAAGGTGATCTGATGGGAGATAATAAGGAGAGCGTACCTCAGATTAAAAAGGAAACCCAGGAGGGTGGAAGAAAAATTAAAAGTTTCAGATGTTTTTACTGTAATAAACTAGGCCATGTAAAGTTACAATGTTGGGGGTTGAGGAAAAGCACTGGGAAGGCTGATGTGGTAAAACAGGATAAGACAGTGGGGTTTGTTAGAGTGGTAAAGGAAAGCCCAAGGGAAGCGAAGGAGATGCAAAAGAATGTACAGCCTGATCGAGAGGTGATTGATAAGAAGGTGCCAGATCTCTTTAAAGAATTTACTTGTGTGGGTAAAGTTTACTCATGTGTACCAGGAGGAGTAGGTAAAGAAGTCAGAATTTTAAGAGATATGGGAGCTAGTCAATCTTTGATGAGGAGTTATGTAGTTTGGGAGGAATATTGCCAGAAAAGGTGGTAATATGTGGAATTCAGGGTGAGAAGAGTAGTGTTCCATTATTTAAGGTGAGGTTGGAAGTCCAGTGAAGAGTGGTGAAGTGGTAGTAGGAGTAATAGAGAAACTATCTTGTCCAGGAATACAGTTTATTTTGGATAATCATATAGCTGGATCGCAGGTGGGAGTGATGCCTACTGTGGTTGATAAGCCAGTGGAAAATCAAACAACTGAATTGTTGAAGGATGAATATCCTGGGGTTATTCCGGATTGTGTAGTAACAAGGTCGCAAAGTCACAGGTTAAGACAGGAGGAGAAATCAAAGAGGTGTAGCCATCTGGGATGGCCACTTCCAGAATACAGAATGGATGTTTGCAAAGATTGCAGGGAAGTATACACAATGCTAAGGAAACAAGCAGGCACAGAGCCTGTACATGTATTGGGACCGCAGCTCCCAGACGGGACTGAAACTGTAGGTCTATTAAGCATATTGATGGCCCATCTCCGGGAACAAAGGGGAGATACCCAAGTAACCAATCTGGCTCCAGACCTCGCGGAGCCAGTTCCCCAAACCGAAAGCACTAACAAAGCCAGGTCAACGGCCACCTAGGACACGCACAGCCATCAGCGCACCCACCCCTTTATTGGTCAAGATCAATACGAATGATCAAGAAACGGCCCAATTGATTGGGGCCAAGTTCAAGGCCCGCCCAAAAGCACACGAAGCCCCTTTGGGTATAAGAAGAAGACCCCAGGAGAGAATCGCTCTCTTGGAATTGGCTCTCAAAACAGAGAGACCCTTCCACCAGCTACACCAGAAGCAAGTAAGTCCAAGGTCAACGCTCGCTACCAGACGGACGACCTTAGCTGTTCTCCTGTACCACTTCGACCCCAGCAGCCTCAGATCCGAACAACGGCCATTGTTCCTCTGACTGAGTGGGCACCCGAAGCTAAGTCTAGGCGTTAGCGTTAGAGACAGTTTAGTCTCGTATTTCGTGCATGAGTAGATATTGCTGTGTATGTTAATAAATAGTATTGACTTTGAACTAACTAACTGGTGTATCGACTCTTTGATCAGTATTCGGGTTTGAACCTTGTGGCGGTATCGAAAGATACCTGGCGACTCTAAAGCAAACTTAATTAGGATTAAGGAAGGCGACCATATTGACCGCCATATTTAGAAACAACCAAAGAGAGCAACAGAGGGAAGATAAAGTTGAGGTTGAATTATCAGAAACAATTTTTGATCAGATGGTTGGAAAAGAACAAGAGCAGGTGGAGAATGAGGCGGAGTTACAACAGAAAGATATAGAAATAAAACAGATGTATCAGAAAGCATACACAGAAGAGGAATCTGAGTGTATACCAGAATGTTATTACCTTAAAAATGATGTCTTAATGAGAAAATGGAGACCTGTACATATGCAGGCGGATGAAAAGTGGGCAGAAGTTCATCAAGTAGTATTGCTGGTAGGGTATAGAAAGGAGGTGTTGCAAGTAGCGCACAAGGTAACAGTGGGAGGTCATTTGGGAATAAGGAAAACTCAAGCTAAAATCCGAAAACATTTTTATTGGCCTGGACTACATAAAGATGTTGTTAAATTTTGTCAATCATGTTACACATGTCAAGTGATAGGGAAACCTCAAGCGGTGATAAAACCAGCGCCCTTAATACCCATTCCAGCATTTGAGGAACCTTTTACAAGGGTCTTAATTGATTGCGTAGGACCGCTTCCTGAAACAAAAAGTGGGAATCAATCTCTTTTTTAAAATCTTTTATTGGCATTTTCAAAGTTCATAAATAGTTATGTACATTGTTGGCCATGTTTATTTACTGTATTGTCTTGTCCTTCCTTGATTTACACTATTTACATTCTGTCGCCCTTTGGCTCGGCGTGCGGTCCCTCCCTGCCCCACCTCCCTCGTGTCCTCCCTGGTCAGTTTTTTTTGGGGGGGGGGTTCCCTCCCTTTCTCTCCCCTTAGGGGCTGGTTTAGCACAGGGCTAAATCGCTGGTTTTGAAAGCAGACCAAGGCAGGCCAGCAGCACTGTTCAATTCCCGTACCAGCCTCCCCGAATAGGCGCTGGAATGTGGCGACTAGGGGCTTTTCACAGTAACGTCATTAGAAGCCTACTTGTGACAATAAGCAATTATCATTTATCATTTCCTCCCCCCCTTTCTTTTCTGTCTTTTCAGCCTTTTCTCCACTCCCCCATCCCCGCCTCCCCGGCTGTGCATTTCCATTGTTACCCCCCATCTTTATTTTTATTTTTCCTTTCCCTTTTCTTTCTACCCTACCCGTTTCCCCATCTTACTCATTGTTGCTGACCTCGAACAAGTTCTGGAACAGGCCGGCAAACTGCCCCCATGTGTTCAGGAAATCTTCCTCCGACCCTCGGATGGCATATTTAATCTTCTCCAGGTGGAGAAATTCCTAAAGGTCAGCGAGCCAGTCTGCAGCTGTGGGTGGTGCTGCTGATCCCCAGCCGAGCAGGATTCTCCGGCGTGCGATTAGGGAAGCGAAAGCGAGGGCGTCGGCCTTCTTCCCCATGTGTAGCTCTGGCTGCTCAAAGATTGCCACTATTGGGCATGGCTTCACCCTCACCCCCACAACCTTGGACATTGCCTCGGAGAAGGCAGCCCAGAACCCAGCAAGTTTGGGACAAGCCCAGAACATGTGGGTGTGGTTGGCCGGGCCCCTCTGGCACCGTTCACATTTCTCCTCCAACTCCGGGAAGAACCTGCTCATTCGGGTTCTGGTCAGGTGTGCTCTGTGCACCACTTTGAGTTTCATGAGGTTGAGCCTTGTGCAAGAGGAGGAGGTGGAGTTGGCCCTGCTCAATGCTTCGCTCGAGTCCCCACCCCAGTTCGTCCTCCCATTTCCGTCTGGCCTCATCCAGTGGTGTTCGGCTCTGTCCAGCAGCTGTCCATACATTTTCCCACAGAGTCCCCATTCTTTACCGTCTGTGCTTATCAGGTCTTCTAATAGTGTGGTTTCTGGGGCCCCAGGGTACCATACCCCGGGGTCTCTTTGCAGAGGAAGTGCTTTATTGCAGGTGTCTCATTTCCTGTCCTGTCAGCAATTCCCATTCCCCCGTCAGTTCGTCCAGTGTCGCTAATCTGTGCCCTACATAGAAGTCCCTAATTGTCAATGTGCCCTGTCCCATCTCTATTTCCTCAAGCTAGTGTCTAGCATAGTTGGGAGGAATTTGTGATTGCCGCAGATGGGAGCCATGGAGGACATCCTAGTCAGCCCGAAGAAGTGTCTCAATTGGGCCCACGTTTTCATTGTGGCCGCTACCACTCGGCTTATTGTGTATTTTGCCGAGGGGAATGGGAGTGCTGCTGTAGCCAAGGCCTGGTGGGTTGTTCGTTTGCAGGAGGCCTCCTCCATCTGTACCTACTTTGAGTTGGGTTCTTTTACCCATCCCCTCAATCTTTCCGCCATTGCTGCCCAGTGGTGGTACTGCAGGTTGGTAATGCCAGGCCACCTTTGATTTTCCTGTTTTGCAGTGTCGGTTTGGGAATTCTCGGGTTCTTAACCGCCCCCCCCCCCCCCCACACACACACACACACAAACACCATGATTAAACTGTTTACGTTTTGGAAAAGACCTTGGGGATTGTCATGATATTCAAACACACACATCATGATAGACACACCAACAGACAAATCAGAACACACAACACCACAACCAATGACAGAAAGATATAAAAGCACAGACACGACCCCCGGTGGTCAGTATTAGCTGTAGAGGAAGACCAGGACAGACCTGCCACCAGACACACTCAGGGAGACAGCACGTGCAGAGTATCCAGAACGAACTGTATAATAAGAGTTAAAATAAAATAGAGTTGTACCACATACAACTGTGTTGGCTCATCTGTGCACCAGAGCACCCAACACCACATGGTACAGGAGTGGATCGATACCTGCCGGCATACCTCAGTGTACACAGACAACCAGCAGTGCCCAGGCAAAATGATAGAGCTCCCGGTTCCGCAGCCGCTCCAGTGCTACGGCGATCTCCGCGAAAACTAGCGGCAATTCCGGCAAGTGTTTGAATTGTTCCTGGTGGCAGCTGAACTCCAAGACCTGGATGATAGCGAAAAAATTGAATTTCTCCTCACCATCGCCGGTGCAAGGGCAAGAGAAATATTCACAAGGTTCAGGTTCTTCAGGAGGCAGCAAAGGTACGATTACCAGGCAGTCCTGGACAAATTCTCCAAGTACTGTGAAGAAAACGCAATCCAATCGGCAAGTAAAGGTAAGAAAAGCTGCAGTACTCACCTCGTGGCTGGGATCCCGGAGCCCGAATTCCCAGAGGCTGAAATCCCGGGCCTCAGAGAGGGCTGGGTCGAGGTCGGCGGCCATCTTGCTAAAGGTATCACGCTAGCACAGTTGCGCGAGCAGTGCGCAGAACCGGAAGTTTTGTTTGCGCATGCGCGAGATGCTGCGCATGCGCAGTCAAGAAAACGGCCATCGGTAAAGGAACAGCGATCTGAGCATGCGCAGTCGCTTCCTACGTGCTACATACCGAGCGTCAGGATGTCAGAGGCCCCAGACTGCACCAATTTAAAGGGGAAACGTCCCAAATCCAATTTAAAAGGGAAATGTCCCAAATCAAAAAAACAAAAATCTGTTAAAGCTGTAAAACAACCTTCCCTCACCTGGAATGACAGCACATTGCCGCAAATTGACCCAGGAGATGAATTTGACCTCCGAAGAACCCTCCGACAAGCAGTTACCTACGCACAAGCCGATGATTCCGACCTCGAATACTTCGATGACGATCTTTACAGTGTTTCCGGACCTCGCGAGCCCAATGATAGCTCCGTGGTCCTATACGACTATGACTCGGACGAACCTTTCGTGTTGCACATTGGCGGCCCCCACATTGAATCCGACGCAGCTGCGGATTCATTTTTCGGATTTGAGGATCTTCAATCCAGCAGATATGACGTCCCAACTTATCAGTACCGGATGATGCTGCAGCCTGACATTAACAGACAGGGAGCGCTGCAAGCACACGGAGAGCGCCCTGCTGCCACACAGAGCGTGGTCCACGTCCCGCTCAACGTTCCCGACTCTATGAAAGAAGACATGCAAGACTCCAGAGCGCAGTCCTCGCATGAACCAGAAGTGACTCCAGTGTCACAAGCCTCCACAGCAAGCTCGTGGACAGACTCCACAATTGCAGAAACGCAAGACTCCAGAGCGCAGTCCTTGCACGAACAAGAAGTGACTCCAGTGTCACAAGCCTCCACAGAGAGCTCGTGGACAGCCTCCACGATAGAAGCAACGCAAGACTCCAGAGGGCAGTCCTTGCATGAACAAGAAGTGACTCCAGAGTCACAAGCCTCCACAGGGAGCTCGTGGACAGCCTCCACGATAGAAGCAACGCAAGACTCCAGAGCGCAGTCCTTGCACGAACAAGAAGTGACTCCAGTGTCACAAGCCTCCACAGAGAGCTCGTGGACAGCCTCCACGATAGAAGCAACGCAAGACTCCAATGTGCAGTCCTTGCAGGAACAAGACCATGAGGGTCTAGCAAGCTCTCCTGACCAACCAGCGGCAGACGATGCAAGTCTGCCATGCTCACGTGAACAGCAAGAAGGCTATAACAGCCTACCATGCTCCACTACACAGCAGCATGACCATGACGGTCTCTCATGCTACAATGAAGGGCACAGCGCTGAAGACTGTTCAAGCCCAACTGAAGACAAGCCAAAGGAATCGCCTCGTCCAAGCCCGAAGAAAAAAGGTTTATGCGCTGACCTTCAGGATCATTATAGCCGAACAGAGATTAATAATGCTGCACGGCCACAGAAGGATGCTGAGGATTTGCTAAAGAAATTAATTGAATGTTTAACTTGCAAGGAGCAGACTGAGAATTGCCAGTGTTTTAGTACGGATCGAAAAAATGGACGCGACATTGATCCTCAGGTAATGGAAATAACACAACCTAAATCATATCTACAGCAGGGACAAATGTCTCCCTTCAACACAACGCCGCAAAGTCCCAACTTCGGAGACCAGCAGTTAGTCAGTAATGACTCTTCAAACCTTGAGGGGAACATTAATTGCATTGAAACTATACACACTCCACTGATAAATGAGCAGAACATTGGAGCAAGAATCCTGAGGACACCGACATCGAGTAGCCAGATAACGAATTTAAAACCCACAGCAGTTTCAAGTGAACCAAGTGTGCTTTCCACTAATGGTGCAGATGCAGATAAGGTCGACCCGATTATCCATTGTACCACACTAACCCCAGTGATTAAGCAGTTATGTATGGGGAGTATAATGTGGGCAATTGAGAACAGTAAAAGAGAGACTGTGACCGTGCCAGTCCCAGCAAAATCAGACCCAGAGACCATGAAGGCATGTACATTAGACAAAGATATATATGAGGTACCTGAGAAGAAAAGTGAAACGGAATGTTCTTTGGAAAATAGTACAATGTCGATAGAAACATTGGATCCTATATTCGAGACCATACATATGGGAGAATTTGGGGGTAATAAACAAGGTTCTGCAATGTCTGGGGGAAGATTTAAAATTCCAAAGAAGAAAAGCCCAAATGAAGGACAACGGCAAGACAATGACAGTCCACCGACATGGTGTGCACCACCAGATGAAAACTCTGACAATTTACCCAACCCTAGTGAACAGCAAGCTGCTGATGAGGATCTATCCACGGGATGTGAGACGAGTGACGACAGCATCCCACTTCCCATGCAAAAGGTGCAAGGTGACAGACCTCGCCTAGTGCGTACCGAGGCACTCGATGATCACGGTGGGACCACTGACGACTGCGGTGGCGGCGCACCGCTTCCACCCTGGATGGCTCGAGCCTCTCCACTGGTTGGTGCATTCCTGCATGTTCCGACTCCAGAAGTGCAGCTTCAGGGAATCTCGGCTGCCTCCAGTGAACCTGTTGGGACTCCGGACGGGGGGCATCGACGGAAGGCAGACCGGACTCCAGATGGGGAGCAGCCAAGCGCCGACTCTAATTCGCGCACGCCAGACCTTGCTCCGGACGGGCGGTGTCGCGGCCTCGGTGATGGCACGCTCAGGGTGACGGCGGATGCCACGGCGACAGGGAATGGATCGCGTGGCAGTCCCACTGGGTCAGCAGTGGCAACCAGCACCAGCGGTCCAAGATGGACACACCAATTTGCGCCATCGCCAGACGTTGATGCGAGCAACAATTCTCTCTCCAAGGCGACATGCTTCGACGTTTCTCTGCGGAGTCGCCCTTCCGGCACAGCAGGTGGCCGGAACCAGCGTGCACGGTCTCGGCCAACTTCCACATCTGGCACAGTCATCGCCTTGCATGATATTAGTGATGGTGCTACTTCGATGGCAACGACCCATCGGCTACAAGATGCCGTCCACCACAAACATAAAAAGAAAAAAGACTCCATCTTGTTCCTGGCATGCATGGCAGATGGATTGGTGCGTAGGCGCAATCAGCGAGCTTTGCACCGCCTTCCACGCTCGCAACTAAACCGTACGCACACGCCGGATCCTCCACTGGTTCCCAAGGATGACTTCGTGGAGATGCCACGGATCATGCCCCTTCCATCGCCACCAGAACCAAACCACAGCCAAGGCAACACTAACAAAGATGTTGAATGTCATATTTGCACGAATGAAAAACCAAGCACTGCACGAAGTACAACAAATGGTAAAGTAGAGACTTCGGCAACAGCATCACCTCCAACAGTCCAAGGTGAACCAGTGTGACCCCAAATCTCCACAGCTGAACCGGCTTGAGGACCAGCCCATTCTTGAGGGGGTCACCCATTAGACTGGACTTATAACGCTGTTCATACGTTCAAAAAGTCAAACACTTCTGTATTATAACCTGTTGTTGTTTATTGTTCCAGATATCGTCTGACCGGACCACTGTTCAAGTTTTTTTTTTCTCTCGCATCCATGTTTTGTTATGGTACAACCTTGTTAGTGTGACGCACCCGACATCGCCCCATGTAAATAGTTACGTCATATACACACGCTGTACACAACACACGCACACACTCTTCGATGCACTCACGACACGATTATATTTATAACCACGTAGGCACATATCTTTGTAAAAAGGGGGGATGTCATGATATTCAAACACACACATCATGATAGACACACCAACAGACAAATCAGAACACACAACACCACAACCAATGACAGAAAGATATAAAAGCACAGACACGACCCCCGGTGGTCAGTATTAGCTGTAGAGGAAGACCAGGACAGACCTGCCACCAGACACACTCAGGGAGACAGCACGTGCAGAGTATCCAGAACGAACTGTATAATAAGAGTTAAAATAAAATAGAGTTGTACCACATACAACTGTGTTGGCTCATCTGTGCACCAGAGCACCCAACACCACAGGGATGAAGATCGATATGGATCTAAACAGAAAGAGGAACCTCAGCAGCGCGTTCATCTTGATCGTCTGCACTCTCCCCACCAGGGAGAGTGGGAGTGTGTCCCACCTCTGTAGGTCCTTTTTTACTTCCTCCACCAGGCTGGTCGGGTTCCACATGTGGACCAGTCCCAGGCTATCTGGATCCCCAGATATCGGAATCTGTTCTGGGCTGTTTTAAACGGCAGCCCCTCCAGCTCTGCCCCTCCCCCATTTGGGTTCACCAGGAATGCTTCACTTTTGCCCAGGTTAAGTTTGTAACCCGAGAAGGTTTAAAACTCTTTCAGGATCTGCATGATTGCATTCAGTCCTTCCTGTGGCTTCGAGACATTGAGAAGCACGTCATCCGCATTGAGTGATACTCTGTGCTCTCTTTTTCCTCTCTTGATGCCCTTCCAGCTTTTTGCGTCCCGCAGGGCTATCGCCAGGGGTTCGATTGCTAGCGCAAACAGGAGCGGGGACAACGGGTATCCTTGCCTTGTGCCTCTCTGTAGCTGGAAGTATTCAGAGTTGGTGGTGTTGGTTTGAATGCTCGCCTTGGGAGCGTTGTACAGGAGTCTCACCCAGGTGGTGAAACCCACTCCTAGCCCAAACCGTTCCAGTACCTTGAAGAGGTACTTCCATTCGACTCTGTCAAAGGCCTTTTCTGCATCCGGTGCTCTCTCTCCCTGGGAGGGGAGACGAGGATGGGGACGGGGGACGGGGACTGTGGTGGTGGTGGTGTGGTGTGGGGAAGGGAGGGGGAGTGGGGGGGGGGGGGGGGAGTGGAGGGGGGGGGGCACCGGAGGTGATCGTCTCCCTGGATGCAGAAAAGGCCTTTGTTCGCAGTGAGTTGCCTACTCTTGACCTGGCCCCTCTGCGACCACCTCTGGTATGCAGCTTTCCAGCCTTTTGGCCAGGATCTTTGCAATTAATTTCACGTCCACATTCAGCAGTGAAATGAGTCTGTATGATCCGCATTCCGTCAGGTCTTTATCATTTTTGGGCATCAATGAGATCATGGCCTGCGCTAGCATAGGAGGCAAAGTGCCCCTTGCCAGTGAGTCAGCGAACATGTCCCTTAGGTGTGGGGCCAGGGCTGGCGCAAATTTTTTATTGAAGTCCGCCGGGAACCCATCGGATCCCAGTGCCTTCCCCGCCTGCATGGAGCTGATGCTCTCCATGATTTCTCCCAGATCTATTGGTGCTTCCAGAAGACAGACGGGTCTGTCTTCCCCCATGACTGGAAGTTCCAGTCCGTCTCGGAACTGTTTCATCCCCGTGTCCCCGTTGGGGGGCTTGGAGGTAGAAGGTCTCGAATGCCTGATTGACCTCTTCCAGTTCTGCCACCAGTCTGCCTCTGTTATTCTTTACCTCCGCTACGTCCCTCATGGCTGCCTGCTTTCTCAGCTGGTGAGCCAGCCTTGTCCCTGTATTCATAGAAGGTCACCCTTCTCTGGCGTAGTTGGTACACTGCTTTCCTAGTGGATATCAGGTTAAAGTCCATTTGCAGCTTTTTTCTCTCCGCCAGCAACTCTCGGGTCGGGGCCTGGGAGTATTTTCTGTTGACTTCCATAATGGAGTCAACCAGCTGCTGCCTGGCCGCCCTCTCTTCCCTATCTGTGCACGCCTTGTACGCTATAATCTCTCCTCTAATCACGGCCTTCAGTGCCTCCCAGAACGTGGAGGGTGAGACCTCCCCGTTCCAGTTATTAACGTAATCCCTAACTAACAGGGCAGCATGGTAGCACAGTGGTTTGCACAGTTGCTTCACAGCTCAAGGGTCCCAGGTTCGATTCCCGGGTCACTGTGTGTGCAGAGTCTGCACGTTCTCCCCGTTTGTGCGTGGGTTTCCTCCGGGTGGTTTTTACCGTAAATTTGAACTGAATTTTAGCAGCATGGTTGCTCCACTGGTGGACTTGCTGAAGAAGTGTAGCAAATTTCCGTGGATGGCGGAGTGTCAACAGAAATTTGAAGGCCTGAAGGCTGTATTGACTACTGTTCCTGTCTTGGAGAATTACAAGATCTTTACGATCGGATTGAACAAAAGTGCCTGACCTTAAAGAAAGATGCAGATGCCGTAGAGAAATGGATGGATCATGCAGAGATTCGTGTCCAAAGAGACTGTCAAATCGAGACGGATTCCAGTTGCAGGAAGACAAAGAACTGAAATGGACTAACCTTTTGAAAATGTTTGCCTGTTTTGTTTTTGTTTAAAAAAATGTATGTTTATCGTCAATTATTATTAATGGCAAGTGAATAGGTGGAAGATTAAACCATCTTTGAAGTTGATGGGTTTTTTTCTCTTGGGCGGAGGTGTCAAGTGAGTGTCCCTTTCAAAAATGTTTTGTCTTGTGAGATGTGGCAGGTCCGGGAGGCTTCCAGCGTCCCGGATGGCTTCATCTGCAGAAAGTGCACCCAACTGGAGCTCCTCACAGACCGCATGGTTCGGTTGGAGCAGCAATTGGATGCACTTAGGAGCATGCAGGTGGAGGAAAGCATCATAGATCGCAGCTATGTAAATGTAGTCACACCCAAGGTGCAGGCAGAGAAATGGGTGACCACCAGAAAGGGCAGGCAGTCAGTGCAGGAATCCCCTGTGGTTGTCCCCCTCTCGAACAGGTATACCCCTTTGGATACTGTCGGGGGGGATAGCCTATCAGGGGAAAACAGCAGCAGCCAGAGCAGTGGCACCACGGCTGGCTCTGATGTTCAGAAGGGAGGGTCATAGCGCAGAAGAGCAATAGTAATAGGGGACTCTATAGTCAGGGGCACAGATAGGCGCTTCTGTGGACGTGAAAAGACTCCAGGATGGTATGTTGCCTCCCTGGTGCCAGGGTCCAGGATGTCTCCGAACGGGTAGAGGGCATCCTGAAGGGGGAGGGCAAACAGGCAGAGGTCGTTGTACATATTGGTACAAACGACATAGGCAGGAAGGGGCATGAGGTCCTGCAGCAGGAGTTCAGGGAGCTAGGCAGAAAGTTAAAAGACAGGACCTCTCGGGTTGTAATCTCGGGATTACTCCCTGTGCCACGTGCCAGTGAGGCGAGAAGTAGGAAGATAGAGCAGCTAAACACGTGGCTAAACAGCAAGTGTAGGAGGGAGGGTTTCCGTCATCTGGACCACTGGGAGCTCTTCCGGGGCAGGTGTGACCTATATAAGAAGGACGGGTTGCATCTAAACCGGAGAGGCATAAATATCCTGGCCGCGAGGTTTGCTAGTGTCACACGGGAGGGTTTAAACTAGTATGGCAGGGGGGTGGGCACGGGAGCAATAGGTCAGAAGGTGAGAACATTGAGGGAGAACTAGGGAATAGGGACAGTGGGGCTCTGAGGCAGAGCAGACAGGGAGAAGTTGCTGAACACAGCGGGTCTGGTGGCCTGAAGTGCATATGTTTTAATGCAAGAAGTATTACGGGTAAGGCAGATGAACTTAGAGCTTGGATTAGTACTTGGAACTATGATGTTGTTGCCATTACAGAGACCTGGTTGAGGGAAGGGCAGGATTGGCAGCTAAACGTTCCAGGATTTAGATGTTTCAGGCGGGATAGAGGGGGATGTAAAAGGGGAGGCGGAGTTGCGCTACTGGTTCGGGAGAATATCACAGCTGTACTGCGGGAGGACACCTCAGAGGGCAGTAAGGCTATATGGGTAGAGATCAGGAATAAGAAGGATGCAGTCACAATGTTGGGGGTATACTACAGGCCTCCCAACAGCCAGCGGGAGATAGAAGAGCAGATAGGTAGACAGATTTTGGAAAAGAGTAAAAACAACAGGGTTGTGGTGATGGGAGACTTCAACTTCCCCAATATTGACTGGGACTCACTTAGTGCAAGGGGCCTAGACGGGGCGGAGTTTGTAAGGAACATCCAGGAGGGCTTCTTAAAACAATGTGTAGACAGTCCAACTAGGGAAGGGGCGGTACTGGACCTGGTATTGGGGAATGAGCCCAGCCAGGTGGTAGATGTTTCAGGAGGGGAGCATTTCGGTAACAGTGACCACAATTCAGTAAGTTTTAAAGTACTGGTGTACAAGGATAAGAGTGGTCCTAGGATGAATGTGCTAAATTGGGGGAAGGCTAATTATAACAATATTAGGCGGGAACTGAAGAACATAGATTGGGGGCGGATGTTTGAGGGCAAATCAACATCTGACATGTGGGAGGCTTTCAAGTGTCAGTTGAAAGGAATTGAGGACCGGCATGTTCCTGTGAGGAAGAAGGATAAATACGGCAATTTTCGGGAACCTTGGAAAACGAGAGATAGTGTAGGCATCGTCAAAAAGAAAAAGGAGGCATTTGTCAGGGCTAAAAGGCTGGGAACAGACGAAGCCTGCGTGGAATATAAGGAAAGTAGGAAGGAACTTAAGCAAGGAGTCAGGAGGGCTAGAAGGGGTCACGAAAAGTCATTGGCAAATAGGGTTAAGGAAAATCCCAAGGCTTTTTACATGTACATAAAAAGCAAGAGGGTAGCCAGGGAAAGGGTTGGCCCACTGAAGGATAGGCAAGGGAATCTATGTGTGGAGCCAGAGGAAATGGGCGAGGTACTAAATGAATACTTTGCATCAGTATTCACCAAAGAGAAGAAATTGGTAGATGTTGAGTCTGGAGAAGGGTTTGCAGATAGCCTCGGTCACATTGAGATCCAAAAAGACGAGGTGTTGGGTGTCTTAAAAAATATTAAGGTAGATAAGTCCCCAGGGCCTGATGGGATCTACCCCAGAATACTGAAGGAGGCTGGAGAGGAAATTGCTGAGGCCTTGACAGAAATCTTTGGATCCTCACTGTCTTCAGGGGATGTCCCGGAGGACTGGAGAATAGCCAATGTTGTTCCTCTGTTTAAGAAGGGTAGCAAGGATAATCCAGGGAACTACAGGCCGGTGAGCCTTACTTCAGTGGTAGGGAAATTACTGGAGAGAATTCTTCGAGACAGGATCTACTCCCATTTGGAAGCAAATGGACGTATTAGTGAGAGGCAGCATGGTTTTGTGAAGGGGAGGTCGTGTCTCACTAACTTGATAGAGTTTTTCGAGGAGGTCACTAAGATGATTGATGCAGGTAGGGCAGTGGATGTTGTCTATATGGACTTCAGTAAGGCCTTTGACAAGGTCCCTCATGGTAGACTAGTACAAAAGGTGAAGTCACACGGGATCAGGGGTGAGCTGGCAAGGTGGATCCAGAACTGGCTAGGTCATAGAAGGCAGAGAGTAGCAATGGAAGGATGCTTTTCTAATTGGAGGGCTGTGACCAGTGGTGTTCCACAGGGATCAGTGCTGGGACCTTTGCTCTTTGTAGTATATATAAATGATTTGGAGGAAAATGTAACTGGTCTGATTAGTAAGTTTGCAGACGACACAGAGGTTGGTGGAATTGCGGATAGCGATGAGGACTGTCAGAGGATACAGCAGGATTTAGATTGTTTGGAGACTTGGGCGGAGAGATGGCAGATGGAGTTTAATCCGGACAAATGTGAGGTAATGCGTTTTGGAAGGTCTAATGCAGGTAGGGAATATACAGTGAATGGTAGAACCCTCAAGAGTATTGAAAGTCAAAGAGATCTAGGAGTACAGGTCCACAGGTCATTGAAAGGGGCAACACAGGTGGAGAAGGTAGTCAAGAAGGCATACGGCATAGAACATAGAACATAGAAAATACAGCACAGAACAGGCCCTTCGGCCCACGATGTTGTGCCGAACCTTTGTCCTAGATTAATCATAGATTATCATTGAATTTACAGTGCAGAAGGAGGCCATTCGGCCCCCTGAGTCTGCACCGGCTCTTGGAAAGAGCACCCCACCCAAACTCAACACCTCCACCCAACACCAAGGGCAATTTTGGACACTAAGGGCAATTTATCCTGGCCAATCCACCTACCCTGAACATCTTTGGACTGTGGGAGGAAACCGGAGCACCCGGAGGAAACCCACGCAGACACGGGGAGGACGTGCAGACTCTGCACAGACAGTGACCCAAGCCGGAATCGAACCTGGGACCCTGGAGCTGTGAAGCAATTGTGCTATCCACAATGCTACCGTGCTGCCCTTAAGAACAAATAAATCTACACTATATCATTTTACCGTAATCCATGTACCTATCCAATAGCTGCTTGAAGGTCCCTAATGTTTCCGACTCAACTACTTCCACAGGCAGTGCATTCCATGCCCCCACTACTCTCTGGGTAAAGAACCTACCTCTGATATCCCTCCTATATCTTCCACCTTTCACCTTAAATTTATGTCCCCTTGTAATGGTTTGTTCCACCCGGGGAAAAAGTCTCTGACTGTCTATCTATTCCCCTGATCATCTTATAAACCTCTATCAAGTCGTACCTCATCCTTCTCCGTTCTAATGAGAAAAGACCTAGCACCCTCAACCTTTCCTCGTAAGACCTACTCTCCATTCCAGGCAACATCCTGGTAAATCTTCTTTGCACCTTTTCCAAAGCTTCCACATCCTTCCTAAAATGAGGTGACCAGAACTGTACACAGTACTCCAAATGTGGCCTTACCAAAGTTTTGTACAGCTGCATCATCACCTCACGGCTCTTAAATTCAATCCCTCTGTTAATGAACGCGAGCACACCATAGGCCTTCTTCACAGCTCTATCCACTTGAGTGGCAACTTTCAAAGATGTATGAACATAGACCCCAAGATCTCTCTGCTCCTCCACATTGCCAAGAACTCTACCGTTAACCCTGTATTCCGCATTCATATCTGTCCTTCCAAAATGGACAACCTCACACTTTTCAGGGTTAAACTCCATCTGCCACTTCTCAGCCCAGCTCTGCATCCTATCTATGTCTCTTTGCAGCCGACAACAGCCATCCTTACTATCCACAACTCCACCAATCTTCGTATCGTCTGCAAATTTACTGACCCACCCTTCAACTCCCTCATCCAAGTCATTAATGAAAATCACAAACAGCAGAGGACCCAGAACTGATCCCTGCGGTACGCCACTGGTAACTGGGATCCAGGCTGAATATTTGCCATCCACCAATTGCCTTCATTGGCCAGGGCATTGAGTATAAGAATTGGCAAGTTATGTTGCAGCTGTATAGAACCTTAGTTAGGCCACACTTGGAGTATAGTGTTCAATTCTGGTCGCCACACTACCAGAAGGATGTGGAGGCTTTAGAGAGGGTGCAGAAGAGATTTACCAGAATGTTGCCTGGTATGAGGAGCGGTTGAATAAACTCGGTTTGTTCTCACTGGAACAAAGGAGGTTGAGGGGAGACCTGATAGAGGTCTACAAAATTATGAGGGGCATAGACAGAGTGGATAGTCAGAGGCTTTTCCCCAGGGTAGAGGGGTCAATTACTAGGGGGCAT
This sequence comes from Scyliorhinus torazame, assembly GCF_047496885.1. Classification (NCBI taxonomy): domain Eukaryota; kingdom Metazoa; phylum Chordata; class Chondrichthyes; order Carcharhiniformes; family Scyliorhinidae; genus Scyliorhinus; species Scyliorhinus torazame. The sequence goes on from NC_092714.1 coordinate 160,106,273, forward strand.
AGGTTTAAGGTGAGAGGGGCAAGGTTTAGAGTAGATGTACGAGGCAAGTTTTTTACGCAGAGGGTAGTGGGTGCCTGGAACTCGCTACCGGAGGAGGTGGTGGAAGCAGGGACGATAGTGACATTTAAGGGGCATCTTGACAAATACATGAATAGGATGGGAATAGAGGGATACGGACCCAGGAAGTGTAGAAGATTGTAGTTTAGTCGGGCAGCATGGTCGGCACGGGCTTGGAGGGCCGAAGGGCCTGTTCCTGTGCTGTACATTTCTTTGTTCTTTGTTGTTCTTTGTCTTATCACATGGCTTCAGTGATGTCATTGTGTGGGTGGAGCTGAGCTGTCGTTCTGTGGGTTTTACTTTCGCTTTGAGTTTGGACTAGTTTTGAACTGCACAGGTTGAACAAATAACAAAGAACAAAGAAAATTACAGCACAGGAACAGGCCCTTCGGCCCTCCCAGCCTGCGCCGATCCAGATCCTTTATCTAAACCTGTCGCCTATTTTCCAAGGATCTACTTCCCCCTGTTCCCCGCCCGTTCATATATCTGTCTAGATGCATCTTAAATGATGCTATCGTGCCCGCCTCTACCACCTCCGCTGGCAAAGCGTTCCAGGCACCCACCACACTCTGCATAAAAAACTTTCCACGCACATCTCCCTTAAACTTTCCCCCTCTCACTTTGAAATCGTGACCCCTTGTAATTGACACTCCCATTCTTGGAAAAAGCTTGTTGCTGTCCACCCTGTCCGTAACCTCTCATAATTTTGTAGACCTCAATCAGGTCCCCCCTCAACCTCTGTCTTTCCAACAAAAACAATCCTAATCTACTCAACCTTTCTTCATAGCTAGCACCCTCCATACCAGGCAACATCCTGGTGAACCTACTCTGCACCCTCTCTAAAGCCTCATCCTTCTGGTAATGTGGCGATCAGAACTGCATGCAGTATTCCAAATGTGGCCTAACAAAAGTCCCATACAACTGTAACATGACCTGCCGACTCTTGTACTCAATACCCCGTCCGATGAAGGCAAGCATGCTGTATGCCTTCTTGACCACTTTATCGACTTGTGTTGCCACCTTCAGGGTACAATGGACCTGAACTCCCAGATCTCTCTGTACATCAATTTTCCCCAGGACTCTTCCATTGACCGTTTAGTCCGCTCTTGCATTGGATCATCCAAAATGCATCACCTCGCATTTGCCCGGATTGAACTCCATCTGCCATTTCTCTGCCCAACTCTCCAATCTATTTTGCTGTATTCTCTGACAGTCCCTTTCGCTACCTGTTTCTCTGTTCATTTTAAAAGCTGTTTCCAGACTGCTTGATAACTTAAAAGAGATAATTGCTTTCTGGAAGGAATTCGATCCTGCTGTTTGAAAAGGGGAAGAGAGTATCAAAATTGCATCTTACACCAGTGAGAATGCCATGTGCTGGGCCACACCTTTGAAAAGGTGTTTCTGGTTTTACTTGGATTTTGTTATTGAATTGGAACAGTTAAGGGGGAATTCACTGAGGGTACTTCATAGATTACTGTAGCTGTGTGGGGTCTTTATGTCTGTAGATGATAAAAATTCTTACTGTGTGTGTTTATACAAATGTGAACTAAATTTGTAGAATAAAGTTTCTTTTTTGATTAAAAGCTTTAAAGAATTCTGTTGAATAACACATTGTGCGCATTGTAACCAAAATAAATAAATAGTTCTAAGTCAGATGAACTGCATGATATACTTTGGAGTTTTCTAAACCTTGTTCCATAACACTGTTAAAATAAGGAAAAGAGAATATGAATGCCAACTAGTGAGAAACATAAAGGCCAAACATAAAAGTTTATTTAGGTATGTAAAGATTAGCAAGGAGAAATGTGGGTCCATTCCAGGCAGAGGCAGGAGAATTCATTTATTTACTTTTTTTAAATTTAGAGTTCTCAATTCGTTTTTCCAATTAAGGGGTAATTTAGTGTGGCCAATCCATCAAACCTGCACATCTTTGGGTTGTGGGGGCGAAACCCACACAGACACGGGGAGAATGTGCAAACTCCACATGGACAGTGACCCATGACCGGGATTTGAACCCAGGTCCTCGGCACCGTAGCTAACCACAGTGCCACGTGCTGCCCTGAGGCAGGAGAATTTATAATGGCGAATAGAGAAATGGCGGAGAAACTAAATAATGACTTTATGTCTGTCTTCATGAAGGGAAATACAGAAAATCTCCCTGAAATCCTAGGAATTTGTGAAAACTAAGAACCGAAATAAGTCAGCATTAATAAAGAGGTATATCTTGAAAAATTAACTAAATTGAAGGTTGATAAATCCCCTCAACCTGGTGAGCTACATCCCAGAGTGTTGAAGGAGGGGCCTCTAGAGATAAAGAATGCATTGGTCATCTTTTAAAATTCTATAGATTCTGGAAAGGTTCCTGCAAATTGGAAAGTTGCAAATGTAAGTGGAAATTGAGAACTGCCAACGTTTTGTTGATGTCAGCAGTAGGAAGAATACTAGAATCTATGATAAAGGATGTGATAAAAGTAACATTGTGTGGATGCTGCAAATCTTCTTCAAAAGAATCATGGACTTTTATAGCACAGAAGGAGGACATTCAGCCCATCGGGTTGGCACCGGCCCCCAGAAGAGCTACCTAGCTATTCCCCAGCCCCTCTAAATTCATCATTTTCAAATATATATCCAGCTCTCTTTTGAAACCTTCCACGGAATCTGCCTCCACCACTCACCCAGGCAGCGCATTCCAAACCCCAACCCCAAGAAATTTCTCATCTCACTCCTAGCTCTCTTACTGATCATCTTGAAATTGAGACCCCTTGTCACTGACATACCACCGAGCAGAAACACATTATCCTTCTTTACCCTATCAAAATTGTTCATCGTTCTGAACACCTCAATAAGTTCTCTCTTAATAATTTTTGCTCTAAGGAGCAGGCTCGGATGGGCTGAATAGCCAACTCCTGTTCCTATGTTCATTGCCCATCATTCCTAAAGGGACTAGCCAACTAAGTAGCAACTCTTGCAGTGGAACTAGAACCAATATAATAAAATGATTACTTACCTACATATTTACTCCAGTACTCATCCTGAAACAAGAAGGTGACATCATATCAGCATACAAAGAACATAGAACAGTACAGCACAATACAGGCCCTTCGGCCCACGTTGTTTGTTGACCATTTATCCTAATCTAAGATCAACCTAACCTACATCCCTTCAATTTACTGCTGTCCATGTGCCTGTCCAAGAGTCGTTTAAATGTCCCTATGACTCTGACTCGACCATCTCTGCTGGCAGTGCATTCCACGCACCCACCACTCTCTTTGCAAAGAACCTACCCCGAACATCTCCCCCATACCTTCCCCCAATCACCTTAAAATTATGTCCCCTTGTGACCCACTCTATCCATGCCTCCATCACCTTGTATACCTCTATCAAGTCACCTCTCTTCCTTCTTCGCTCCAGTGAGAAAAGCCCTTGCTCCCTCAACCTTTCTTCATAAGACATGCCCTCCAGTCCAGGCAGCATCTTGGTAAATCTTCTCGGCACCCTCTCCAAAACATCCACATCCTTCCTATAATGAGGTGACCAGAACTGGACACAATATTCCTAGTGTGGTCTAACCCGGGTTTGAAAAAGCTGCAGCAAAACCTCGCGGCTCATAAACTCAATCCCCCTGTTGATGAAAGCTAACACACCATACGCTTTCTTAGCAACCCTATCAACCTGGGTGGAAACTTTGAGGGATCTATGTACATGGACCCCAAGATCCCTCTGTTCCTCCACACTTCCAAGAATCCTGCCTTTAACCCTGTATTCAGCATTCAAATTCGACCTTCCAAAATGAATCACTTCACATTCATCTAGGTTGAACTCCATTTGCCACTGCTCAGCCCAGCTCTGCATCCTGTCAATGTCCTGTGTAAGCTGCAACAGCCCTCTACACGTCACTACCTACAAGTCTATCTACAAGTCCCCCAACCTTCGTGTCATCGGCAAACTTACTAACCCACCCTTCCACTTCCTCATCCAAGTCATTTATAAAAACCACAAAGAGGCGAGGTCCCAGAACAGAACCCCGCGGGACACCACTGGTCACCGACCTCCAGGCGGAATATTTTCCATCCACTACCACTCGCTGTCTTCTTTCAGCCAGCCAATTCTGTATCCAGACAGCCAAATTTCCCTGTATCCCATGCCCCCTGAGTTTCTGAATGAGCGTACCATGGGGAGCCTGATCAAATGCCTTACTGAAATCCATATACACCACATCCACTGCCCGACCTTCACCAATGTATCTCATCACATCCTCAAAGAATTCAATGAGGCTTGTGAGGCATGACCTGCCCCTCACAAAGCCATGCTGACTATCTTTAATCAAACTATGTTTTTCCAAATAATCATAAATCCTATCTCTCGGAATCATTTCCAGTATTTTGCTCACCACAGACGTAAAACTGATGGGTCTGTAATTCCCAGGGATTTCCCTATTCCCTTTCTTGAACAGGGGAACAATATTCGCCTCCCTCCAATCATCCGGTACTACTCCAGTGGAGAGTGAGGACGCAAAGATCATCGCCAACGGTGCAGCAATCTCCTCCCTCACTTTCCATAGTAACCTTGGATATATCCCATCTGGCCCAGCGGACTTATCTATCCTGATGCTTTTCAAAATTTCCAGTACATCATCCTTCTTAATATCAACCTGTTCGAGTCTATTAACCTGGTTCACACTGTTCTCATTAGCAACATGGTCCCCCTCGCTAGTGAATACTGAAGCAAAATATTCATTTAGGGCCTCCCCCATCTCCTCAAACTCTAGGCACAAGTTCTCTCCACTATCCCTGATCGGCCCTACTCTCACTCTGATCATCCTCTTATTTCTTGCATGTGTAGAACGCCTTGGGGTTTTCCATAATCCTTCCCACCAGGGCTTTTTCATGCCCCCTTCTAGCTCTCCTCAGTTCATTTTTGAGTTCCTTCCTGACTACCTTGTAACGCTCTAGAGCTGAGTCAGATCCTTGCTTCCTCAACCTTACGTAAACTTCCTTCTTCCTCTTGACTAGAAGTTCCACTTCTCTTGTCATCCAAGGCTCCTTCACCTTACCATTCCTTCCTTGTCTCAGTGGGACAAAACTATCCAGCACTCGCAGCAAGTGCTCCTTAAACAACCCCCACATTACTGTTGTGCATTTCCCCAAGAACAATTGTTCCTACTTTATGCTCCTCAGCTCCTGTCTAATAGCAATATAATTTCCCCTCCCCCAATTAAATACCTTCTCATACTGTCTGTTCCTATTCCTCTCCATGACTATGGTAAAGGTCAAGAAGCTGTGGTCACTGACACCAAAATGCTCTCCCACCGAGACATCTGACATCTGGCCTAGTTTGTTGCCAAGTACCAAATTCAATATGGCCTCCCCACTAGTCTTATCCACATACTGAGTCATGGTATTGTGGAAGGGCACAGAAAGACATAGGGCAGGATTCTGTGATCCTGAGGTTCAGAGGTGCCATCAGAAATGTGGTCGTGTTTCTCGATGGCGTCAGCACGGCCTCAGGATCAGCAATTCTGGCCCCTACAAGGGGCCAGCACGGCACTGGAGCGGTTCACGGCTGCTGACCCTGGCGCAAACTGGGCACCGGGGAATCCTTGCAAGCGCAGTGGCACCGGCGCCAATGCGCACATGTGCAGTGGATTCCTTCAACGCGCCGGCCGTGACGCAAGATGGCGCAGGACCACAGGTGCTGGCACGGAGGAAACAAGGCCCCCAGCCAAAGAGGATGGCCCGCCGATCGGTGGGCCTCGATCGCGGGTCAGGCCACATCGGAGGCCCCCTTCCCCCGGGGTAGGGACCCCTCTCTCCCTCCACAGGCTGGTCCCGACCCTTCCACGGCGAGTTCCCACCGGCTGAGAGCAGGTGTGGACGGTGCCAGCGGGACACGGCGTTTTTACGTCCCGGGCCGAGAATCGGCGGGTCAGCCACGTAGAGCGGCCCGCGGCCGGCGCCGCGCCAACCACAGCAATGGCGTCAATTCTCCGCTCTGCGGAGAATCGCGCGCTGGCGTCGGAGTAGCGCGGCGTGATTCGCGCCGGTCGCGGGGATTCTCCGGCCCCGGGCTGAGAGAATCCCGCCCATAGTATTGTGAAAGGGCACAGAGAGACATAGGCCGGGATTCTCTGACCCCACGCCAGGTCGGAGAATCACCGTGGGTTGCACGAATCGTGCCACTCTGCCCCGACACCGGCTCGCCAATTCTCCGGTGCTGATTTTCAGCCGCCCGCGGGATCGCTGGAATTAAGTCCCGCAAACTGCCAGCTCCAGTGAGTGTTAAATGGCAGTGGGAGTTCGAGAGACGACGGCCGCGTGCTAGGTGCCAACTGTCGCGATGGCTAGTGTCGATAGCCCACCATCATTAAAATTCTACCCTATGTTACTATCTACTGTGCCCATGCCACCTTTATTTTGAGCATCTCTTCTGTAATCATTCTGCAATTCCCTCTATTATAATGAGGTCCCAGAGGACTGCTGAATAGCTAATGTGGTACCGCTGTTCCAGAAAGGTAGCAGGGATAATCCAGGAAACTATCGGCCGGTGAGCCTCATGTCGGTAGTAGGCAAATTATTGGAGAGAATTCTCAGGGAGAGGATTTATACTCATTTGGAAACAAATGGACTCATAAGCGATAGACAGCATGGTTTTGTGAATGGGAGGTCATGCCTCACTAACTTGAACGAGCTTTTTGAGGAGGTGACAAAGGTGATTGATGAGGGGTGGGTGGTGGATGTTATTTACATGGACTTCAGTAAAATCTTTGACAAGGTGCCTCATGGCAGATTGGTACAAAGGGTGAAGTCACACGTGACCAAAGGTGAGGTGGCAAGGTGCACCTTTATAGGGCAACACGGTAGCACAAGAGATTAGCACTGTGGCTTCACAGCGCCAGGGTCCCAGGTTCGATTCCCTGCTGGGTCACTGTCTGTGTGAAGTCTGCACGTTCTCCCTGTGTCTGCGTGGGTTTCCTCCGGGTGCTCCGGTTTCCTCCCACAGTCCAAAGACGTGCAGGTTAGGTGGATTGGCCATGAAAAATTGCCCTCAGTGACTAAAAAAGGTTAGATAGGGTTATTGGGTTACGGGGATAGGGTGGAAGTGAGAGCTTAAGTGGGTTGGTGTCGACGCGATGGGCCGAATGACCTCCTTCAGCACTGTATGTTCTATGTTTTATTAAGGTGAATACAGAATTGGCTCGGTCACAGAGACAAAGGGGAGCAGTAGAATGATGTTTTTCTGAATGGAAGGTTGTGACTAGTGGTGTTCCACAGGGATCTGTGCTGGGGCTTTTATTGTTTGTTTGTAGTATACATAAACGATTTGGAGGAAAATGTAGCTGGTCTGATTAGTAAGTCCGCAGATGACACCAAGGTTGATGGAGTGGCAGATAGTGTTGAGGATTGTCACAGGATACAGCAGGATACAGATAGGTTCAAGACTTGGGCAGAGAAATGGCAAATGGAGTTTAATCTGGCCAAATGTGAGGTAGTGCATTTTGGCAGGTCTAACATAGAGGGGAAATATGCAGCAAACGGCAAAACTCTTAGCAATATAGAAAGTCAGATAGATCTGGGTGTACAGGTCCACAGACCTTAGAACGTGGAAATACAATTGGACAGGGTAGTCAAGAAAGCAGATGGAATGCTTACCTTCATTGGACAGGGCATCAAGCATAAAAACTGGCAAGTCATGCTACAGTTGTAGAGAACCTTGGTAAGACCGCACTTGCATTATTGTGCACAATTCTGGTTGCCACACTACCAGAAGGATGTAAAGGCTTTGGAGAGGGTGCAGAGGAGGTTTACCAGGATGTTGCCTGGTCTGGAGCTATGTGGAGAGGCTGAATAGACTTGGACTGTTGTCATTAGAACGACGGAGTTTGAGGGATGACCTGATGGAGGTCTACAAGATTATGAAGGGCATGGAGAGAGTGGATGGGCAGGCACTTTTTCCCTGGGTGGATGGGTCAGTCACTAGGGGGCATAGGTTTAAAGTCCGTGGGGCAAAGTTTGGAGGAGAGATGTGCGAGGCAGATTTTTTACACATAGGGTGGTGAGTGCCTGGAATGCGTTGCCAGGGGAGGTTGTTGAAGCAGATACATTAATGGCGTTCAAAAGGCATCTCGACAAACACATGGATAGGATAGGTATAGAGGGATACGACACAAGGAAGTGCTGAGGGTTTTGGCAAAGGTTGGTATCATGACCAGTACAGGCTTGGAGGGCCAAAGGGCCTGTTCCTGTGCTGTACTGATTTGTTCTTTGAAAACATTAAAACAATTTATTTATAATTATATTTTCTTATCCTGGGCAGAATTTGTGTTATCCCTCTCTATTGTCCCCAAAACAACTTAATGGGCGGGATCCTCCGACCCCCCGCCGGGTCGGAGATTCGCCGGGGGGCGGCGTGAATCCCACCCAGCCACCCTGATGCCGGCTGCCAAATTCTCTGGTGCCGGGGTTTTGGCGGAGGCGGGAATCGTGCTACGCCGGTCGGCGGCCACTGGCAGCAGCACCCCCGCCGATTCTCGGGCGGGCCTGTGCCGTGGGGGGCACTCTTTTCCTCCGCGCCGGCTGCTGTAAACCTCCGCCATGGCCGACGCGGAGAAGAACTCCCCTGAGCATGCGCGGGATTGACGCCAGCACACGCTGGCGCTCCCACGCATGTGCCAACTCGCGCCGGCCGTCCGGCGATTGGCGCGGCGCCAAGCCCTTCCGCGCCAGCTGGATCTACCATTTCATCATGGTATTGGATTCATCGACCATGAGTAGAGTCGTATTGAGCTTTTCAACCGTGTTGCTGATGCTATGATCATCATATCCGAATAACTCAGCCATGTCTGAGTAGTACTCTTCAATAAACAAATCATCCTCTTTGGTTTCGGATTTGTTAATGTGCTCTTCACTTTTCATACTGCAAATATCTTGGGCGGGATTCTCCACTCCCGCGCCGAAGTGGCCGCGCCGTCGTGAACGCCGTCGAGGTTCACGACGGCGCGAAACGGCCCTGATCCCGACCGATTCAGGGCCCGAAAATGGGCAGCGCTGCGTCATAAATTGCGCGATCCGCGCACAGAGGACCCGGAGGAGAACAGAGGAGATGGCTGAGCCCCGAAGAGCTGCACCCAGGTTCCGGGATACGGACCTGGACACCCTAGTGGATGAGGTGGAACAGAGAAGGGACACCCTCTGCCCAAGACGTGGGCATCGCCAGCCATCCAGCGCGGTGAGGTACGGCTGGCGGGAGGTGGGCACTGCAGTCAGCGCTGTGGGGCAGACCCCCCGGACGGGGGAGCAGTGCCGCAAGAAGCTGCATGACCTCACCCGGGCTGCCAGGGTAAGTGCCATGAGGGTGCCCCCAGGCTCCGCCCCCCCCCCCGGCACGGGGGGGGTAAGTGGGGTGCGGGGGGGTTGGGAGTGTTGGGGGGGACTGGGGCATCAGGGGCGATGTTGGGGGGGGTCAGGGGGGTTTGGGGGGGGGGGGTCACGGTGCCCAACTATCTACTCAACTCACATGAGCCCCGGAACCCCCCTGGAGCGAACCCATGGTGTGCTGTCTCCTGAACCAGCAACAATGTTGTCTACATCTGCATGCCCTGATGATACCCGCCTAATGGTGATGCTTTATCCAACCCCTAACTGTTCACGAGCAGAGGGCCCTGGACCTCGCTGGGGGATCCGCCACCCGGGAGGTCGCGCCATGCCTGGTCGGAGGCGCAGAAGCAAGTGAGAGAACCCTGCATGTCCTCTCCACCCCCAACCCATCATCGCCCCCCTCACACTCTGGCCACTGCACCCCCGATCCCATCCCCCCTCACACTCTGGCCACTGCACCCCCGATCCCATCCCCCCTCACACTCTGGCCACTGCACCCCAGATCCCATCCACCCTCACACTCTGGCCACTGCCCCCCAGATCCCATCCCCCCTCACACTCTGGCCACTGCACCCCCGATCCCATCCCCCCTCACACTGTGCACCCACCACCACCATACACCCCAAAGCCGTGTCTAACGAACCCCGAATCTTTTATGTTCCCCAGGGCCATCCGCCGAACCTTCAGGGACGTCTCGCCCAGGAAGCAGCGCAACGCCGCCCACCGCAACTGCACCCAGGGACGCACGCCAGAGGTTGGCAGTCGGTCGGACAGGAGGGCAGACCCCACAGTCTGGGACACAGGACCGGGACGCTGAGACCACCGGGACAGACATCAGTCAGGGGCACAGGGTGGACAGTAATGCCGAAGCCCACATCACGGCCACACACCCGCTGGATCGAACTGGAGGTCAAGACGACATGGCCCGCATGGAGCTTGTGCCTGGCCATGAGGGGGACCAGTACACACCAGACTTCTGGACGGATGATGACCTCGAGCTTGCGGCACTGCTGTCTCCCACACCGTTCACCATCGCAGAGACACTCACCTCGGTTGGGCATATAAGTGATGAGGTTCCCGGGTCACTGTCTGGTGCGCACCCCACAGCCGAGCCGGTACAGCAGGTGGAGATTGGAGCAGCCGAGGGGCTGGACGGTCGGAGGGCAGCCCAGGCCCAGCAACCAGCTGCCACCCAGACGGTTCCCGGGTTCCTGGATGTAATTGACCCACCCGGACAACCGATGCGTATGGACACCCAGGGACTGAGTAACGGGATGAGGGCCATCTTCCAGGACCTGCACACGCAGCTGGAGGAGTCTATCCGCGTCCAGGAGCAGGGAGTGGTGCCGCTCATCGCAGCCACCCAGGCCGACACCGCACGGGTGGCGTCCACGGTGGAGGCAATGGGTGAAGGGGTTTCGGCCATGGGTCAGGTTCTGCAAGGCGTTGGGCTTCACGTGCACACGTCACCCATGGCCCAGGAGCGGGCTGCCCTCTCACAGTTAGCCATGCGCCAGAGCCAACAGGACATTTCCGCCGCTCTCCGGGCCCTGGCCGAGTCTCACCATGCCATGGCCCGGTCCCAGCAAGCGATGGCTCAGTCCCAGCAGTCGGTCGCGGAGAGCATTGACCGCCTGGCGCACGTGATGGATGGCGTCGCGCACTCACAGGTCGAGGTCGCACAGACCTTGGCAGGAATGTGGCACTCCCTGGGCCCCGTCTCGGTGAACATTCGGACCGTGGTTGATACCGCTGCAGGCCGCCAGGACTGGCAGTGCCAGGTGTCGGGGGTGCGACGGGGCATGTCTCCGAGCGCATCTCCGTCCCACAGTGATGCCCGGGGGCCACCGGGCTCCCCGAGGGAGGAGGAGGTTCTGGGGCCCGTCCCGGTAGCTCCATCAAGGGACGTCCCGGAACACTCGGCCTCCCCCCGCTCCGTCCCTGGCGCATCTGGTGGGGAGCGGGCAGGTCAGGGTGGCACCACGCCATCCAGCACACCCGCAGAGCAGCCTGGCCCATCGAAGCCGGGCCGCCCCAGGAAACGTGTGCCGATGGGGAGCCATGTCGAAGGGCATGATTCACAGCAGTCCACCTCCACTCCTGCTGTACCATCTGGGAACACACCTAGACGTAGTGGTAGGGCCCGTAAGGCCCTAGTGGGCAGCACGGTAGAATTGTGGATAGCACAATTGCTTCACAGCTCCAGGGTCCCAGGTTCGATTCTGGCTTGGGTCACTGTCTGCGCGGAGTCCGCACATCCTCCCCGTGTGTGCGTGGGTTTCCTCCGGGTGCTCCGGTTTCCTCCCACAGTCCAAAGATGTGCAGGTTAGGTGGATTGACCATGATAAATTGCCCTTAATGTCCAAAATTTCCCTTAGTGTTGGGTGGGGTTACTGGGTTATGGGGATAGGGTGGAGGTGTGGACCTTGGGTAGGGTGCTCTTTCCAAGAGCCGGTGCAGACTCGATGGGCCAAATGGCCTCCTTCTGCACTGTAAATTCTATGAAATCTATGTAAGGCAAAGTCGTTAGGCATGTACGAAGTTGGCACGGGTGCAGGGCACAGTCTAGTTGTAGTGGGTAGGGCACCTATGTTTACCACACGAATAAACGCACTGTTAAATCTGACTTGTAAGACTGTGTGCTATGACCGGTGCCAGGGGGCCCGTGAGGGTGACCGAGTGGCGTAGTGGTATACGAGCCGTTCAAGGTCTGTTCCGGATGTGCTGACCCTTCCCCCCCCCCGCCCCCCATAATCGGACACCGTTGTCCTCGGTACACTGATGCCAGCCACCCCACGGGCATGTGGTGAAATATCCGTCACGAAGGCTGTGAGCACGGAGTGCATGGTTCAGTTATAGCCATGAGTCAGACCTCGGTTGGCGAATCTGAGCACACAGCTCATCGCAGAGCGGGCTGTCATCATTCAACATGGCACTGATCACACCCGCTTACACAATCATCACTGTTGTGCAATCCCGTAGTGCCGCAGTGGTAAGGTGATGTGGAATTGTTGCCGTGAACGCGGTGCGGGGGTGTGGGGGGGGTGGTGGGGGGGTGGGTGCTGTGTGGTGCCCGTGTGCAGGACTGACGGTGCAAGTGGCAGTGTTCAGCGAATCCCACCCCCACAGTGTGTGAACCGTGCGGCCACCAACGCGTCGCGTGCCCGCTGTCCCCGGCGATGCCGTCGCCTCCTGGGCGTAACGAGCTGCCGGGCAGTGTCTGCGTCCTGCCCCCCTCCCCCCACCCTGATGCGCCCCATCATCCTCCTCCTCCGCATACTCCTCTTCCCCATCCCCCTCGTTTGCGTTAGCTCCATTGCCGTCGGGTCCTCCCTCCGACTCCTCCACCAGGTCATCTCCCCTCTGCATGGCAATGTTGTGCAGCGCACAGCAGACCACAACCATGCGACTGACCCTGTCAGGTTGGTACTGCAGGGCCCCTCCTGATCGGTCCAGGCATCTGAAGCGCATCTTCAGCAGCCCGAAGCACCGCTCCACCACACCCCTGGTTGCTGCATGTGCCTCGTTGTATACGCTCTCCGCGTTGGTGTGAGGCCTCCGTATTGGCGTCAGCAGCCATGACCGCAATGGATAGCCCTTGTCGCCCAGCAACCAGCCCCTCAGCCGGGGGGGGGGCATCCATCGAACATTGCGGTGATGAACGACTGTGCCAGAATGTAGGCGTCATGCACACTGCCGGGGTACTTTGCACACACGTGCATGATCTTCATGTAGGGGTCGCACACCACCTGAATGTTCATGGAGTATGCGCCCTTTCTGTTCATGAACACGTCCCTGCTGTCTGCAGGCGGGCGCATGGGGACGTGCACACCATCGATGACACCCTGGACCATCGGTATCCCGGCCACCTTGGCGAATCCACATGCCCATGCTTCCTGCTGTGCTCGGTCCTCGGGGAATTGAATGTACCTGTCCGCGATGGCGTACAAGGCGTCGGTGACGGCCCTGATGCACCTGTGGACCGATGCCTGTGATATCCCGGATAGGTCCCTGCTCGGCGCCTGGAAGGAACCGGTCGCATAGAAGTTTAGGGCCACCGTCACCTTGACGGAGGCTGGTATCGCGTGTCCTCCTCCCGTTCCACGTGGTGCGAGGTGCGCCACGAGCTGGCATATATGTGCGACCGTCTCCCTGCTGAACCGTAGTCTCCTCCTGCATGTGATGTCCGGTAGGGCCTCGAACGACATTCTGTCACGGTACACCCTCGGCCTTGCTGGACGCCTGTGGCGCCCTGGTACCATCATCAGTGGATCCTCCTGCTCCACCTGCTCCTCCTCCTCCTGCTCCCCCCCCAAGCACTTCCTCTGCATTCCTCGCCGTCTGGTGGTCAATGTTCCCCTCGGCATCCCCCTGTATATTCGGGGCCTGCGGCCTGCGCGTCGACGACGGGCCACTCCGCGGCCATCCCCTCTGCTGCACCGGTGACCGCTGCATCTGCAGCCACTGTGGGCCGTCCGACTCTACGCTGCCGGATGGCAAACTCCAAAGCTGCTGCTCCAACCACGGCAGTGAACATCGCTGTCTGGTTGGCATACATGGTGACCTGCAGGAGGGTGGTGGGGGCAGAGAAACGACATGTTACACGGAGGTTCTTCCACACCTCGTCAGCCGGGTTGCATGGGATACCTGTGTGCCCCGGTGGCCTGGTCACCTGACTCGCAGCCAGCCTAACACCTGGTCACTGTCTGCGCCCAACGGTCAGTTCACACCGTACTGCTCACCAGTGTGCCACTCTCCTGTGCCCATCAGCCACACGCACCCTGCGGCCGTGTCCTCGTCACCGTCCTGCCATATCAGGGCGGCTGACCTGTGGCATCAGCGGATGGATGATACCATCCACACTCTCCCTCACCCCCATCCCACCTGCACGCCGCTCCCTCATCACCCCGCTCCCACCTGCACACTCTCCCGCACCCCCCCCTCCCACCTGCACCCTCTCCCCCCCCCCACCCTGCACCCTCTCCCACCCCCCCACCTGCACACTCTCCCACACACCCCCTCTCACCTGCACGCTCTCCCACCCCCCCTCCCACCTGCACGCTCTCCCACCCCCCCTCCCACCTCCACACTCTCCCACCGCCCCCCCCCACCTGCACACTCTCCCGCACCCCCCCCCCCCTTTGGCTGCAGCCTTCTCGGGTAAGCCGACCCGGTCTCCGGGCGCTGCGCTACAGTCCGCTCACCTCCTCCCTGCTCAGCGTCAGCCAGCACGACTGGCTGACGATTTTAAAAAGCAGGTGTGAACGGCGACGGTGTGAACTGGGGTCACGCCGTCGGGACTTCAGCCCATCCGGGCCTGAGAATAGCAGGGGTGCCGGAGAATCGCCATTTTGGGTGTCTCGGGCGATTCCCCGGCCTGCGGCCCGCGAAACTCAACCGGGCCGTTCCCGCCGCTTGGGAGAATCACAGGAGGGCGTCGGACCGGCGTCGCGGGAAATTTTGGCGGCCCAGGCAATTCTCCCAACTGGCGCGGGAGTGAAGAATCCCGCCCCTTGTTCTGTGGTGCTGCAAAAGTTCATCTGCTTGTTGAAGTTCAAGCATTGTTCTGCCTTTTGAGATAAACAATTTAAGTTTTGTGGCTTTAAAACTCTTATTTTAAATGTTGGGCAGTTTCCCTTTAAGTAGGCGTGGTCTGAGTCTTCTGACGTCATGGCGCTCATGACGTATTGCATAGCCATTGATTGCGCATGTGAAAATCGATCCTCCGACAGAGTGCGCTCTTTTTAACTGCGCATGCGCAGCTTCCCGCACATGCGCAGAACGGTATTTTGCCGGTTTGCGTCTTTTCTGGATGTGTGCCGGTGCGTACTGGTTAGAGTGCGCGCATAAGATGGCTGCCATTAAAAACGTCTATCTTCTCCACTTTCAACACTGCCTATACCTTGTGGTAAGTTTTCACGCCATTTTCAAGAAATGTATATTCCAGGTAATGATTCTTTGATTGTTCATGAGCAAGGCATTTTTGTATAGCGATTTCTAATGTTAAGTCCTGTTCTCTCAGTAATTTTTTTCTGAGGTGCTCATGATTTATTCCCCAAGCTATTTGGTCACGAATCTTAGAATCATGCAGCATTAAAAAATTGCAGTATTGTGCTAGCAGCTTAAGGTCTGTTACAAAGCTTCAAACGGATTCCTCTTTCCCTTGCAATCTCTTTGTAAAGATGTAGCACTCAAATGTTTCATTTGACTGTACTGTACAGTGGCTATCACATTTTTTTTAGTATTGTTTCATACTTTGTCTTGTCTTGACCTTCTGTGTAGTTAAATGAGTTGTAGATCTCTATCGTGAGTGGATCAGCCATAGTTAGTAATAGGGTTCAAGCATCTGGCATTTGTTAAGTCAGACGCTTCTAAATACAGTTGAAATTGTTGTCCAAACAACTGCCAGTTAACATTAAGGTCACCAGTGATCCAGAGGTGTCGAGGAGCATGTGTTCTGTCCATTGAGCCGGGAATCATCAAAGTTTTGTTCCGAAGGCGATGCTTCTGTTGCCGAATTGCTGTCTAGTTTTGTCTCTAAACTTACTAAATTTTACTGGGTAGATTCAGTAGTCACTTCTGGTACCATGTTATATTATATTGCTACTCCTGGTAGCAGGTTGTATTACTTGGTTAAAGTAATATCTGTCATTACTGCTTGCGGATGTTCTTGAAGAATACACGAGTCTTCGATGTAAAGTAAAAGAATCTATCAAGTAACGATAAACTAATAAATGAGTTTGACACTCTACTGAACTAACTCTAGAAATAAAGTAATGAGATATAACTATACAAATTGTATCTGAACTACACCTGTTGTCTAGGCTGTGAACTAACTATACTATACTACTGCTGTCTAGTTACTCCTGTGTGGAAAGAGACCAAAATCCTTTGAGAGCTAGTATATATACTGGATCTTGTAATGCCGTCTAGTGGTAGTGCCATATCTAAGTATTGTGATTAACCCTTTAGTTACATGTCTGTCTACATATCATTACATCCGTCACCCCACCCTCCACCATACCTTCCCACCATCCAGCCGCCACCCAGCGTGGCAAAACATGGCTCGCTCAAGAGCAATGCCCACAGTAGCCCCTCCAGGGGGCACCATTCGGGGGCTGCGGAGCATACACTGGCAAGAGCAGTGCCAGCCAATGGTATCCCTGGTAGCAGGGACATGAGGCAGGGCCAGACGGGGCTGCAGTGCAACTGGGGACACTGTGTAGGCCAGTGGACTTGGTTGGGCATGGGGGACCACCATGCTAACATGCCGGCCTTTCACCTCCTGCAGAGAATGGATATTGGAATTCAACCAGCATTGGTGGTCTTCCTCCAAGTCGCCGCAGCCCTGGGGGATGCCCTGCGTCTGTACGAGCTGGGGCTGCTCGAGGAGGAGGATGCTGTGGTAGCAGAACGAGCTACAGAGGGACAGATGGTAGCTGGTGAGGATGAAGTGCTGGCCGCACAACAGGCTGAGGAGGAGAAGGAGGAAGAGGCGGAGGAGGTGCAAAGGAGGCGTCACATGAGGCCTCGCATGTACTGGCAGTGCCTGTCCCTCAAGTACCTGCAGAACCGGTCATGCCATTAAAGACTCCGACTGAGCACGGGAACATTGCGTTACATCTGCCAGATCATGCCGAGGTGCACCTTCGGCTGGGGGGCTTGGCTCCTGGGTGACAGGGGTTATCCACTGCGGTCATGGCTGATGACACCTATCCGGAGGCCACAGATTGACGCTGAGACCTGCTATAACAATGCCCATGCAGTGACCAGGAACACTTCGGTATTCTGAAGATGCAGCTCAGGTGCCTGGACTGCTCTGGAGAGGCAGCATGGCGCCAGGAGGGTCACCCGCATTGTGGCGGTTGGCTGTGTCCTCCACAACATCATGCAGCAGAGTGGTAACGTGCCAGGCCTTGTCCAACGAGGAGGACGCAGGGGAGTGCAAGGGTGGAATGGTCCCTGACTCAAGCCCACCCCCAGCGTCTGCCTATTCTCCCCCCCCCCCCCGCCCCACAACCACCATGTCTCCTCTGCGGCCAGCCTGACCAGCCCACTTATCACACCTTTCAGCCAGAGCACTGAGGCAGGTTATAACATTGTGCACAGGTGTTTAATGTGAAAATATATCTACAGATTCGTGCCCTAGCCACTAAACTGCCCTGCACCTGTGCCAGCTTAACTGCTTTGTAATTTCTGGCCTTACGGACCCTAACGCTACATCTAGGTAGATCCCCAGAAGCGACAGCAGGAATGGAGGCGGCCTGCTGTGATTCACGCCCTGTGACCTGGGTCCCCTTTGGTGGGTGCCTTCCAGGGCGACTGGGCCCACCTGCTGTTTGGGTGTCCCAGGTGGCGTGGTGCCACCCTGTTCTGCCCCCTCTCCATCAGATGCGCCAGGGACAGGAGGGGGAGTCTGATGTGCTGCCGTGTTCTGGCACCTCCCTTGCGGGTGTCACTGGCACGGGCCCCATCACCTCCTTCTCCCTCAGGGTGCCTGATGGCCTCCGGGCTACCCCACGGGCCAAGAGTGCAAGCGAAGATATCCCCTGAGGCTCCCCCACCACCTGGCATTACCAGTGCTGGAAGCCTGCTCTGGTCTCGGCCAGGGTCTGCATGCTCGCTGCCATGGAGCAGAGGAAGTGGACCATCTCTGTCTGGGACTGCGCCACATCACCAATTACAAAGAACAAAGAAAAGTAGAGCACAGGCACACGCCCTTCGGCCCTCCAAGCCCGTGCCGACCATGCTGCCCGTCTAAACTAAAATCTTCTACACTTCCTGGGTCCGTATCCCTCTATTCCCATCCTAATCATGTATTTGACAAGATGCCCCTTAAATGTCACTATCGTCCCTGCTTCCACCACCTCCTCCGGTAGCGCGTTCCAGGCACCATCTGGGTCTGTGCCACATAAACCAGTGACTGCGCCATCTCCCTCTGTGACTGGGTCACCTCCCTCTGTTTCTGTGCCATGTCAGTCAGCACCTAGGCAATGCCGCCGATGCTCTCAGTCATGGCTGCTATGACTGGGCCACACTCATGACCGCCGCTGCAATGTCCAGGTGGCTCTGATACATGGCTGGTTGTGAGAGGGCGGCCGTGTCCTATGCCTCGGCCACTTCCTGCACAGATTGCCCCAGGCCTTCGACATGCTGATCCATAGCCAAAACACTTGTCCCAAGGCCTCCACCATGGACGCCACCAATGCGGTGTTGGCATGGGTGGCATGCATGGCCGGCACTACTTCCCTGGTCCTGCTCGTGGTTGGACTCCTCCACCTGCGCCTGCAGGTGCTGGATGCTCGCTGACATCCCCTTATGTAGTCCCTGTCTCTGTGACTGCATCTCCATGATCCAGAAGCCCGAAACTCGCCAGCTAGTGCCTGGGATTGGCCCACCATTGGTTCTTACCTCCACCTGCTGTACCGGAGCATGTGTGTGGTGCGCACCAGATAGCGTCCCAGGTGCCTTTTCACCAAAGTGCCCAATCGAAGTGAGTATCTCTGAGATGGTGGAAGGTGTTGGAGACAGTTGTGATGGGAAATCAGTGTCATTATCGGACTTGAGCTCCGGGGTGTCCTGGGTCTTGTATTTGTGTCGTTGTCCACGTTCGCTGCTTGGCACCTGGGGCTCTGGCTGCTGCTGGGGGCGGGGGACACCAGAAGGGCCCACGCCGTCACCAACAACTTCTGCAAGATACAAGACAGGAAGCATGATTAGAACGCGGGCCGGGGGGGGGAGTGGGGGTGCTGGTGGAACGGGGGTGCGGGAGTGGTGAGGGTGGGTGTGAGTGTGGTGTGAGGTTGAAGGTGGTGTTGGAGGGGGTTGACACACATGTCACAGGGAGCCGGGTCTCACTTCCTTGCCCGACTCCGATCCCCAGCCCTTTCCTCGAGCCCACCCACCATGCCTCGGACCCTCTGCTCGGCCGCAGTGAGGTCTGGCAGTCCCCCTCCAGTTTTTTCCCACTCCCGACTATGGGCGGCCTTCTCCTGCAGTTGGAGGGAGGGGGTGGGTGGGGACAGAGGGGGAACAGAAAATGCACACTGTTAAACAGTCCGACTCATGCAGGGTAGCCGGTGCCTTCCGTGGCCAGGGCACCCGGCCATGGCAGCTGGTATGGGTGCTGGCATGTAGTACAGGGTGGAGGTTCGGCTGCTCTCTGGGTGTGGGTGAGGAAGGGGTTGGTGCCAGGGGCAAAGTGCTGCCTACTCAGCCTGGCCGCCCTGAGGAGGTCATGCAGTTTCCTCCGGCACTGCTGGCCGGCTGGGCAGTGTAGCTGATGGCTCTGACAGCCTCTGCCACCTGTGCCCAGACACAGAGAACGGCGGAAGTTGGCACCCTCCTTCCCGGGCTATGGTACAGGGTCGTCCTCCTCTCCTCTACAACATCCAGCAGGGCCTCAAGCCCGGCGTCCATGAACATTGGTGCCGCTCTCCTTACTGCCATCTTGTTGACTAGGATGGTGTGTGTGGGCAGTGTATATATGTGGCTGAAGCTTGTCAGCCTCCTGAATGTCAATCGGCAATTTGGCGAATCCAGCACCATCTCTACATGGGTCCAGTGCTAGCCCCTCAACGGTTGCTGAATCGGTCCAGGTGCAGCACCAGTTTTGCTGCCGCAGAAGTCCATGAATCCTTCCCTGGAGACAGTATTTAGTTTCAGTAACGGAGAATTCCGCTGGTGATATTAGGTGGGGCACGGTAGCACAGTGGTTAGTACTCTTGCTTCACAGCTGCAGGGTCCCTGGTTTGATTCCCGGCTTGGGTTACTGTCTGTGCGGAGTCTGCATGTTCTCCCAGTGTCTGTGTGGGTTTCCTCCGGGTGCTCCGGTTTCCTCCCATAGTCCAAAGATGTGCAGGTTAGGTGGATTGGCCATGCTAAATTGCCCTTAGTGTCCAAAAAGGTTAGGTGGGGTTACTCGGTTACGGGATAGGGTGGAGGTGCAGGCTTAGGTAGGATGCTCTTTCCAAGAGCAGGTGCAGACTCGATGGGCCGAATGGCCTCCTTCTGCACTGTAAATTCAACGATCTATGATCTATGGATTCTATGATAATCTAAGGATGCTATGATATTCCATGGTATTCTATGGATTCTATGATATTTCATAGATTCTATGATATTCAATTATATTCTATGGATTCTACGATATTCCATGATATTTTATGATATTCAATGATAATCTATGAATTCTATGATATTATATGATATTCTATGGATTTTATGTTGTCCTATGGATTCTGTGATATTCTGTCATTTTCTGTGATATTCTATGAGTGCGGTAAAAAAGTATGACAGTCCTCCGAAATGGAACAACCAATCAAAACTGAAACAAAAGTACTTACGGTTTTCTGATCATCTTCATAGATTTCTCTGAGTTCTTCATATGAGCACCTTTCTTCAATACACTCCCTCTCCACATTACCTTGTTTCATTTCCTCCCAGAAGCTGTTTGCACGTCTTTGGCGTGTTAAGATGTTGTTCGCATTTTCAGTGGTCAGAAAGACTAAATTTGAAGAAATCAATCCCAAACAAAGAGCTATCACTGTCAGTTAAACAAATCAATCTGTTAGAACACTATGGCATAGGACCGAGGCCTTGTGGGCGGCAAAGACAAATTCAGTCCTTTCAAATCATCAGCCAATCTCTGAGCAGCTATAAAATCAAAAAACTATCCTTGACTGAATCATGAGCCAACTCTGAGCAATAAAAGCATGAGCGTATCTTTGACCTATAAAACCACAAACCTATCTATGACCTATAGAAGCATCGTCCTATCCATGACCTATAGAATCAAGCATGGGAACCTGGATTGTAGTTTTAGGGTACGAGAGATTGAGAGTATAGAGGTCAGGAGCACAGATTTGACTTCGCAGGAGGGGGCCAGTGTTCAGGTAGGTGGTTTGAAGTGTGTCTACTTCAATCCCAGGAGTATACAAAATAAGGTAGGGGAACTGGCAGCATGGGTTGGTACCTGGGACTTCGATGTTGTGGCCATTTCGGAGACATGGATAGAGCAGGGACAGGAATGGTTGTTGCAGGTTCCGGGGTTTAGGTGTTTTAGTAAGCTCAGAGAAGGAGGCAAAAGAGGGGGAGGTGTGGCGCTGCTAGTCAAAAACAGTATTACGGTGGCGGAGAGGATGCTAGATGGGGACTCTTCTTCCGAGGTAGTATGGGCTGAGGTTAGAAACAGGAAAGGAGAGGTCACCCTGTTGGGAGTTTTCTATAGGCCTCCTAATAGTTCTAGGGATGTAGAGGAAAGGATGGCGAAGATGATTCTGGATAAGAGCGAAAGTAACAGGGTAGTTATTATGGGAGACGTTAACTTTCCAAATATTGACTGGAAAATATATAGTTCGAGAACATTAGATGGGTCGTTTTTTGTACAGTGTGTGCAGGAGGGTTTCCTGACACAATATGTTGACAGGCCAACAAGAGGAGAGGCCACATTGGATTTGGTTTTGGGTAATGAATCAGGCCAGGTGTTAGATTTGGATGTAGGTGAGCACTTTGGGGACAGTGACCACAATTCGGTGACGTTTACGTTAGTGATGGAAAGGGATAAGTATACCCTGCAGGGCAAGAGTTATAGCTGGGGGAAGGGCAATTATGATGCCATTAGACATGACTTGGGGGGGATAGGTTGGAGAAGTAGGCTGCAAGTGTTGGGCACACTGGATATTTCATAGGTATTTCATAGAATTTACAGTGCAGAAGGAGGCCATTCGGCCCATCCAGTCTGCACCGGCTCTTGGAAAGAGCACCCTACCCAAGGTCAACACCGCCACCCTATCCCCATAACCCAGTAACCCCACCCAACACTAAGGGCAATTTTGGACACTAAGGGCAATTTATCATGGCCAATCCACCTAACCTGCACATCTTTGGACTGTGGGAGGAAACCGGAGCACCCGGAGGAAACCCACGCACACACGGGGAGGACGTGCAGACTCCGCACAGACAGTGACCCAAGCCGGAATCGAACCTGGGACCCTGGAGCTGTGAAGCAATTGTGCTATCCACAAGGCTACCGTGTTCTTGATAAGTACGTACCGGTCAGGCAGGGAGGAAGGCGTTGAGCGAGGGAACCGTGGTTCACCAAAGAAGTGGAATCGCTTGTTAAGAGGAAGAAGGAGGCCTATGTGAAGATGAGGTGTGAAGTTTCAGTTGGGGCGCTTGATAGTTACAAGGTAGCGAGGAAGGATCTAAAGAGAGCTCAGACGAGCAAGGAGGGGACATGAGAGGTATTTGGCAGGTAGGATCAAATAAAACCCAAAAGCTTTCTATAGGTATGTCAGGAATAAAAGAATGACTAGGGTAAGAGTAGGGCCAGTCAAGGACAGGGATGGGAAGTTGTGTGTGGAGTCTGAAGAGATAGGCGAGATACTAAATGAATATTTTTCATCAGTATTCACTCAGGAAAAAGAGAATGTTGTGGAGGAGAATGCTGAGACCCAGGCAATTAGAATAGATGGCATTGAGGTACGAAGGGAAGAGGTGTTGGCAATTCTGGACAGGCTGAAAATAGATAAGTCCCCGGGCCTGATGGGATTCATCCTAGGATTCTCTGGGAAGCCAGGGAAGAGATTGCTGAGCCTTTGGCCTTGATTCTTATGTCATCATTGGCTACAGGGATAGTGCCAGAGGACTGGAGGATAGCAAATCTGGTCCCTTTGGTCAAGAAGGGGAGTAGAGACAACCCCGGCAACTATAGACCGGTGAGCCTCACGTCTGTTGTGGGTAAAGTCTTGGAGGGGATTATAAGAGACAAGATTTATAATCATCTAGATAGGAATAATATGATTAGGGATAGTCAGCATGGCTTTGTGAAGGGTAGGTCATGCCTCACGAACCTTATCGAGTTCTTTGAGAAGGTGACTGAACAGGTAGACGAGGGTAGAGCAGTTGATGTGGTGTATATGGATTCCAGTAAAGCGTTTGATAAGGTTCCCCACGGTAGGCTATTGCAGAAAATACAGAGGCTGGGGATTGAGGGTGATTTAGAGATGTGGATCAGAAATTGGCTAGCTGAAAGAAGACAGAGGGTGGTGGTTGATGGGAAATGTTCAGAATGGAGTTCAGTTACAAGTGGCGTACCACAAGGATCTGTTCTGGGGCCGTTGCTGTTTGTCATTTTTATAAATGACCTAGAGGAGGGCGCAGAAGGGTGGGTGAGTAAATTTGCAGACGACACTAAAGTCGGTGGTGTTGGCGACAGTGCGGAAGGATGTTGCAGGTTACAGAGGGACATAGATAAGCTGCAGAGCTGGGCTGAGAGGTGGCAAATGGAGTTTAATGTAGAGAAGTGTGAGGTGATTCACTTTGGAAGGAATAACAGGAATGCGGAATATTTGGCTAATAGTAAAGTTCTTGGAAGTGTGGATGAGCAGAGGGATCTCGGTATCCATGTATATAGATCCCTGAAAGTTGCCACCCAGGTTGATAGGGTTGTGAAGAAGGCCTATGGAGTGTTGGCTTTTATTGGTGCAGCAGATAATAAGGAAATGGAGTCTTGGCATTTTGAGCAAATGGTAGCAACTATACAAGGGAGTATTTTTCACAGTTTTGGTCCACTTATTTGAGGAAAGATGTCGTGGCATTGGAGGCAGTTTAGAGGAGGTTCACTAGGTTGATTCTACAGATGAGGGTTTGTCGTATGAGGAGAGGTCAAACCGAGGTATACAAGATGACGAAATGATGGATAAAGTAGACTTGGAGCTGATGCTTCCTCTTGTGGGGCATTTTAACATGAGAGGTCTTAATCTTAGAATAAGAGGTAGCAAATTTAAAACAGATTTGAGGAGAAACTACTTCTCCCAAAGGGTTATGAATCTGTGGAATTCACTACCCCAGAGTGTGGTGGATGCTGGGATAATGAGTAAATTAAAGGAGGAGTTCGAAAGATTTTTAATTGGTAATGGGTTGAAGGGTTATGGAGAACGCGCAGGATGGTGGAGTTGAGGCCATGATGGGATCAGCCTGATCACATTGGAGGCGTTTAGGCTTGGGAGGCTAAATTGCCTACTCTTGCTCCTAGGCCATGTGTTCTGCGGGGGAGATGCTCTGGCTGACTTTGCAATCCAGTTCTTGGTCTGTGGCATTGAAGGTGAGGAGCATATCAGAAGGCTCGATGGACCGACTGGCCTAATTCTTCTCCTATAACCTATGAACTTATGAATGTGGCAAACTGGATAAAAGGTTGGCTTAGTAACAGGAAACAAAGGGTAATGGTCGATGGCTGCCCTTGCAATTGGAAAGTTGCTTCAAGTGGTGTTCCACAGAGCTCAGTGTTGGGACCCTGACTGTTTGTGTTATATATTAACGATTTGGACATGAACATAAGGAGCATGATGGGGAAATTTGCAGATGAAACAAAGATTGGCCGAGTGCTGGACAGTGCAGAGAATAGGTATAATCTCCAAAATGATATAAATGGATTGGTGGCGTGGGTGATAAAGTGGCAGATGGAATTTAACACAGAGAAGTGTGAGGTCATATATTTAGGGAGGTCAAACGGTTATAGGGAGTAGACAATAGATGGGAATATACTGGGAGGGGTAGACGAAGTGAGAGATTTTGGCGTACAGGTGCACAGCTCCCTAAAGGCAGCAGTTCAAGTAGACAAGGTTGAAAAGAAAGCATATGGAATGCTCTCCTTCACTGGCAGAAGCATAGAATATAAAAGTTAGGATATAATGTTGGAATTGTATAAAACGCTGGTGAGGCCACAACTGGAGTATTGTGTACAGTTCTGGTTACCACATTACAGGAAGGACATTACTGCTCAGGGGAGAGAGTGCAGAGGAGGTTTACAGGAATGTTGCCAGGGCTAGAAAAATGTGACTACGAGGAGAAATTGGATAGAACCATCGAATATACAGGGCAAAAGGAGGCCATTCGGCCCATCGAGTCTGCACCGACCCACTTAAGTCCTCACTTCCACCCTATCCCTGTAACCCAATAACCCGTCCTAACCTTTTTGGTCACAAAGGGCAATTTAGCATGGCCAATCCACCTACCCTGCACGTCTTTGGGCTGTGGGAGGAAACCGGAGCACCTGGAGGAAACCCACACAGACACGGGGTGAACGTGCAGACTCCACACAGACAGTGACCCAGCGGGGAATCGAACCTGGGATCCTGGCGCTGTGAAGCAACAGTGCTATCTACTTGTGCTACCGTGCTGCCCCTATGTTGGGGTTATGTTGGGGTTATTTTCCTTGTGTCATGGGAATGTCCCTTTCAGAAATGTGTGTTTATCAAATAGCTTCTGTGATGTCATTGTGTGCGTGGAGCTGGGTTGAGGTTCTGGCTTTTACTTTCCTTTTGAGCTGGGAGCTGTTTGTGGCTTTGTGTTTTACTTTCGGTTTAGAGAGTTGAGAGCTGCATTCAGACAAAGAAGGTTTATTTTGGTCTCTCTTTATATGTTAAAATGTAGCCATAGCACTTGATAATTTAAAAGTGATACCTGTTTGCTGTGAAGAATTCAAACCTACTGTTTTGTGGGAAAAGGGTGGTCTTGTTTATGGATGTTGTTACTTGAGTAAAGACAGTAAAGGGAAGTTATTAAGGGTTAAATATAGTGTACTGTAGCTGTGTGGGGTATTATGTTTGTAGGTGATAAGAAATGTTTACTGTATGTTTATAAAATGTAAACTGAATTTGTAGAATAAACTTTGTTTTTGATTTAAAGTGCTGAAGACCTCTGTTGAATAACAGCTGAAGAATAGGCCCTTTTGCTCATCATATCCAAAATCTATAAACAGTTGTAAGTCAGGTGAACTCCATGATATACTTTGGTGTTCTCTAAACCCTGGCCCATAACACTTGGAATGAAGAAGGTAAAGGGTGACTTAATTGAGGTGTACAGAATTGTGAGGGGACCAGAGAGAGTTTACAGGATCAACTTGTTTCCCTTCTAGAACCAGGGGACACAGATTCAAGATAAGTGGCAGATAGGACATGAGGAAGAATTTTCTTCAGAGGTTCGGGATAGTTTGGAAATCGCTGCCCGAGTTGCTAAGGACCGGGTGCAGGAAGGTGGGATTAGAAAGCGTACCTGGGTGTCCTCGGGCTGGCATGGACAAGATGTGCTGAATGGCCTCCTTCTGTGCTGTAACTTTTCTATGATTCTATAGAATTGTGGACCTATGACTTACCGAACAGTGAGCCTATCCCTCATGGTATAGGGGCATCGTGGAAAAGTGATTCGTACTTCTGCATCACAGTGCCAGGGTCTCGAGTTCGATTTCCACCTTGGGAACTGTCTGTGTGGAGTTTTCACATTCTCCCTGTGGCTGCGTGGGTTTCCTCCTGCTACTCCAGTTTCTTCCCACAGTCCAAAGTTGTGCAGGTTAGGTAGATTGGCCATGATAAATGCGAGGTGTGATGGTGATAGGGTGGGGAGTGGACCTAGGTAGAGTGCTCTTTCAAGGGTCAGTGGAAACGCGATGGGCTGAATAGCTCCATACTGCAGTGTGCGGTTCCTATTGAATCCTGAACCTATCCCTGACCTACAGAATCTGACCAATAGAAGCAGAGGCCCATCCCTGACCTGTAGAATCATGGGCCTATCACTCATCTATTGAATTGTGAGCCTATCCCTGACTTATGGAATCATGATGCTATTTCTGACCTATCACTGACCTGTAGAATTGTGAACCCATCCCTGACTTATGGAATCATTAGCTTATTTCTGACCTATAGAATCATGGGCCTATCCCTGATCTATAGAATCATGGGCCCATACATGACCTATACTATCATGGGCCCATCCCTGACCTATAGAATCATGGACCTATCTCTGATCTACAGATGATGTGGAGATGCCAGCGTTGGACTGGTTAAGGCACAGTTATAAGTCTTACAACACCAGGTTAAAGTCCAACAGGCTTGTTTCGAATCACTCGCTTTTGGAGCTCCTCTTACCAGTCCTGAAGGCCCTCTGTCCTCAACCAGGGTCTTCATGATCGCGATCATAGAGCACAAGGACCGGGCCAACTCCCTCTGCCCTGAGAAAAATCCTCCAACTGTTCATTCTATCTATACCCCGAATAATTTTATAAACTTCTATCAGGTCGCCCCTTAGCCTCGGTCTCTCTCGGGAGAACAATTCCAGTTTATTGGAGTCGATTTCGGCGGGAGAACAGCTGGTGAGTGGTGAGTCAGTTTCAGCGGGAGCATTGCGGAAGGAGGTTGCTGGGAGGTAAGTCAACCTTTAAAAGCACTACTCTTTGCAAGGGCAGGCCAGTCGATTTCGGCGGCGTGAGAGCAGCTGGTTAGTCAATTTCAGCGGGAGCATTGCGGAAGGAGGTTGCTGGGAGGTAAGTCAACCTTTAAAAGCACTTCTCTTTGCAGGGGCAGGCCAGTCGATTTCGGCGGCGTGAGAGCAGCTGGTTAGTCAATTTCAGCGGGAGCATTGCGGAAGGAGGTTGCTGGGAGGTAAGTCAACCTTTAAAAGCACTTCTCTTTGCAGGGGCAGGCCAGTCGATTTTGGCGGGAGAACAGCTGGTGAGTGGTGAGTCAGTTTCAGCGGGAGCATTGCGGAAGGAGGTTGCTGGGAGGTAAGTCAACCTTTAAAAGCACTTCTCTTTGCAGGGGCAGGCCAGTCGATTTCGGCGGCGTGAGAGCAGCTGGTTAGTCAATTTCAGCGGGAGCATTGCGGAAGGAGGTTGCTGGGAGGTAAGTCAACCTTTAAAAGCACTTCTCTTTGCAGGGGCAGGCCAGTCGATTTCGGCGGCGTGAGAGCAGCTGGTTAGTCAATTTCAGCGGGAGCATTGCGGAAGGAGATTGCTGGGAGGTAAGTCAACCTTTAAAAGCACTTCTCTTTGCAGGGGCAGGCCAGTCGATTTCGGCGGGAGTGGAGCTGGCTGGTTAGTCAATTTCAGCAGGAGCTGAGAATTTTTCTTTTTTTTTTTTTAAATTAGTTTTTTTAGGCGGGATCAGGAAGTCGACCCGCGGACGTCTGGGAAGACCCTCACCAATAAATTCTGGTGGAGAGGAAACCCGAGACACTACACGTGTAGTGTCTCCCACCCGCCCTCCTCCTCTAACCTAATAATAAAACCCATTGGTCTGAGGTAAGTACCATGTTTTTATTATATTATTATTATTTTTTATAAAAATTTAATTTAGTTGTTAGCCAGATCTTGGTAGAAAGTTAGAGGAATGGCAGGGAAGGGAGTGCAATGTTCCTCCTGCAGGATGTTTGAGGTGAGGGATGCAGTTAGTGTCCCTGCTGATTTTACCTGCAGGAAGTGCTGCCATCTCCAGCTCCTCCAAGACCGAGTTAGGGAACTGGAGCTGGAGTTGGAAGAACTTCGGATCATTCGGGAGGCAGAAGGGGTCATAGATAGCAGCTTCAGGGAATTAGTTACACCAAAGATTGGAGATAGGTGGGTAACTGTAAGAGGGACTGGGAAAAAACAGTCAGTGCAGGGATCCCCTGCGGTCGTTCCCCTGAGAAACAAGTATACCGCTTTGGATACTTGTGGGGGGGACGACTTACCAGGGGTAAGCATGGGGTACGGGCCTCTGGCACGGAGTCTGTCCCTGTTGCTCAGAAGGGAAGGGGGGAGAGGAGCAGAGCATTAGTAATTGGGGACTCTATAGTCAGGGGCACAGATAGGAGATTTTGTGGGAGCGTGAGAGACTCACGTTTGGTATGTTGCCTCCCAGGTGCAAGGGTACGTGATGTCTCGGATCGTGTTTTCCGGGTCCTTAGGGGGGAGGGGGAGCAGCCCCAAGTCGTGGTCCACATTGGCACCAACGACATAGGTAGGAAAGAGGACAAGGATGTCAGGCAGGCTTTCAGGGAGCTAGGATGGAAGCTCAGAACTAGAACAAACAGAGTTGTTATCTCTGGGTTGTTGCCCGTGCCACGTGATAGTGAGATGAGGAATAGGGAGAGAGAGCATTTAAACACGTGGCTACAGGGATGGTGCAGGCGGGAGGGTTTCAGATTTTTGGATAACTGGGGCTCTTTCTGGGGAAGGTGGGACCTCTACAGACAGGATGGTCTACATCTGAACCTGAGGGGCACAAATATCCTGGGGGGAAGATTTGTTAGTGCTCTTTGGGGGGGTTTAAACTAATGCAGCAGGGGCATGGGAACCTGGATTGTAGTTTTAGGGTAAGGGAGAATGAGAGTATAGAGGTCAGGAGCACAGATTTGACGTCGCAGGAGGGGGCCAGCGTTCAGGTAGGTGGTTTGAAGTGTGTCTACTTCAATGCCAGGAGTATACGAAACAAGGTAGGGGAACTGGCAGCGTGGGTTGGTACCTGGGACTTCGATGTTGTGGCCATTTCGGAGACATGGATAGAGCAGGGACAGGAATGGATGTTGCAGGTTCCGGGGTTTAGGTGTTTTAGTAAGCTCAGAGAAGGAGGCAAAAGAGGGGGAGGTGTGGCGCTGCTAGTCAAGAGCAGTATTACGGTGGCGGAGAGGATGCTAGATGGGGACTCTTCTTCCGAGGTAGTATTGGCTGAAGTTAGAAACAGGAAAGGAGAGGTCACCCTGTTGGGAGTTTTTTATAGGCCTCCTAATAGTTCTAGGGATGTAGAGGAAAGGATGGCGAAGATGATTCTGGATATGAGCGAAAGTAACAGGGTAGTTATTATGGGAGACTTTAACTTTCCAAATATTGACTGGAAAATATATAGTTCGAGGACAATAGATAGGTCGTTTTTTGTACAGTGTGTGCAGGAGGGTTTCCTGAAACAATATGTTGACAGGCCAACAAGAGGCGAGGCCACGTTGGATTTGGTTTTGGGTAATGAACCAGGCCAGGTGTTGGATTTGGAGGTAGGAGAGCACTTTGGGGACAGTGACCACAATTCGGTGACGTTTACGTTAATGATGGAAAGGGATAAGTATACACCGCAGGGCAAGAGTTATAGCTGGGGGAAGGGCAATTATGATGCCATTAGACGTAACTTGGGGGGGATAAGGTGGAGAAGTAGGCTGCAAGTGTTGGGCACACTGGATAAGTGGGGCTTGTTCAAGGATCAGCTACTGCGTGTTCTTGATAAGTATGTACCGGTCAGACAGGGAGGAAGGCGTCGAGCGAGGGAACCGTGGTTTACCAAGGAAGTGGAATCTCTTGTTAAGAGGAAGAAGAAGGCCTATGTGAAGATGAAGTGTGAAGTTTCGGTTGGGGCGATGGATAGTCGCCTTGTTGGCTACAAGGTAGCGAGGAAGGATCTAAAGAGAGAGCTAAGATGAGCAAGGAGGGGACATGAGAAGTATTTGGCAGGAAGGATCAAGGAAAACCCAAAAGCTTTCTATAGGTATGTCAGGAATAAGCGAATGACTAGGGAAAGAGTAGGACCAGTCAAGGACAGGGATGGGAAATTGTGTGTGGAGTCTGAAGAGATAGGCGAGATACTAAATGAATATTTTTCGTCAGTATTCACTCAGGAAAAAGATAATGTTGTGGAGGAGAATGCTGAGCCCCAGGCTAATAGAATAGATGGCATTGAGGTACGTAGGGAAGAGGTGTTGGCAATTCTGGACAGGCTGAAAATAGATAAGTCCCCGGGACCTGATGGGATTTATCCTAGGATTCTATGGGAGGCCAGGGAAGAGATTGCTGGACCTTTGGCTTTGATTTTTATGTCATCATTGGCTACAGGAATAGTGCCAGAGGACTGGAGGACAGCAAATGTGGTCCCTTTGTTCAAAAAGGGGAGCAGAGACAACTCCGGCAACTATAGACCGGTGAGCCTCACGTCTGTAGTGGGTAAAGTCTTGGAGGGGATGACAAGGGACAAGATTTATAATCATCTAGATAGGAATAATATGATCAGGGATAGTCAGCATGGCTTTGTGAAGGGTAGGTCATGCCTCACAAACCTTATTGAGTTCTTTGAGAAGGTGACTGAACAGGTAGACGAGGGTAGAGCAGTTGATGTGGTGTATATGGATTTCAGCAAAGCGTTTGATAAGGTTCCCCATGGTAGGCTATTGCAAAAAATACGGAGGCTGGGGATTGAGGGTGATTTAGAGATGTGGATCAGAAATTGGCTAGCTGAAAGAAGACAGAGGGTGGTGGTTGATGGGAAATGTTCAGAATGGAGTACAGTCACAAGTGGAGTACCACAAGGATCTGTTCTGGGGCCGTTGCTGTTTGTCATTTTTATCAATGACCTAGAGGAAGGCGCAGAAGGGTGGGTGAGTAAATTTGCAGACGATACTAAAGTCGGTGGTGTTGTCGATAGTGTGGAAGGATGTAGCAGGTTACAGAGGGATATAGATAAGCTGCAGAGCTGGGCTGAGAGGTGGCAAATGGAGTTTAATGTAGAGAAGTGTGAGGTGATTCACTTTGGAAGGAATAACAGGAATGCGGAATATTTGGCTAATGGTAAAGTTCTTGAAAGTGTGGCTGAGCAGAGGGATCTAGGTGTCCATGTACATAGATCCCTGAAAGTTGCCACCCAGGTTGATAGGGTTGTGAAGAAGGCCTATGGAGTGTTGGCCTTTATTGGTAGAGGGATTGAGTTCCGGAGTCGGGAGGTCATGTTGCAGCTGTACAGAACTCTGGTCCGGCCGCATTTGGAGTATTGCGTACAGTTCTGGTCACCGCATTATAGGAAGGACGTGGAGGCTTTGGAGCGGGTGCAGAGGAGATTTACCAGGATGTTGCCTGGTATGGAGGGAAAATCTTATGAGGAAAGGCTGACGGACTTGAGGTTGTTTTCCTTGGAGAGAAGAAGGTTAAGAGGAGACTTAATAGAGGCATACAAAATGATCAGGGGGTTGGATAGGGTGGACAGTGAGAGCCTTCTCCCGCGGATGGATATGGCTGGCACGAGGGGACATAACTTTAAACTGAGGGGTAATAGATATAGGACAGAGGTCAGAGGTAGGTTCTTTACGCAAAGAGTAGTGAGGCCGTGGAATGCCCTACCTGCTACAGTAGTGAACTCGCCAACATTGAGGGCATTTAAAAGTTTATTGGATAAACATATGGATGATAATGGCATAGTGTAGGTTAGATGGCTTTTGTTTCGGTGCAACATCGTGGGCCGAAGGGCCTGTACTGCGCTGTATTGTTCTATGTTCTATGTTCTATTCAATCTCTCCTCACAGCTAATATCCTCCATACCAGGCAACATCCTGGTAAACCTTTTCTGTACCCTCTCTTAAAAGCGTCCATGTCCTGTTAGTCAAGGACAATATTACGGTGGCAGAAAGGATGTTTGATGAGGACTCGTCTACTGAGGTAGTATGGGCTGAGGTTAGAAACAGGAAAGGAGAGGTCACCCTGTTAGGACATTAGGACATTTTGAGGACATTACCAGTGCGGTAGATAACGGGGAGCCAATGGATGTGGTATATCTGAATTTCCAGAAAGCCTTTGACAAGGTGCCACACAAAAGGTTGCTGCATAAGATAAAGATGCATGGCATTAAGGGGAAAGTAGTAGCATGGATAGAGGATTGGTTAATTAATAGAAAGCAAAGAGTGGGGATTAATGGATGTTTCTCTGGTTGGCAATCAGTAGGTAGTGGTGTCCCTCAGGGATCAGTGTTGGGCCCACAACTGTTCACAATTTACATAGATGATTTGGAGTTGGGGACCAAGGGCAATGTGTCCAAGTTTGTAGACGACACTGAGATGAGTGGTAAAGCAAAAAGTGCAGAGGATACTGGAAGTCTGCAGAGGGATTTGGATAGGCTAAGTGATTGGGCTAGGGTCTGGCAGATGGAATACAATGTTGACAAATGCGAGGTTATCCATTTTGGTAGGAATAACAGCAAAAGGGATTATTATTTAAATGATAAAATATTAAAACATGCTGCTGTGCAGAGAGACCTGGGTGTGCTAGTGCATGAGTCGCAAAAAGTTGGTTTACAGGTGCAACAGGTGATTAAGAAGGCAAATGGGGACTTCCGGTTGCGGCTATGCGGAGCTAAGCCGCACGATTCGGCAGCTCCCGCTATCACGGACTTTCGGGCTCTTTAGAGGAGCCCCAACGGAAATTTTTTTGAAGACAACCCGTGGGGAAGGGAAGAGAGAGGTCCCCCTTCAACTTTTATGGACCAGACCAGAAGTGAAACAGCCAAAAAAGCGGCATTGGAGCAGCGGGAGAAGCGAGGGAAGAAAAGCAAAATGGTGGCGGCCGGTGACAAAGCGGAGTACGGGCCGGAGCTGCAGGAGTTCATCAAGCGCTGCTTCGAGGAGCTGCGGAAGGAGATGCTGGCGCCTATGCTGTCGGCAATAGAAGGACGAGGGATGACCCAGAAGGCCCACGAGGTAAAGATCCAGGAGGTACAGAAAAGAGTCAGTGAGAATGAGGACGAGATCTTGGGCATGGCGATGAGAGTGGAGGAGCACGAGGCGCTGCACAAGAGGTGGGCGGGAAGATTCGAAGACCTGGAGAACAGGTCGAGGAGAAAGAACCTGCGGATCCTGTGTCCCCCTGAAGGAGTGGAGGGGGCCGATGCCGGGGCATACGCGAGCACGATGCTCGGGGCGATGATGGGCGCGGAGGCCCCTTCGAGGCCGCTGGAGCTGGATGGGGCACACCGGGTGCTGGCGAGGAGGCCCAAGGCAAACGAGCCGCCAAGGGCGATGGTGGTGAGGTTCCACCATTTCACAGACAGAGAGAGGGTCCTGAAATGGGCCAAGAAGGAGCGGAGCAGCAAGTGGGACAATGCAGAGATCCGAATATACCCGGACTGGAGCACGGAGGTTGCAAAGAGGAGAGCGGGTTTCAACCAGGCCAAGGCGGTGTTGCACCGGAAAGGAGTGAAATTCGGAATGCTGCAGCCAGTGTGACTGTGGGTCACACACAAGGATCAACACTATTATTTCGAAATGCCTGAAGAGGCGTGGACCTTCATACAAACTGAAAAGTTGGACTCAAACTGAGGGTTTGTGAGGGTGGGGGGGATGTTTGATGTTTGATGGTTGTTGTATATAAGGGGTCAATCACGCGCAGGAAATGTTCCATGGGCTGGGGGAGAGAGACAGGAGCTGCGTCAGAGGGGGCGGGGTAGGCTTCGGAAAGCGCGGGGTTTTTCCCGCGCTAGGGAAGAAAGGCGGGAAGGGGAATGGAGGAATGCACACTGATTGGGAGACTCCCACATGGGGAGGTCAATGGGACGGCGGGGGAAGCCGGCGTCAGCAGGTGTCAGCTGACTTACGGAAGTGATATGGGGGGGCGCAAAAAAGCTAGACACGGGTCTAGCGGGGGGGGAGGGGAGGGGGGAAAGTGGGGGGAAAAAGGGTTGCTGCTGCACTGGCCGAAAGGGAATGGGACACAGAAGAGGTGGTCGGGGCGGGGGGCTCCTGGCTGGGGGATTGGAGGGTGAGGGTGGCGCGGACACGGGACTGGCCTAGAAAAGGAGATGGCTAGCCGGGAGGCGGGGGGGGGGGGGGGGGGGGGTGAGAGCCCCTCAAATCCGGCTGATAACGTGGAACGTGAGGGGCCTGAACGGGCCGGTGAAGAGGGCCCGAGT
Source organism: Scyliorhinus torazame (assembly GCF_047496885.1). Classification (NCBI taxonomy): domain Eukaryota; kingdom Metazoa; phylum Chordata; class Chondrichthyes; order Carcharhiniformes; family Scyliorhinidae; genus Scyliorhinus; species Scyliorhinus torazame. The sequence goes on from NC_092714.1 coordinate 160,141,167, forward strand.
GTTCGTGCACTTAAAGGGACTGAAGGCAGACGTGGTCATGCTCCAAGAGACACATCTGAAGGTGGCAGACCAGGTCAGGTTAAGAAAGGGATTGTAGGACAGGTATCCCATTTGGGGCTGGACGCGAAGAATAGAGGGGTGGCAATATTGGTGGGGAAGCTGGTGTCATTTGAGGCCAAGACTATCGTAGTGGATAATGGAGGGAGATATGTGATGGTGAGCGGTAAGTTGCAGGGGACGTGGGTGGTGTTGGTAAATGTATACGCCCCGAACTGGGATGATGCTAGATTCATGAAGCACATGTTGGGGCGCATTCCGGACCTGGAGGTAGGAAGCCTGGTAATGGGTGGGGGTTCAATACGGTGTTGGACCCAGCACTGGACTGTTCCAGATCGAGGACTGGAAAGAGGCCGGCGGCGGCCAGGGTGCTTAGGGGGTTTATGGATCAGATGGGGGGAGTGGACCCGTGGAGGTTTGCTAGGCCGCAGGCCAGGGAAGTTTCTTTTTTCTCCCACGTGCACAAAGCCTACTCCCGGATAGGTTTTTTTGTCCTGGGCAGGGCGCTCATCCCGAAAGTGGAGGGAACGGAGTATTCGGCCAGAGCGGTTTCGGATCACGCCCCGCACTGGGTGGAACTGGAGCTGGGACAGGAGAGGGACCAACGCCCGCTGTGGCGGTTGGATGTGGGGCTGCTGGCAGATGAGGTGGTGTGTGGAAGGGTGAGGGGGTGCATCGAAAGGTACTTGGAGGCCAACGACAACGGGGAGGTGCCGGTGGGGGTGGTATGGGAGGCGTTGAAGGCGGTGATCAGGGGAGAGCTAATCTCCATCAGGGCTCATAGGGAGAAGACAGAGGGCATGAAAAGGGAGAGGTTCGTGGGGGAGATTTTAAGAGTGGACAGGAGATACGCAGAGGCCCCTGAGGAGAGATTACTTGGGGAAAGACGACGTCTCCAGACGGAGTTTGATCTGTTGACCACAGGGAAGGCGGAGGCACAGTGGAGGAAGGCGCAGGGGGCGACCTACGAGTATGGGGAAAAGGCGAGTCGGATGCTGGCACACCAGCTCCGTAAGAGGATGGCAGCGAGGGAAATAGGGGAAGTCAAGGGTGGAAGGGGAGCCACGGTGCGGAGTGCGATGAAAATAAACAAGGTATTCAAGGCCTTCTATGAGGAGCTGTACAGATCCCAGCCCCCAGCGGGGGAAGAGGGAATGAGACGATTCCTAGACCAACTGAGATTCCCGAGGGTGGAGGAGCAAGAGGTGGCTGCTTTGGGGGCACCAATTGGGTTGGAGGAGCTGAGCAAGGGTTTGGGGAGCATGCAGGCGGGGAAGGCCCGGGACCGGACGGGTTCCCGGTGGAGGTCTACAGGAAGTACGTAGACCTGTTGGCCCCGCTACTAGTGAGGACCTTTAATGAGGCAAGAGAGGAAGGGACCCTGCCCCCGACAATGTCGGAGGCGACGATTTCTTTGATCCTAAAGCGGGACAAGGACCCACTGCAATGTGGATGCTAAGTTACTGGCAAAAGTGCTGGCTACGAGGATCGAGGACTGTGTCCCGGGGGTGATCCACGAGGACCAGACGGGATTTGTACAGGGCAGGCAACTAAACACCAATGTGTGGCGGCTCTTAAACGTGATAATGATGCCATCGGAGGAGGGAGAGGCGGAGATAGTGGCAGCTATAGACGCGGAGAAGGCCTTTGACCGAGCAGAGTGGGAACTTATGGGAAGTGCTGCGTAGGTTTGGGTTCGGGGGAGGGTTTATCAGTTGGGTTAAGCTCCTTTACAGAGACCCGGTGGTGAGTGTAGTGACGAACAGGCAGAGGTCGGAGTACTTTCGGCTGTACCGAGGGACGAGGCAGGGGTGCCCCCTGTCCCCCCCTGCTGTTTGCATTGGCGATCGAACCCTTGGCCATGTCATTGAGGGAGTCTAGGAAATGGAGGGGGGTGGTCCGAGGGGGAGAAGAGCATCGGGTGTCGCTTTATGCGGATGACCTGTTGCTGTATGTGGCGGATCCAGTGGAGGGGATGGTGGAGGTCATGCAGACTCTAAGGGAGTTTGGGGATTTTTCGGGCTATAAACTCAATGTAGGGAAGAGTGAGCTTTTTGTAGTACAGGCAGGGGACCAAGAAAGGGGGATAGGGGATCTACCGCTGAGGAGGGCGGAGGGGAGCTTTCGGTACCTGGGGATCCAGATAGCCAGGAGTTGGGTGACCCTACATAAACTGAATCTGACGAGGTTGGTGGAGCAGATGGAGGAGGACTTCAAAAGATGGGACATGTTGCCGCTCTCGCTAGCGGGTAGAGTGCAGTCGGTCAAAATGGTGGTCCTTCCGAGGTTTCTTTATGTGTTTCAGTGCCTTCCCATCGTGATCACCAAGGCCTTTTTTAAGAGAGTAGGTAGGAGTATTATGGGGTTTGTGTGGGCGAATAGGACCCCGAGGGTAAGGAGAGGGTTTCTGGAACGCAGTCGGGACTGAGGAGGGTTGGCGCTGCCAAACCTAGGGAGGGCAGCAAATGTGGCGATGATCCGCAAGTGGGTGATGGAGGGAGAGGGGGCGGCATGGAAGAGGGTGGAGATGGCGTCCTGTAAAGGAACGAGCCTGGGGGCGTTGGTGACAGCACTGCTGCCGCTCTCGCCGTCAAAGTATACCACAAGCCCGGTGGTGGCAGCAACGCTAAGGATCTAGGGCCAGTGAAGACGGCACAGGGGTGCAATGGAAGCCTTGGTGTGGTCCCCGATCAGGGGTAACCACCGGTTTGTCCCGGGGAGGATGGACGGGGGGTTTCAGAGCTGGCATCGGGCGGGGATTAGAAGAATGGGGGACCTGTTCATTGACGGGATATTTGCGAGCCTAGGGGCACTGGAGAAGTTTGAGATACCCCCTGGAAATGCTTTTAGATTCATGCAGGTGAGGGCATTTGTGAGGCAACAGGTGAGGGAATTCCCGTTGCTCCCGGCACAAGAAATTCAAGACAGGGTGATCTCGGGTGTATGGGTCGGGGAGGGCAAGGTGTCAGCAATATACCAGGAGATGAAAGAAGAGGGGGAAGCGTTGGTAGAGGAGCTGAAGGGTAAATGGGAGGAGGAGCTGGGGGAGGAGATTGAGGAGGGGTTATGGGCTGATGCCCTAGGTAGGGTTAATACCTCCTCCTCGTGTGCCAGGCACAGCCTGATACAATTTAAGGTGGTTCACAGAGCGCACTTGACGGGGGCAAGGTTCAGTAGGTTCTTTGGGGTAGAGGACAGATGTGGAAGGTGCTCAGGGAGTCCAGCGAACCATGTCCATATGTTTTGGTCATGCCCGGCACTGGAGGGGTTCTGGAGAGGAGTGGCGGGAGCAATATCTCAGGTGGTGAAAGTCCGGGTCAAGCCAAGCTGGGGGCTAGCAATGTTTGGAGACGCATTCTGGCCTTTGCGTCCCTAGTAGCCCGGCGAAGGATCTTGCTAATGTGGAAGGAGGCGAAGCCCCCCAGCGTGGAGGCCTGGATAAACAACATGACTGGGTTCATTAAGCTGGAGAGGATAAAGTTTGCCTTGAGAGGGTCTGCGCAGGGGTTCTACAGGCGGTGGCAACCGTCCCTAGACTATCTCGCGGAGCGTTAGAGGAAGGTCGGTCAGCAGGAGCAGCAACCCAGGGGGGGGGGGCGTCCTCTGAAGGGGGGGGGAGGGGGGAGGGGGGGAGGGGGGAGGGGGGAATGGGGGGCTTGCATGGGGGGGTGGATGAGCAAGTGAAAACATGAAGGATTTGGGAAACTGGCACGTGCGGGAGAGAGCCAGTGAACAAAGCTATGTAACATATCGTTTTACCATGTATATATCTTGCTTTGTGCGATTTCTTGCTATTTTGTACGAGGGGGGGGTTACTGTTTGTAAGGGTGAAAAATTGTGTTAAAAAACTTTAATAAATATATATATTTTTTTAAAAGAATGCAAATGGAATTTTGTCCTTCATTGCTAGAGGGATGGAGTTTAAGACTAGGGAGGTTATGCTGCAATTGTATAAGGTGTTAGTGAGGCCACACCTGGTGTATTGTGTTCAGTTTTGGTCTCCTTACTTGAGAAAGGACGTACTGGCACTGGAGGGTGTGCAGAGGAGAATCACTAGGTTTCTCCCAGAGCAGAAGGGGTTGGATTACGAGGAGAGGTTGAGTAGACTGGGACTGTACTCGTTGGAATTTAGAAGGATGAGGGGAGATCTTATAGAAACATATAAAATTATGAAGGGAATAGATAGGATAGATGCGGGCAGGTTGTTTCCACTGGCGGGTGAAAGCAGAACTAGGGGGCATAGTCTCAAAATAAGGGGAAGTAGATTTAGAACTGAGTTTAGGAGGAACTTCTTCACCCAAAGGGTTGTGAATCTATGGAATTTCTTGCCCAGTGAAGCAGTAGAGGCTCCTTCATTAAATGTTTTTAAGATAAAGATAGATAGTTTTTTGAAGAATAAAGGGATTAAGGGTTATGGTGTTTGGGCCGGATTGTGGAGCTGAGTCCACAAAAGATCAGCCATGATCTCATTGAATGGTGGAGCAAGCTCGAGGGGCCAGATGGCCTACTCCTGCTCCTAGTTCTTATGTTCTTATGTTAGGGGTTTTCTATAGGCCTCCGAAAAGTTCCAGAGATGTAGAGGAAAGGATTGCAAAGATGATTCTGGATAGGAACGAAAGCAACAGGGTAGTTGTTATGGGAGACTTTAACTTTCCAAATATTGACTGGAAACGCTATAGTTCGAGTACTTTAGATGGGTCTGTTTTTGTCCAATGTGTGCAGGAGGGTTTCCTGACACAGTATGTAGATAGGCCAACGAGAGGCGAGGCCATATTGGATTTGGTACTGGTAATGAACCAGGACAGATGTTAGATTTGGAGGTAGGTGAGCACTTTGGTGATAGTGACCACAATTCGATTACGTTTACTTTACTGATGGAAAGGGATAGGTGTATACCGCAGGGCAAGAGTTATATCTGGGGGAAAGGCAATTATGATGCGATGAGGCAAGACTTAGGATGCATCGGATGGAGAGGAATGCAGGGGATGGGCACAATGGAAATGTGGAGCTTGTTCAAGGAACAGCTACTGTACCTATCAGGCAGGGAGGAAGTGGTCGAGCAAGGGAACCGTGGTTTACTAAAGCAGTCGAAACACTTGTCAAGAGGAAGAAGGAGGCTTATGTAAATATGAAACATGAAGGTTCAGTTAGGGCGCTCGGGAGTTACAAGTTAGCTAGGAAGGACCTAAAGAGAGAGCAAAGAAGAGCCAGGAGGGGACATGAGAAGTCTTTGGCAGGTAGGATCAAGGATAACCCGAAAGCTTTCTATAGATATGTCAGGAATAAAAGAATGACTAGGTTAAGAGTAGGGCCAGTCAAGGACAGTAGTGGGAAGTTGTGCTTGGAGTCCGAGGAGATAGGAGAGGTGCTAAATGAATATTTTTCGTCAGAATTCACACAGGAAAAAGACAATGTTGTCGAGGAGAATACTGAGATTCAGGCTACTCGACTAGAAGGGCTTGAGGTTCATAAGGAGGAGGTGTCAGCAATTCTGGAAAGTGTGAAAATAGATAAGTCCCCTGGGCCAGATGGGATTTATCCTAGGATTCTCTGGGAAGCTAGGGAGGAGATTGCTGAGCCTTTGGCTTTGATCTTTAAGTCATCTTTGTCTACAGGAATAGTGCCAGAAGACTGGAGGATAGCAAATGTTGTCCCCTTGTTCAAGAAGGGGAGCAGAGACAACCCCGGTAACTATAGACCAGTGAGCCTTACTTCTGTTGTGGGCAAAATCTTGGAAAGGTTTATAAGAGATAGGATGTAAAATCATCTGGAAAGGAATCATTTGATTAGAGATAGTCAACACGGTTTTGTGAAGGGTAGGTCGTGCCTCACAAACCTTATTGAGTTCTTTGAGAAGGTGACCAAATCGGTGGATGAGGGTAAAGCAGTTGATGTGGTGTATATGGATTTCAGTAAAGCGTTTGATCAGGTTCCCGACGGTAGGCTACTGCAGACAATATGGAGGCATGGGATTCAGGGTGATTTAGCAGTTTGGATCAGAAATTGGCTAGCTGGAAGAAGACAAAGGGTGGTGGTTGATGGGAAATGTTCAGACTGGAGTCCAGTTACTAGTGGTGTACCACAAGGATCTGTTTTGGGGCCACTGCTGTTTTTCATTTTTATAAATGACCTGGAGGAGGGCGTAGAAGAATGGGTGAGTAAATTTGCAGATGACACTAAAGTCGGTGGAGTTGTGGACAGTGCGGAAGGATGTTACAAGTTAAAGAGAGACATAGATAAGCTGCAGCACTGTGCTGAGAGGTGGCAAATGGAGTTTAACGCAGAAAAGTGTGAGGTGATTCATTTTGGAAGGAGTAACAGGAAGACAGAGTACTGGGCTAATGGTAAGATTCTTGGCAGTGTGGATGAGCAGAGAGGTGTCCATGTACACAGATCCCTGAAAGTTGCCACCCAGGTTGAGAGGGTTGTCTAGAAGGCGTACGGTGGGTTAGGTTTTATTGGTAGAGGGATTGAATTTCGGAGCCATGAGGTCATGTTGCAGCTGTACAAAACTCTGGTGCGACCGCATTTGGAGTATTGCGTGCAATTCTGGTCGCCGCATTATAGGAAGGATGTGGAAGCATTGGAAAGGGTGCAGAGGAGATTTACCAGAATGTTGCTTGGTTCGGAGGGAAGATCTTATGAGGAAAGGCTGAGGGACTTGAGGCTGTTTTCGTTAGAGAGAAGAAGGTTAAGAGGTGACTTAATTGAGGCATACAAGATGGTCAGAGGATTGGATAGGGTGGACAGTGAGAGCCTTTTTCCTCGGATGGTGATGTCTAGCACGAGGGGACATAGCTTTAAATTGAGGGGAGATAGATATAAGACAGATGTCAGAGGTAGGTCCTTTACTCAGAGAATAGTAAGGGCGTGGAATGCCCTGCCTGCAACAGTAGTGGACTCGCCAACACTAAGGGCATTCAAATGGTCATATGGACAATAAGGGAATAGTGTAGATGGGCTTTAGAGTGGTTTCACAGGTTGTCACAACATCGAGGGCCGAAGGGCCTGCACTGCGCTGTAATGTTCTATGTTCTATGTTCTATGTTCTGGTAGTGTGGTGACCAGAATTGGACACAGTATTCCAAATGTGGCCGAAACAACATACTATATAGCTGTTTCATAATTTGTCAGCTTTTATATTCGGTGCCCTGTCCGACGAAGGCAAGCATGCCATATGCTTTCTTTACCACCATTTCCACCTGTGCTGCCACTTTTAAGGATCTGTGGACCTGCACGCCCAGATCTCTCTGTGTCTCTATGCTCCTGATGGTTCTGCCATTTATTTTATAGCTCCCACCTGAATTGGATTTATCAAACTGCATCACCTCGCATTTGCCCGGTGTGATGAACGGTTACTGTAACACTGTATCCTTGTCATCATGTAAGGTGATGTCCCCTTTAAGACCGGGCTTGGAACCCCGGGGAACTCTGCCTCCGGCTCCACCCATCTGGGAGCCGTATATAAGGGGCTGCCTTGTGGGCGGCACACGTCTCGGCACCAGTCCAGTTCTTAGTTTATTAAAGCCTTCTTTACCGTTTACATTCTAGGCGTCGTTATTGAGGGCACCACAATTTAATAAACTAAACTACATCAGGATGGACGCAGGCCTAAAACCAGAGAAGCTCAACCTGGAAGAACGGACACCGGAGGCAACGGAAATTTTTTAATACTGGCTCCGATGCTTCGAGCCTACCTGGACTCCTCAGAGACTTCCATCCTGGGGCCACGCAAGCTGCGTCTACTCCACACCCGGGTGAGTCACAGAATCTCCGCCACGCTCAAAAAGGCGACGACTTATGAAGAGGCGGTCGAGGTACTCCGCAAGCGGTTTGTCAAACCCATCAACGAGGTACACGCCAGGCATCTGCTCTCTACCTGCCGGCAGCGCTCGGGGCAATCGCTAGACGAATTTGTCGAAAAACTCACCACGCTTGCCAGGGACTGTGATCATCAGGATGTGACAGGGGAAGTCCATATGAACCTACACATCAGAGACGCTTTCGTATCCGGCATCCGCTCGACCTACATCTGGCAGCGGCTGCTAGAAAACGGGGCAAAAGACCTCCAGGACATGCTAACGCTCGCCTCCTCGCTGGAGGTGGCCCGACATAACTTGGGTACGTACACTGCGGACTCTGCGAGCCCCCCCCTGGACTTCCTCAGACTCAGCCATATTACAGGCCTGCGCCACGCGGCGACCCGCTCATCATGGGGGCACACCGTGCTACTTCTGCGGGCAGGGCAGCACCCACGCCCATGCTGCCCAGCCCGCTCCACGATCTGCAGCGACTGCGGGAAGAAGGGGCATTTTGAGAGGGTCTGCCTGGCCAGACCCAGGGGCCAGAAGAACAAGGAACAGCCGGCCCGAAAATCAGGCTCTCAGGCCCGCAGGCCTCGCAATGCGGCTGCGCACTGACCTGACACGCCCCCTTCTGACGCGTCATCAGCCTCGTGCGAATCATGGGAGCGGCCATCTTGTCGGTGGCCATCTTCTCGACCCGACACGCGCAGCTGACGGCGGTGGCCATTTTACGAGTCCGACTCAGCTGAGGACTCTGACTACCCGCGAGTGGGAGCGATCACCCTCGACCAAACTCGGCCAAAACACCTGCAGAACTCTATGATGCAGGTCCAGGTCAACGGGCGCAACACTGCATGCCTCTTCGACTCCGGGAGCACGGAGACCTTTATCCATACTGAAACGGTAAGGCGCTGCTCCCTGTACACCCATCCCGCATCCCAAACCATAGCTCTCGCATCCGGGTCCCACTCAGTACAAATCAAGGGGTACTGTATTGTGGATCTCTCGATCCAGGGCGCCAAGTACACCCGTTTCAAATTTTATATCCTTCCCCACCTCTGTGCTCCCCTGCTGCTTGGACTGGATTTCCAGTGCAGCCACCGAAGCCTGACACTGAAGTTCGGCGGACCCTTGCCCCCCCTCACGGTATGCTGCCTTGCGACACTGAAAGTCGCATCCCCCTCGCTATTCGCGAACCTCACTCCCGACTGTAAGCCCGTCGCCACCAAGAGCCGGCGCTACAGTGCCCAAGATATGACTTTTATCAAGTCAGAGGTCCAGCGTTTACTGGGAGAGGGGGTCATCGAGGCTAGCAACAGCCATTGGAGAGCACAAGTGGTGGTAGTCCGGTCTGGGGATAAGAAACGGATGGTCGTGGATTATAGCCAGACCATAAACCGATTCACGCAGCTTGATGCGTACCCCCTTCCTCGCATCGCGGAAATGGTAAATCGGATCGTCCAATACCGAGTATTTTCCATGGTCGACCTCAAATCTGCCTACCACCAGCTCCCCATCCGGCCAAAAGACCGCCCCTATACTGCCTTTGAAGCAGCCGGCCAGCTCTTCCACTTCCTCAGGGTCCCTTTCGGCGTCACAAATGGGGTCTCCATCTTTCAAAGGGCGATGGATCAAATGGTGGACCAGTACGGTTTGCGGGCTACATACCCGTACTTGGACAATGTCACCATCTGTGGTCATGACCAGCAGGACCATGATGCAAACCTCAAAGTTCCTCCGGACTGCCCGAGCCCTTAACCTGACCTACAATGAGGAAAAATGCGTTTTCCACACAACCTGGCTAGCCATCCTCGGTTATGCCGTGGAAAACGGGGTCCTAGGTCCTGACCCCGACCGCATGCGCCCCCTTAAGGAACTCCCCCTCCCCCGCAGCCTCAAGGCCCTCAAATGGTGCTTTGGGCTCTTCTCCTACTACGCCCAGTGGGTCCCCAAGTATGCGGACAAAGCCCGCACATAAAGACCACCACTTTTTCCCTCTCGGCTGAGGCTCGATTGGCCTTCAACCGCATCAAGGCCGATATCGTCAAGGCCGCTATGCACGCGGTGGACGAAACTATCCCCTTCCAGGTAGAGAGCGATGCATCAGACATCGCCCTGGCTGCTACCCTCAGTCAAGGAGGCAGACCAGTAGCGTTCTTCTCCCGAACCCTCACCGCCTCCGAGGTTCGGCACTCTGCAGTCGAGAAGGAGGCACAAGCCATTGTGGAGGCTGTGCGGCGCTGGAGGCACTACCTAGCCGGTAGGAGGTTCACCCTCGTCACCGACCAACGGTCAGTCGCCCATATGTTCAATAACACACAACGGGGCAAAATAATAAATGATAAAATTTTGAGGTGGAGGATCAAACTCTCCAGCGACACGTACGATATCAAGTATCGTCCAGGGGAGCTCAACGAGCCCCCAGATGCCCTGTCCCGCAGCACATGCGCCAGCGCGCAGGACGACCGCCTGCAAGCCATCTACAATGACCTCTGCCACCCGGCTCGTCCATTTTATCAAGTCCCGCAACCTACCTTACTCAACCAAGGAGGTCAAGGCCATGATCAGGGCCTGCCAGATCTGTGCGGAGTGCAAACCGCACTTCTACCGGCCAGACAAGGTTCGGCTCGTGAAGGCCTCTGGGCCCTTTGAGCGACTGAGCGTGGACTTCAAGGGGCCCCTCCCGTCCACCAATCGTAATGCCTATTTCCTCACCGTTATCGATGAGTTCTCTCGCTATCCATTCGCCATTCCCTGCCCCGACATGACCTCAGCCACGGTGATTAAGGCACTGCACAGCATCTTCACCCTGTTCAGTTTCCCCGCTTATATCCACAGCGACCGGGGTACACCGTTCCTGAGCGATGAACTGCGTCAGTATCTGCTCAGCAAAGGCATAGCCTCGAGCAGAACGACCAGTTATAACCCGCGGGGAAACGGGCAAGTGGGGAGGGAAAACGCGACAGTGTGGAAGGCTGTCCTTCTGGCCCTACGGTCAAGGAGTCTCCCAACTACCCACTGGCAGGAGGTCCTGCCCGATGCCCTACACTCCATTAGGTCACTCCTCTGCATGGCCACGAATGAGACCCCTCACAACCGATTGTTTGTCTTCCCCAGGAAGTCTACCTCCGGGGTCTCGCTCCCACCTTGGCTGACAGCTCCGGGACCTGTTCTTCTCCGGAGGCACACGAGGAGCCATAAAACGGACCCCCTGGTCGAAAAGGTCCGATTACTCCACGCCAACCCCAGTTATGCCTACGTCGAGTACCCCGACGGAAGGCAAGATACGGTTTCCCTCCAGGATCTGGCACCCGCTGGATTCCCCACTACAGACGCCACTTCCCGCGGCGCTCCCCTGCAGGACCCGGCACCCCCTACAACACACCCCCTCCCGGCCCGACTCCCCGTTGGTGAGCACCTACTGCGCGTGCCCCCTAGCGCCCCCCCCTTTACACACCCCGCCGGTGCCGGCATCGCTACCCCCGGCCCTGCCGATTCTCCCTGCCCCCGACCCGGACCGAAGCTCCAACCGCCGTGCTCCCGGACGTACCCTCAACCAAGACGTCAGTGTCCGCCGCACCACCGCCCGAACTGAGGAGATTGATGAGGATGATCCAGCCACCGAGACGGATGGAGTTATGATGGCACTTCACCCCCGCCGGACTCTTTTTTAAACAGGGGGTGAATGTGAGGAACGGTTACTGTAACACTGTACCCTTGTCATCATGTAAAGTGATGTCCCCTTTAAGACCGGGCTTGGAACCCTGGGGAACTCAGCCTCCGGCTCCACCCATCTGGGAGCCGTGTATAAGGGGCTGCCTTGTGGGCAGCGTAGCTGTTAGCACACGTCTCGGCACCAGTCTAGTTCTTAGTTTATTAAAGTTCTATAGTATTTACACATCACTCTGAGACACCACCAATCAACGTGTCCCTCTCCTTTGTGAATACCGATGCAAAATACTCATTAAGGAGCTCATCTACTTCCTTTGGTTCTGCACATAATTTCCCTCCTTTGTCCTTGAGTGGACCAACTCTTTCTCTAGCTATCCTCTTGTTCCTAATATACGTGTAAAATGCTTTAGGATTCTCCTTAATCCTGGCTGCCAAGGACATTTCTCAACCCCTTTTGCTCTCCTTAACTCCCTATTTGAGCTCTTTTCTACTTTCCTTGTATTCTGCAAGTGCTTCATCTGTGTTTAGGTGCCTGTACCTCACGTAGGCATGTTTTTTCTTTTTGACTAGACTCGCAATTTCCCTGGTCATCCATGGTTCTTGAGTCCTACCTTTCCTGTCCTTCCTTTTTACCAGCACATGGGGTTTGGTCGCCCTCTGGGTTGTGGGGAGAGGTATTTACGGATGTGTGGGATGGGGAGTGATGCCAGGGGCATGGTGCTGGTTACTCACCCTGGCCACACTAAGGTGGTCGTTCAACCTCTTCTGCACCGCTGTCCGGTCCTGGCAGTGAGGCCCACGGTGCTCACGGCCTCTGCCACCTGTGCCAGGCCCAGTGTACTGTGGTGGGCAGAAGCCTTCTTCCCACCTCCTTCCCACAGGGTGGTGCGCTTCTCCTTCACAGTGTCCAGCAGGGTCTCAAGCTCTGCATCCGTGAACTGGAGTGCCGCTCTCTGTGCTGCCATCTTGTTGGTTGAGATGAGTGTGTGTCGGGAGTGGAGTGCGAATATGTAGCTGCAGCTTGTCAGCCTCTCAAGTGACAATCCTGACCTTGGCGAATCGGACACCATTTTTCATTGGAATTGATTGAGTTTTACATGGCGCTTCTGCTAGCACCTTAACGGATTATGAATTGCCCCAGGACCAGCGCCAATTTAGTTGTCGGAGAAGCACCAATTCAGTCCCAGCGTCAATACATAGTTTCTGAAATGGGGAATCCCGCCTGCAATTCCTTCTCATCATTGCTTTAATTCTGCTACTCCTTAGCCTAAAACTCTGACCACTCAGTTGAGAATGCCCCACAAGAGGAAGCATCTGCTGTAGGTCTACTTAGTCAATACCTTTTAGCATTTTATATACCTCAATTTGATCTCCCTTCATTCTCCTAAACTGGAGAGTGTATTCGCATAAACTGCTCAATCTCTCTTTATGAGACAAATCTCATCTCTGGAAATCAATCCAGTGCACCTCCTTTGAACTGCCTCTAATGCAACTACATCCCTCCTCACATAAGGGAACCAAAACTGTAACAGTACTCTAGGTTCAGTCTCACTGATGCCTTGTACAGTTGCAACCCTACCCTACTTTTATACTCAATTCCTTTAGCTATGAATGCCAAAATTCCATTTGCCATCCTTATTATCTACTGTACCGGCATGCTAGTTTTCTGAGATTCATGCATGAGGACACCCAGGTCCATCTGCACTGGGAAATCTGAAGTTTCTCTCTATTTAGATCATAAGGTGCCTTTCCATTTTTCCAGCCAAAATACATAACCTCACACTTATCCACATTAAACTCCATCTACCAAACTTTGGCCCACTCACCTAACCTATCTATATCCATTTGTAAATCTTATTTCTCATTGTGACTTACTATCCCACCTATTTTAGTGTCATAAAGAACAATGAGCCTATACATGACTATCAAATCATGAACCTTTCCTTGACCTGTAGAATCTTGGGCCTACACCTGATTTATAGAATCATTATTGACCAGTATAATACTAGGACCAACACAGCTGTTAAAATCATGGGCCGGTCACTAACCTATTGAATCATGGGCCCATTTCTGACCTGTAGAATCATGGGCCTATTTCTGACATGTAGGATCATGGGCCTACTCCTAACCTACAGAACAATGGGCCCATCACTAACCTATACAATCATAAGTCCTTCAGGTACCTATACACTCATGGGCCCATTACTATCCTATGGAATCCTGAGCCCATCACTGACCTATAGAATCATCGACCCATTGCCATCCTATAGGATCCTGGTTGCGTCCCTGCCCTATCATGTGCCCATCACTGGGCTATAGAATCATGGACCTATCCCTGACCTATAGAATCATGGGTTCACCACTGACCTATAGAATCATGGATCCATCACTAGCCTATAGAATTTTTCTTTTGTTTTAGGTGCACTGGATACTGAAGGTAACCTGTAGGATCATCAATCTATACCAGATTTATAGAATCATCGGCCAATCACTGATTAATAGAAGCATTGTCCAATAACCCACCGACAGAATAATACTCTTATCTCTGATTTATTGAACCATAGGCCAATCCCTAATCTGTAGAATCATGGGCCCATTACTGACCGATAAAATCATGGGCCTATCCGTGACCGATAGAATCATGGGCCCACCACTCACCTATAGAATAATGCTCCTATATCTGACTTGGAGAATCATGGTATTGTTCCTGACCTACAGAATTATGGGCCAATCACGAATCTACGAAGTGTGTGGCTGTCCGGGATTTGTAGAATCATGCAGCCATCACTGGCCTATAGAATCATGGGCATACCCTGAACTACAGAATCATGGTAAGATGTCTTACAACACCAGGTTAAAGTCCAACAGGTTTGTTTCAAATCAGTAGCTTTCGGAGCACTGCTCCTTCCTCAGGTGAATGAAGAGGTGGGTTCCAGAAAAATATATATAGACAAAGTCAAAGATGCAATACGATACTTTGAATGTGAATCTTTGCAGATCCAGATGGAGCAACTGGAAAGAGGGATAATCACAGGTTAAAGAGGTGTGAATTGTCTCAAGCCAGGACAGTTGGTAGGATTTCACAAGCCCAGGCCAGATGGTGGGGGGTCCATTTACTTACAAAAAGAATCAAGGTTAGTAAGCTTTGTGCAGGTGAAGTGGGAGGCAGCCTAAGTGAGGCAGCCAGAGTGGAATTGAAACTTGGTAATTTGGAACAGTGTGATAATTCGATGCAGAGTGGGCAGAGGTGCTTTTCTCTTTTTGTTTTGTTTTCTTTCTTCTTGCTTTGTAACTGTTAATCTGCAGGGTGAGATCCAAAGAGAATCCTGGGAAGGTAAATGATATAAAGACCTACCTCGGGTATCTGCAGCGATAAGTGAAGGTCCGAGTTTAATAAATTTTCTTAAATAATTTAATTGGTGATAGAAATGGTGGTCATTAGGGTTAAGTGCTGCACTTGTGAGACGTGGGAGATATGTGACACTTCCAGCATCTCGGACGACTACATCTGAAGGAAGTGCACCCAATTGCAGCTCCTCACAGGCTGCATGGATAGGTTGGAGCAGCAGTTGGATGCACTTAGGAGCATGAAGGTGGCAGAAAGCGTCATAGACAGGTGTGTTAGTGATGTGGTGATACTCAAGGTGCAGGCAGATAGATGAGTGACCGCTAGAAGGGGCAGGCAGTCAGTGCAGGAATCCCCTGTGGTCGTCTCCCTCTTGAACAAGTATACCGTTTTGGATACTGTTGAGGGGGATGGCCTATCAGGGGATAACAGCCAGAGCTGGCTCTGTTGTTGCCTCCCTGGTGCCAAGTTCCAGGATGTCTCTGAATGGGCAGGGGGCATTATGAAGGGGGGAGGGTGAACAGCCAGATGTCGTTGTACATATTGGTACTAACGACATAGGTAGGAAGAGTGATGAGGTCTTACTGCAGCAGTTCAGGAAGTTAGGTAGAAAGTTTAAAAAGCAGGACCTTAAGGGCAGCACGGTAGCATTGTGGATTGCACAATTGCTTCACATCACGATCCCAGGTTCGATTCCGGCTTGGGTCACTGTCTGTGCGGAGTCTGTACATCCTCCCCGTGTCTGCATGGGTTTCCCCCGGGTGCTCCGGTTTCCTCCCACAGTCTAAAGATGTGAAGATTAGGTGGATTGGCCATGATAAATTGCCCTTAGTGTCCAAAATTGCCCTTAGTGTTGGGTGGAGGTGTTGACTTTGGGTAGGGTGCTCTTTCCAAGAGCCGGTGCAGACTCAATAGGCCGAATGGCCTCCTTCTGCACGGTAAATTCAATGATAATCTATGATTAATCTAGGACAATGGTTCGGCACAACATCGTGGGCTGAAGGGCCTGTTCTGTGCTGTGTTTTTCTATGTTCTATGTTCTGGGATTGTAATCTCAGGATTACTGCCTGTGCTACGTGCCAGTGAGGCTAAAAATAGGAAGATAGTACAGCTCAACACGTGGCTAAACAGTTGGTACAGGAGGAAGGATTTCAGATATCTAGATCATTGGGATCTCTTCCGGGGCAGGTGGGACCTGTACAAGATGGATGGGTTGCATCTAAACTGGAGGGGCATAGATATTCTGGCCGGGAGGATTTAAACTCGTTTGGCAGGGGGAATGAGAACCAAAGCAAAGGTAAATTAACTGAAGGGGAACTAGAGAGTAGGGCCAGTAAGACCCAGAGGAAGAGCAGGCAGGGTGTGGTTTCTGATCAAAGAGGGTCTGGTGGACTGAAGGGCATTTGTTTCAATGCGAGAAGTGTAACAGGTAAGGCAGATGAACTTAGAGCTTGGAGCAGTATTTGGAACTATGACATTGTTGCCATGACAGAGACTTAGTTAAGGGAAGGACAGGATTAGCAGCTCTACGTTCCAGAATAGAGATGTTTCAGGCGGGATAGAGGGGGATGTAAAAGGGGTGGGGGAGTTGAACTGGTTAAGGAGAATATCACAGCTGTACTGCAGGAGGACACCTCAGAGGGCTCACAGAGCAAGGCAATATGGGGAGAACTCAGGAATAGGAAGGGTGTAGTCACAATGTTGGGCCTCCCAACAGCCACCGGGTGATAGAGGAACAGATGTGTAGGCAGATTTTGGCAAGGTGTAAAAGTATCAGGTTTGTTGTGGTGGGAGATTTTAACTTCCCCTTTATTGACTGGGATTCACTTAGTGCTCAGGGCATGGATGGGACAGAGTATGCAAAGAGCATCCAGGAGGGCTTCTTGAAGCAATATGTAAATAGCCCAACTAGGGAATGGGCCATACTGGACCTGGTATTGGGGAATGAGCCCGGCCAGGTGGTCGGCGTTTCAGTAGGGAGCAGTTCAGGAACAGTGACCACAATTCAGTAAGCTTTAAGGTACTGATGGATAAAGATAGGATTAGTCCGGGTGAAGGTGCTGAATTGGGGGAAGGCTAATTATAACAATATTAGGCAGGAACTGAAGAATGTAGATTGGGGCAGATGTTTGAGGGCAAACAAACATCAGGCATGTGGGAGGCTTTAAAATGTAAGTTGATTGGAATTCAGGACCTGCACATTCCTGGAAGGGTGAAGGATAAGTATGGCAAGTTTTGGGAACTTTGGATCACGAGAGATATTGTGAGCCTCGTCAAAAAGAAAAAGGAAGCATTTGTCAAGTCTTGGAGTCTGGGAACACACAAAGCAAGTGTGGGATACAAAGAAAATAGAAAGAAACTAAAGCAAGGAGTCAGGAGGGCTAACAAAGGGTCACAAAAAGTCATTGGGCAGCAGAATTAAAGAAAATCCCAAGACATTTTATATATATATATATATAAAGAGCAAGAGGTTAAACAGGGAGAGAGTTGGCCCGCTCAAGAACAGGGGAAGAAATTTATGCGCAGAGCCAGAGGAAATGGGTGAGGTATTAAATGAGTACTTTGCGTCAGTATTCACCAAAGAGAAGGACTTGGTGGATCATGAGTCTGGGGATGGGTGTGTAAAATCTTGAGTCAATGTCTGAGCAATAGAATCATTGGCCTATGCCCCCAATCCCAGACGTCCTGAATTTGACTGCAAGCCTGCCCTTCCGACTATGGATTGGCCACTTTGGAGAAAGTCACATTGAGTGATTTGGGCTTCTGACTCCCATTTGAGCCCGATGATGGGCTCAGAAACCTGCAGGGAATTCCTACATTGAGTTTCTTACCCAGATGTTGCACACAGGGTCATTACTGATTGAACAGAAAACAATGGGCAGAGACTCAGAGGAGGGGCATTTGGTTATGATTGGGGGTGAGGGGCAGTTTATATGACTGGACGAGAACTAGAGGGGAAATTGGATCAACTGAGTTGGATGAATAAAAAGCAAACAGGGTAGGATGTTGGGGAATGAAGATCTAAAATGACAAACCAATACCAATAATTGTAACTGAAATAAGCTCATTACTATGACTACGACATTTAATCAAACGGAGCTGTTTTGTTCTGGGGGCTGATTTGTCAATCAGAAACGTCAGACTGAACCAAATATTAAAAGAACAGCTTGTGTGAACTTGATCGATGTACTCTATTTAATTCAGCACTCAAAGCATTCGTGTCAATTGACTGCAACCTTACTGAGGGGATGAACCTCCTCTCCTCATTAAGGTGACAAACTTTGCACCACAGGTAACATAGATTTAAATTTGAGAATCTTTATACAAGAAGTGGTTGACAGAAAGACCGTACCTGGAATTTCAGCTCCTGTGGGATCAAAAAACAGGAAAAGATATATGACCCAGGAAAGATTCGCCATGGTTTGTTTCTGCTAAAACCCCTCACATCTGAATCTTGGTGAACTGGCTGAATAAACAAAAGTTCAAAGATCAACAACCAGTTTGAAAAAAGAAAATGCTCTGTTCCAATCGACCCTCATCTCTGACATCCTGTGTGTGTCGCAATCAGCAACTTTGTGTCTCCTGCAGCTAGTGAATTCAGGGCAAGCGATTGTGATTGGAGCAGTTTACTGCACATCCAACATCTCCCCCAACCACTCTCTAGCTGGGCTGTGTAAAATTGAGATGTCACTTTGTTTTGGGGCTGAGACAGGTTTTCTGCTTGGAAATTGCTTGACCCATTTGCCAACGTAAACTCTTGTTCAGTAAGGATAGTGAGTTCATTATTTATTCATTCATGGAATTTGGCTCTCACTGGAGTGGCCAGCATTTGTTGCCCATTCCTAATTGCCCTTGAGAAGGTGGTGGTGAGCTGCCTTCTTGAACTGCGTTCATTCACCTGAGGAAGGAGCAGCGCTCCGAAAGCTAATGATATCGAAACAAACCTGTTGGACTTTAACCTGCTGTTGTAAGACTTCTTACTGTGCTCACCCCAGTCCAATGCCGGAATCTCCACATCATGGCTTCTTGAACTGCAGCAGTCCATGTGGTGTAGGTACATCCACTGTGCTGTTGGGGAGGGAGTTCCAGGAGCTTGACTCAGTGACAGTGAAGGAACGGCGATATATTTCCAAGTTAGGATGGATCGGTGGGTGACTTACAGGTTGTGGTATTCCAATAAATCTGTCCTTGTCTATACAGGTTGTAATGTTGTGCATTTGGAACGTGCTGTCAAAGGACCCTTGGTGAATTGCTGAAGTACATCTCGTAGATGGTACACATCAGTGAAGTGTTGATGGTGAGGGACTGAATGCTTAAGTAGATAGATGGGGTGAGGATTATGGGGGATTCTTTGTTCTGGATGATGTTGCGATTCTCAAGTGTTATTGGAGTTGCACTCATCCAGGCAAGTATTCCATCACACTCCTGTGGATAGACTTTGGGGAGTCAGTGGGTTTTGGCCACAAGATTCCCAGTCTATGATCTGCTATTGTATCCAGAGTATTCGTATGGATGGTTCCAGCATGCTGTCCTGTTATTTATCAGGTCAAGCCGGAATGTTGTTCAGCTCTTTCTGCATGAGGTCACATTGCTTCAGTGTCTGAGGAGTTGTGAAATGTACTGAACATTGTGTAATCGTCAGCGAACATTCCCACTTCTGGTCTTTTGATGGAGGGAAGGCCATTGATGAAACAGTTGAAGATGATTGGGCCTGGGGCACTACCGTGAGGGGCTCCTACAGAAATATCCTGGGACTGAAATGATTGGCTTCTAACAATCATAGCCACCTTCCTTTGTGTTATTATCCAACCAGTGGAGAATTTTTCTGATTCTCCCTGACTCCAGTTTAGCTAGGGCTCCTTGATGCCACACTCAGACAAATGCTGCCTTCACATCAAGAGCAGTCACTCTCACTTCTCCTCTGGAATTTGTATGTTTTGTCCATGTTTGAACCCAAGGCTGTAAGGAGGATTGGAACCAAGTAGTCCTGGAGGAATCTTACCTGAGCATTTTGTTGCTCAGTAATTGCCGTTTGATAGCATTGTCGACGACACCCTCCATCACTTCACTGATCATTTCCATATGTTCTGATGAGTGCTCATGTCTCTGCTGCCAGAGCTCTGGGGGCAGCTAGAGCAAGAGCTCCAATCACTGGAGATCCGACTGTGAGCCATGAGATTCCGGAGTGTTTCAGTCGTGATTTATGTGGGGTGGGGAGGGAGAAGACTTCCTTCAACAATGTTTTGAACCTTTGACTTACTTCTAGACTGACTCCCAGCAGTGAGAGCTTCTTGACAAGGGAAGGTGGGGGCAGATCTGGACACTTTCTTTGGCAATGTGGACAGCATGTAAAGAACCTGGATCCCACCATATTGCACCCCCCCCCCCCAAGAATATACAGGCTGCTCAAATCATAACAGGGCTTCAATAGGGGATGCCCATTTAAAACGAGCAACTTGCAAAGTGGTCTATGGGCAGATGTTACACTTACACATGGAATCCTTGCAGCCATGGTCACCTGCTTCCTCACTGATGCCACTGCAGCTGGATGGTGATATCCACACTCAGTTGTTTATGGCACAAGCAGCCATGAACAATCTTCACAATGAAGAGCTACTTAGTGTACTTTACAGGACTGACTTAGATCATAATGAACACAATATCACAAGTCCCACTTTCCCTACCTCTGCTATGATGGAAAATCAAGTAAGTGTGGTCCAGCCAGCAGCAGTGAAGGGTTCTCGCATTTCAGAAAGAGGGGAGGGGGACTGAATATCCAATCACTCTCCCCTACACCCATATTAAGATGCACATGGGGGAAGGGTGAGGTGAGGATGGTCGTAGGATTGTAAGCCACCCCCAGGAAATCTTCTGCAGCACAATTCCTGATTGGTGGTGGTGGGGGTTGGGGAGCGGGAGAAATGTGGGTTGCTTTGTGGGGATGAATGATGGTTTCAAATCTTCAGTGGAACATGAAATCAAAGATGGAAAGTTTTGCTCATTAACTCTGAGGGAACAGCAACAGCACGGGAGTAGGACCAGTGGAAGGATTATTTCAGAATTCCCCCCGACAGTCTGAACCCCCTGTTGCAGTTGAACAGCCCATTTGGGGCAGCACGGTAGCACAGTGGTTAGCATAGTTGCTTCACAGCTCCAGGGTCCCAGGTTCAATTCCCGGCTTGGGTGACTGTCTGTGCGGAGTCTGCACGTTCTCCCCATGTCTGCGTGGATTTCCTTCGGGTGCTCCGGTTTCCCCCCACCGTCCAAAGATATGCGGGTTGGGTGTATTGGCCATGATAAGTTGCTCTTAGTGTCTAAAACAGTTAAGTGGGGTTACTGGGTTACAGGGATAGGGTAGAGGTGTGGGCTTGGGTAGGGTGTTCTTTCCAAGGGCCGGTGCAGGCTCGATGAGCTGGATGGCCTCCTTCTGCACTGTAAATTACATGACTATAGAAACCGTTTGATTTTAACCCCTCCTTCAGCCAAATGGGCACTTTGAGTGAAGCACCTTTCGACACTTTCACAGGAAGGGCACAGCTAGGGGGTCCCTCCCTACCTCATGACCTTGCCTCCTCGCCATCTAAACCCCTCACCCCCCACCAACTCAACCCCTCACCACCTGACTCCCCCCTCAGCCCCATCACCTCAATCCCTCACTCCTCAATACCTTAAACTCACTTATGTAAAATACCCTGTTGCCTGAATGCAGCCAGAGCAGTCAAAATCACCAACCACACTCCTCTGCCCCCACTCCACTATCCCTACTGTTGCTAACTTTTGGTTGGCTCTTAAATGTTGCTCGTTGTGTCTTTACTTAATTTGCTCTGTTTCTATAACCTTTGCTCTCGAGTCACCAGGTATTTTTATGATACCACCATGAGGTTCAAGTTCAAGTGCTGATCAATAACTCAATACACCAGTTAGTACGTTTCAAATCAAAACACATTTATTATACACAGTAAATCACTACTCATGTATAAAACTCTACTTACAGGACTATCTCTAACACTAAAAGGCCTATACTTAGCTTCGGAACTGGCCCACCAGGTCAGGGGAACAAATGGCCTTTCTTTCGATTCTGAGTCTGCAGGATTCAAAAGCTGGTATGGACTGGTAGCTAGGAGCGCCTATCTCGTAGCGTGCGTTGACTGGAGACTTATTTGGTTGATGCGGCGGCTAGGCAGGTCACTGTCAAGGGTTGTTTCGCGCTGCTGAATGACCCTGCCAAGAAGGACAAATTGAACTTGGGGCCTCTACTTTATAGTCCCCAGGGGCTTCGCGCCGTTCGGGACGGTCCTTGTATCTGGTTCCAAGTTTTTACACTTGGATTTACACTTGGATCAAAGAATTTACACTTGGATCAATTTCTCCAATACTGGAGCCGTTCCCTGATCGCTGGGCGGTCCCTGAGTGTCTGTTGGCTTTCCTTTGTCTTGGTTCCTGCTGGCGCCGAGGAGTCTGGCTTGGCCTTATTCACCTTAAATGTTTAAATTGTTCCCGGGGATCGCTCATTACTATGCAGATGGCTGTGAGTTTCAATGCTGTCTGGGTTTCTGCAGGTTCTAATACACAGGAAACTTTGCACCTGCTAGTTTTTCCTGGCTTGGCTGAATTTCCCTCCATTCTTTGCAGACCTCCATTTTAAGTCGGGAAGGGGCCAACCCAGGTGGCTACACTTCCTCCTTGTGATCCCGAACGCGAAGCGTGAAGGATCACATAACTGCGTCGTCTTCACTTTCTGACCCAGCGAGCACTCTTCCATGGCCTCTACACTGACCATAACTGTGTAAGAATTTTTTTTTAACTGAGAAGTCTAAGTGGCGCTATGTTACAACATTAAAAAACGGAACCTCTATCTTCCATAAACTACACTCACTTAAATATCCAATCATACTAACTTCCTAACAATACAAAAATAATAGCAGCATTCGCATTTTCCTCTGGCTTGGCGGTCAAACACAGAGTTGAACAATCTTTCATTTGCAAATGAGACATCTTTCTTTATTTACAAATGACGCAAAACAAATGTCCTTTATTGTAGATCAAGGGGTTCGGGGGCATGGTGAAAACTGAAAATAGGGAATCTCATCCTGAATACCGGGGTGCGAGAGCGGTAGGCTCTCCTTCACCATTTTCTCATGCAGATAGTCTGCACGATGCTGCAGAACATCGCCAATACTAAAAGGGATTTAATTACGTATGAAAGGGAGTACCATGTGATAAACCTATCACACCATGATAGTGCGTTGTTACTTGTTATTGGGCTCTGGGTGCTGTGGGGAAGTGAATCATTGACGGCCGGGGGGTTTGGGGTCAGGGGGTTCACATTCGCACGTAACCAAATACAAATTACAATAACGAAAAACACGTATGATGTCTTCATTGTTCCCTTCTTTCTTCTCTTCTCTTCCTTTTCGTCTCTTCTCTCTTCCTGGAGCTTCTGGAATACTGTAAATCAAGCATAGTTTCTGTTACTATCTTGTTTAATATCTTGAACGTTAGCATGTCTGTCTTTTAGTGCCAATTTCCCTTTATAATTGGTCACCACGTGTGACTCCCTCATTTTTTTTTTAAACCAAAAATTTGGACAAGACATCTAAGAAAATACTGCCATACTGTGGGCTGTCTCGCAGCCTGTGTGATTTACCATCCTCGTGTTTGAGGATGTAAATAGCATAGGGAAGCAATCCTAAGGGCTGCTAAACCAAACAAAAGAATTTTGAACGTAATCGAGCCAAAATGGGGTGCGTATGGGCCGCCGCGGGTAAGATTTGGATGGAATCCCCAGGTAGGACGGTGATCAATGCCGTATGTGCGTATGTGCTCTACCCGAGCGTAGCTGACCAGAGGGGGATGCTCAGGCAGGGCGGAGACCAATGCCGTTTCTCCACTGCCTGAGCAACCGGCAAGAATGGGTAAGAATGCGGTCGTCATGGGGGCTGCCTCTCGTGATTACTTTCGAATCAGGAGAGTAGTTATGATTGTTGTCTGCCGACAGACTAGTTCCTCTGAACTATTGTCTGGGACAAACTTGTTTCATTCAAACAACATGTAACGTTTACACTAACGAACAAACATTAAACGAAAATTGTGCAGGTTCCATCAGAAAGGACACAGTTTCTCCCAAGCGGTTCCTTTAAAACATCATCTGGACACCTCAGTTATCAGTTGTGAACAGGGTCGCAAAGGGGTTCTTGTTTTGGGAGTCAGACTCAAAGTCATCATCTTCTCCCGGATGCCATACTCTGGAATGGATGAGGGTTGCTAAAGCTGCATGGTATGACTTAGGGTCCATCTCGTCGTTTCGGACGAACCTGTACGAATTGTCATGGTGCCAAATAGTGGTGTCTAATTCTGTGGGGACTGAGTCGGGGTCATCATCGTAGGGCGGTGGTCTTTGGTGAGGTTTGTTAAGGAATGTGATCAGGAAGGGATCACTCGAATCGTGTTCAGATTCGCTGGGTGTAGGTCCTGTTGCATGGGGATAGTAGGGAGGTGTGCTGTGGATGTTGCCTGTGTCACAGTCGCTGCCGCTGCTGCTGCTGTCTGTGGGCGTTCCGGGGCGGAGTCTAGAGTTCGGGGGTTGAGTCGAGGTTGAGTCCGTGGATGGGATGGACATGTTGGGGGAGGGTGGGGATACGTGGGCTGTGGGCGGGGCGTGGTCTGTGCGTCGAGCATGACGTGGTTGGACTGCGAACCATATGCATTTTGGCAGATCGAATCAGGCCAGGACCTACTCAGTTAATGGTATGGCGTTGGGGAGAGTTATAGAACAAAGAGATCTAGGAGTACAGGTTCATAGCTCCTTGAAGGTGGAGTCGCAGGTGGACAGGGTGGTGAAGAAGCCATTCGGCATGCTTGGTTTCATTGGTCAGAACATTGAATACAGGAGTTGGGACGTCTTGTTGAAGTTGTACAAGACATTGGTACGGCCACACTTGGAATACTGTGTGCAGTTCTGGTCACCCTATTATAGAAAGGATATTATTAAACTAGAAAGAGTGCAGAAAAGATTTACTAGGATGTTGCCGGGACTTGATGGTTTGAGTTATAAGGAGAGGCTGGATAGACTGGGACTTTTTTCCCTGGAGCGTAGGAGGCTTAGGGGTGAGCTTATAGAGGTCTTTAAAAATAATGAGGGGCATAGATAAGGTCAACATCTTTTCCCAAAGGTAGGGGAGTCTAAAACTAGAGGGCATAGGTTTAAGGTGCGAGGGGAGAGATTCAGAAGGGCCCAGAGGGGCAATTTCTTCACTCAGAGGGTAGTGAGTGTCTGGAATGGGCTGCCAGAGGTAGTAGTAGAGGCGGGTACAATTGTGTCTTTTAAAAAGCATTTAGATAGTTACATGGGTAAGATGGGTATAGAGGGTTATGGGCCAAGTGCGGGCAACTGGGACTAGCTTAATGGTAAAAACTGGGCGGCATGGACTGGTTGGGCCGAAGGGCCTGTTTCCATGCTGTAAACTTCTATGATTCTATGATTCTATATGCGTTGAGCTGGTTAATATGGAACCACGCGGTCTTCCCGTTGGGGTACTTAATTTTATACACGGAGGGGCTTACTTTGTCCGCAACGGAGTATAGACACGAATACTTGGGCGACAGGAACGTGCTGGGATTGTAAATGGAGAGCATGACCTGCTGTCCTACTTCAAACTCAGTTACATGCACTGTCTTGTCGAAACAGGCCTTGCTCTGTTTCTTCCTGGTGCCTAATTTTACTGCGGCTGCTAGCTGAGCCGTTTTTACAATCTCAACTAGTTGTTTCACTGCATTCTCGTGTGTGAGGGCCGTCACTTCGGGGCTGGTCAAGTCAAGGCCTAATAAAAATTCTGTGCCTTTCATGGGGCGTCCGGTCATGAGAGAGTGTGGGGTGTATCCTGTGGATGTCGAAACACTGTTACACAAAAACATCAGTGCAAAAGGGAGGACTGAATCCCAAGTGTTGCTGTTTTGTTGGACCATTTTCCTGAGGGTTGCCTTTAGGGTCCGATTCATTTGCTCCACGATACCACTTGACTGGGGATGATATGCGATGTGGAATTTTTGGGTAATGCCAAATATCGTGAGGACGTTCTTCCTGACACGTCCCGTAAAATGGGAACCTTGGTCGGATTCAATGCTGCGGGGGAGTCCCCATATTGTAAAGGTGTGGTGGGTTAAAATCTTAGCGGTAGTCTTTGCCGTGTTTGTTCCAGATGGGAACGCTTCTACCCATTTCATAAATGTGTCTATCACAATTAACAAGTACTTGTGACCATTCCTGCTAGGGGGCCATAAAATCAATCTGGAGGTTAGTCCAAGGGCCATTAACGGGGCGGGTGTGGCTAAGCTGAGCTTTCTTTGCATATCTGTCCGGATTCTTTTGGGCACAGATAAGGCAATTTTCAACATAGTGAGTGGCGTCTTCTTTTAAATTCGGCCACCAACAGAGCTGCCTGAGGTGGGCTGTAGTGGGGTCAATTCCCTGATGCCCATGACTATCATGGAACAAGCAAATGAGCTCATTCCTGTCCTGTTCATGAACCACATAAAGGGTGTCTTTTAGGATCACACCGTAATGTGTGGTCAGTGCATTTTTAAACCTATCATATGGGGCTGGAAAGCTTCCTTTTACAATCTCCCTGAGATTACTAACTTGCTTCTAGGCCTGCACTAAATCCTCGATATTAGTCTGTGAGACCTGAACTGCATTTAATGGGGCGCTTTCGGGGGGGTTAATGAGCAATATAAATAATATTTGTGAGTCCTTTTTACTCAATACTCAACTAGTACAAGAAATAAAATAACTAACTATACAATGTAATAATGAAATAATTTATAACTTCTCTCTCTCTAGCTATTCTATGTCTTGTCTGTTCACTCTCCTGAAGCACACTCTCCCAGAAAGAGCGGGAAAGTTGTTCTTATACCATCTGATAGTGAGACATCTAGTGTTGAAATGACTGTACTGCATTTATATACATTGATCATGTATATTGATATACAGAGATCACTACACCCACAGCTTACCTGACTTCCAGGGACCATTCCTGCAGGACCCCTGGACATGTCATAGACTCGGGTTTCAGCAGGGGTCAGGCCCCAAATGTCTCAGGACCCACATTCATCTGACACGCTCCCCAGGGATCAACAGATCGAACGAGATTGAAAGGATTAAACATATATTGAAAATGTAAAGCAGCAAATCAGGGAAAGGAAAATAACAAGGTGGGGAGAGTCGGGGGGTGGGTCAATGTGGTGGTGAGGGGCAGATGTGGTAGGGTAATAATAGAATGGGGGGCTGATTCTAATCAACAGCAATCTAGATTAGGTGAATGCAGCACAAATTGCTCCCACACTCTCACAGTATGCAGGCTGGGGTGAAGGGACAATTTCCACAGCCTCTGTTTCCCTCTCCTCTGAGTTGTGACACCGACACAACTACACTGGAGATTGTCTGAATTAAAGCTTTTCCACAAGGGTTTGCATTGCCTTGCATTCTCAGCAATAATTCAGAGGAAAAGTAGATGACAATCTGGAGGCAGAAATATGCTAATTTAAAAAAAAAATGTTTCTTATTTTCTCTCATTCTTCTGGTCCCAGCTGACTTGTTGGTGCCCCTGGGCACCCTCCAGGACTCAGCTCTGCAGCTGTCAAACTGCAGCATTGGAGGACATGTTCTCTGGAAAACAAGGCTTTTGGGGTGCCCCTGACCTGCTGACCTCTGAACTGCCAACCTGACCGCTCTGTAAGTTCAACAGTTAGTCAACAAGAGCAGAGGGAACAGTAAACAGATGTGAAGGTTCATTAGCCACAGTAAATACTAGAGAAAAAAATACCACTCATCAACAAGCAAGCACAGGAAGCAGCAGATAGGGCTGCCAGGGCTGCACCCACTTAAAGTGGAGCCACTCGACAGACTCCCTTTCAGACAACCTTGCCTCAGCTATGAGGAGAGGCTGAATAAACTAGGATTGTTTATTCAAAGATGAAGGCTGAGGGGAGACCTGATAAATTATTAGAGGCATAGACAGGGTGGATAATCAGAGGCTTTTTCCAAGGGTGGAAGTGTCAATTACAAGGTTCGAGGTGAGAGGGGAAAAGTTTAAGGAGATGTTAGGGGTAAGTTTTTCGCACAGAGTAGTGGGTGCCTGGAACGCGCTGCCAGAGGATGTGATAGATAAAGGCACATTAGCAACATGTAAGAGGCATCTGGATGGATACACGAATAGGGAGGAAATCGAGGAATACGGACCGAGTAAGGGCAGGCGTTTTTTTTTTAGTTAGGGCATCATGATCGGCTCAGGCTTGGAGGGTCGAAGGGCCTGTTCCTGTGCTGTACTTTTCTTTGTTCTTTGTTTGTTCTTTGTAACCAGCAAATACCAGTCATGCTTGAGGCATTTGCAGCCAATGAGTTACGGGTGACAAATGAGTGAACCAGGGTATCTTGACCAGTAAGCCTCATTGGTTCACTTGAGGGATTGGGCGAGAATTGATTCAGAAGGGGTCAAGTTCGGGATCAATCCTAGCCCTCATCATTTATGAATCCTCGCAAATAGGTTTTGGTTGCTTTTCTGCAGTGGCCCTATAAGGACAGCTGGTCAGGCCACTCAGGGATTGCTATTGCTATATATCCATACATTCCTGAAACTTGAAAGCAGATTCCCATTAGGCTCACCAACCTTCCTCGATTGTTCAGGAGTCTCCAAAAACAATAGAAAAGTTATGATGCAAAAAGAGGTCATTCAGGCCATCATGTCTATACTATCTAAAAAAGAAATAGCCGCTCATTTTAATTCCACTTTCCAGCACCTGGCCTTGCAGGTTACAGCACTTCAGATACAGGTACAGGTACTCTTTAGAAAAATGTTTTTTATTGGTTTTCACACCACAAGTTATCATAAGTTTTTTTTAAATATTTTTATTGAAGCATTTTTATAACAATAACAAGCAAAATAATAACATAAACAACAACATGGTAAAATAGACATTTCCCACCCACCCCCTTCTGTACATCCCTTAACCATATTGCACCTACCCGCCCCCCCCCCCTTCAGAATGCTGCTTCTGCTGACATTTAAATTTTCCCCAAGAAAGTTGATGAACGGCTGCCACCTCCGAGAGAACCCCAGCATTGACCCTCTCAAGGCAAACTTTATTTTCTCCAGCTTGAGAAACCCAGCCATGTCACTGACCCAAGTCTCCACACTCGGGGGCTTCGAGTCCCTCCACATTAAAAGGATCCGTCTTCGGGCGTACAGGGAGGCAAAGGCCAGAACGTCGGCCTCTTTCACTCCCTGAACTCCCGGGTCTTCTGACACTCCAAAGATTGCTACCTCTGGTCTGCCCACAGACCCGCCTCTAACTCCCCACCTAGCTCCTCCTCCCACTTGCCCTTCAGTTCCTCTACCGGGGTTTCCTCTGCCTCCAACAACTCCTGATAGATATCCAACACTTTCCCCTCCCCCACCCAGATACCAGAGACTACTCTGTCCTGTATCCCCCGTGGCGGCAACAGCGGGAAAGCCAACACCTCTTTCCTCAGGAAGTCCTGCACTTGCAAATATCTGAAACCATTCCCCGGCGGCAGCGCCTTCAGACTGGGAAAACTCCCTTCTATGAATAGATCCCCCATCCATCTAATTCTGCTCTCTGCCAGCTCCGGAACCCGCTATCTATCCTGCCCAGCGCGAACCTGTGATTGTTGCAAA